>NC_082687.1:134144886-134453786 GCF_949987515.2 Delphinus delphis
CACACAGAGAAAGACAAATATGTACTATCGCTTATATGTGGAATCTAGAAAAATGGTACAGATGAACTTATCTGCAAAGCAGAAATAGAGTCACAGATGTAGAGAACAAGCTTACGGTTACCAAGGGGGGATGGGGGGATGGGATGAATTGAGAGATTGGGATTGACACATACACACTATTATGCATAAAATAGATAACTAATGAGAACCTATTGTATAGCACAGGGAACTTCACGCAGTGCTCTGTGTTGACCTAAATGAGAGGGAAATCTAAAAAAGAGTGGTTATATGTATACGTATAACTGATTCACTTTTCTGTACAGCAGAAACTAACACAACATTGTAAAGCAACTATCCTCCAAGATAAATAAATAAATATTCCGTCACCCAAACCCCAGCGCACGCAGCCAGAGGATAACCACGCCTACCAGAGACCCGGATAACCACGCCTACCAGAGACCCGGATAACCACGCCTACCAGAGAACCTGATGTAAAGCCCAGGAGCCGCTTAATGTCCGGCATCGGACATTAAGTGCATTTTGTTTATTTCTAATGCGTCTTGAGCCCAGAGAGCAGGTTTAGCACAGGTCAGGAAGAAGCCAAGAGCTTTACCGGGGGCCGCTGGAGCCCACACAGCAACATGCAGCCTCTCTGGAAGTAAAAGATGGTCCGTTACGTGTGCAGCTTTAATGCATCTCTGTTCCCCCAAGACACTCCTGTCTCAATCTAAATAACATCCAGAGACTAAAATATTCCGTGCGTACTCTCACCACATTTAATCAGGCTTTCAGATGCCCACTGACTCTGCGGCGAGCTCCTGCTGCCTTCTGAAATGGAAAAGCCACTCACGTTAGCATGGAATCCCACGTAAGTGAAACGTGGTTTTAAATCTTGTGATTAATAGATGGCACCGTCTTGTCCCAGTGTGCCTGCCCCGCTCTCCCTACGCTTGGAGACACAGCACACACCCCTCTGGACCATCACAAGCAGCCACACTTTCTTCAGCCCCCGTGTTATTTTAGCACTTAGCTCTCTTTTGTAAAGGGGCCATTTCACAAGCATTATTCAGGCTCAGGGATCAACTCCAACCAAATCTTCTCATTGGCTTGTAAATGAATTTAGGAGCCCAAACCTCTTCAGGCTCCCTGGTTGGGAATTCGGAGATTTTATTCCCATTAAGTGAAAGTCAAAAAAATATTAAAAGACATAGGTACATGATACTCATCGTGTTTCAGCAGATCATAAGTTCCTTGAGGGCAGGGAGAGGTTATGTGGCTGATTGATTGATTTGATATTTATTGAGTCATAACTAGCTTCATGGACCACAGAAATAAATTTATCAATGCACTTCATTACAAGAAAAAGCCTTGCTGTGTCTTCAAACCAAGAAGCGTTCCCTTTGATGTCTTCTTGCCTTTATACTGATTAGCAAACTTGAAAGAGCAGCTCCTGTTCTAAAAAGTATATGAGGAGTAAAAACTGCATTCTATTGCAGAAAACTGAAATAAAAGATTCTCCCTCTCTCTGGAACAACTAGGCAGTAGGAAACAGAGTTTGCTGCTGGAGAAGGTAGCAGAGGAACTCGTCGTTCCTGAAAACATTTCGCTTTCAAAACACACAATCTCAAGATAGCCTCATCCACCAGAGGGCAGACAGCAGAAGCAAGAAGAACTACAATCCTGCAGCCTGTGGAACAAAAACCACATTCACAGAGAGATATCAAGATGAAAAGGGAGAGGGTTATATATCCAATGAAGGAACAAGATAAAACCCCAGAAAAACAACTAAATGAAGTGGAGATAGGCAACCTTCCAGACAAAGAATTCAGAATAAAGATAGTGAAAATGATCCAGGACCTCAGAAAGAGAATACAGGCAAAGAACAAGAAGATGCAAGAAATGTTTAACAAAGACCTAGAAGAATTAAAGAACAAACAAACAGAGATGAACAATACAATAACTGAAATGAAACTACACTAGAAGGAATCATTAGCAGAATAACTGAGGCAGAAGGATGGATAAGTGACTTGGAAGACAGAATGGTGGAATACGCTGCTGCAGAACAGAATAAAGAAAAAACAATGCAAAGAAAAAAGACAGCCTAAGAGACCTCTGGGACAGCATTAAATGCAACAACATTCACATTATAGGGGTTCCAGAAGGAGAAGAGAGAGAGAAAAGACCTGAGAAAATATTTGAAGAGATTACAGTCGAAAATTTCCCTAACATGGGAAAGGAAATAGCCACCCAAGTCCAGGAAGTGCAGAGTCCCATACAGGATAAACTCAGAAACACACCAAGACACATAATAATCAAATTGGCAAAAATTAAAGACAAAGAAAAATTATTGAAAGCAGCAAGGGAAAAACGACCAATAACATACAAGGGAACTCCCATAAGGTTAACAGCTGATTTCTCAGCAGAAACTCTACAAGCCAGAAGGGAGTGGCAGGACATATTTAAAGTGATGAAAGGGAAGAACCTACAACCAAGATTACTCTACCCAGCAAGGATCTCTTTCAGATTCCATGGAGAAATCAAAAGCTTTACAGACAAGCAAAAGCTAAGAGAATTCAGCACCAACAAACCAGCTCTACAACAAATGCTAAAGGAACTTCTCTAAGTGGGAAACACAGGAGAAGAAAAGGATCTACAAAAACAAACCCAAAACAATTAAGAAAATGGTCATAGGAACATACATATCGATAATTACCTTAAACGTGAACGGATTAACTGCTCCAACCAAAAGACACAGGTTTGCTGAATGGATCCAAAAACAAGACCCATATATATGCTGTCTACAAGAGACCCACTTCAGACCTAGGGACACATACAGACTGAAAGTGAGGGGATGGAAAAAGATATTCCATGCAAATGGAAATCAAAAGAAAGCTGGAGTGGCAATACTCATATCAGATAAAATAGACTTTAAAATAAAGAATGTTACAAGAGACAAGGAAGGACACTACATAATGATCAAGGGATCAATCCAAGAAGAAGATATAACAATTATAAATATATATGCACCCAACATAGGAGCACCTCAATACATAAGGCAACTGCTAACAGCTATAAAAGAGGAAATCAACAGTAACACAATAATAGTGGGGGACTTTAACCCATCACTTACACCAATGGACAGATCATCCAAAATGAAAATAAATACGGAAACAAAAGCTTTAAATGACACAATAGACCAGATAGATTTAATTGATATTTATAGGACATTCCATCCAAAAACAGCAGATGACACTTTGTTCTCAAGTGCACACGGAACAGTCTCCAGGATAGATCACATCTTGGGTCACAAATCAAGCCTCAGTAAATTTAAGAAAACCGAAATCATATCAAGCACCTTTTCTGACCACAACGCTATGAGATTAGAAATAAATTACAGGGGAAAAAACGTAAAAAACACAAACAAATGGAGGCTAAACAATAAGTTACTAAATAACCATGGGATCACTGAAGAAATCAAAGAGGAAATCAAAAAATACCTAGAGACAAATGACAATGAAAACACGATGATCCAAAACCTATGGGATGCAGCAAAAGCAGTTCTAAGAAGGAAGTTTATAGCTATACAATCTGACCTCAAGAAACAAGAAAAATCTCAAACAAACAATCTAACCTTACACCTAGAGGGACTAGAGAAAGAAGAACAAACAAAACCCAAAGGTAGCAGAAGGAAAGAAATCATAAAGATCAGAGCAGAAATAAATGAAATAGAAACAAAGAAAACAATAGCAAAGATCAATAAAACCAAAAGCTGGTCCTTTGAGAAGATAAACAAAATTGATAAACCATTAGCCAGACTCATCAAGAAAAAGAGGGAGAGGACTCAAATCAATAAAATTAAAAATGAAAAAGGAGAAGTTACAACAGACACCGCAGAAATACAAAGCATCCTAAGAGACTACTACAACCAACTCTATGCCAATAAAATGGACAACCTGGAAGAAATGGACAAATACTTAGAGAGGTATAACCTTCCAAGACTGAACCAGGAAGAAATAGAAAATATGAACAAACAAATCACAAGTAATGAAATTGAAACTGTGATTAAAAATATTCCAACAAACAAAAGTCCAGGACCAGATGGCTTCACAGGTGAATTCTATCAAGCATTTAGGGAAGAACTAACACCAATCCTTCTCAAACTCTTCCAAAAAATTGCAGAGGAAGGAACACTCCCAAACTCATTCTATGAGGCCACCATCACCCTTTGTGCGATACCAAAACCAGACAAAGATACTACAAAGAAAGAAAATTACAGACCAATATCACTGATGAATATAGATGTAAAAATTCTCAACAAAATACTAGCAAACAGAATCCAACAACACATTAAAGGGATCATACACCATGATCAAGTGGGATTTATCCCAGGGATGCAGGATTCTTCAATATATGCAAATCAATCAATGTGATACACCATATTAACAAATTGAAGAAGAAAAACCATATGATCATCTAAGTAGATGCAGAAAAAGCTTTTGACAAAAATTCAACACCCATTTATGATAAAAACTCTCCAGAAAGTGGGCATAGAGGGAACCTACCTCAACATAATAAAGGCCATATATGACAAACCCACAGCAAACATCATTCTCAATGGTGAAAAACTGAAAGCATTTCCTCTAAGATCAGGAACAAGACAAAGATGTCCATTCTCACCACTATTATTCAACATAGTTTTGGGAGCTCTAGCCATGGCAATCAGAGAAGAAAAAGAAATAAAAGGAATACAAATTGGAAAAGAAGAAGTAAAACTGTCACTGCAGATGACACAATACTATACATAGAGAATCCTAAAGATGCCACCAGAAAACTACTAGAGCTAATCAATGAATTTGGTAAAGTTGAAGGATACAAAATTAATGCACAGAAATCTCTTGCATTCCTATATAATGATGAAAAATCTGAAAGAGAAATTAAGGAAACACTTCCATTTACCATTGCAACAAAAAGAATAAAATACCTAGGAATAAACCTACCTAGGGAGACAAAAGACCTGTATGAGAAAACTATAAGACACTGATGAAAGAAATTAAAGATAATACCAACAGATGGAGAGATATGCCATGTTCTTGGATTGGAAGAATCAGTATTGTGAAAATGAGTATACTACCCAAAGCAATCTGCAGATTCAATGCAATCCCTATCAAATTACCAATGGCATTTTTTACAGAGCTAGAACAAAAACTCTTAAAATTTCTATGGAGACACAAAAGACCCTGAAAAGTCAAAGCAGTCTTGAGGGGAAAAAGCAGAGCTGGAGGAATCAGACTCCCTGACTTCAGACTATACTACAAAGCTATAGTAATCAAGACATTATGGTCCTGGCACAAAAACAGAAATATAGATCAATGGAACAAGATAGAAAGCCCAGAGATAAACCCATGCATCTGTGATCAGCTAATCTATGACAAAGGAGACAAGGGTATACAATGGAGAAAAGACAGTCTCTTCAATAAGTGGTGCTGGGAAAACTGGACAGCTACATGTAAAAGAATGAAATTAGAACACTCCCTAACACCATACACAAAAATAAACTCAAAATGGATTAAAGACCTAAATGTAAGACTGGACACTATAAAACTCTTAGAGGAAAACATAGGCAGAACACTCTTTGACATAAGTCACAGCAAGATCTTTTTTGACCCACCTCCTAGAGTAATGGAAATAAAAACAAAAATAAACAAATGGGACCTAATGAAACTTCAAAGCTTTTGCACAGCAAAGGAAACCATAAACAAGACCAAAAGACAACCCTCAGAATGGGAGAAAATATTTGCAAACGAATCAATGGACAAAGGATTAATCTACAAAATATCTGAACAGCTTGTGCAGCTCAATATTAAAAAAACAAACAACCCAATCCAATAACGGGCAGAAGACCCAAATAGACATTTCTCCAAAGAAAACATACAGATGGCCAAGAAGCACATGAAAAGCTGCTCAACATGACTAATTATTAGAGAAATGCAAATCAAAACTACAATGAGGTATTGCTTCACACCGGTTAGAATGGGCATCATCAGAAAATCTACAAACAACAAATGCTGGAGAGGGTGTGGAGAAAAGGGAGCCCTCTTGCACTGTTGGTGGGAATGTAAATTGATACAGTCACTATGGAGAACAGTATGGAGGTTCCTTACAAAACTAAAAATAGAATTATCATATGACCCAGCAATCCCACTACTGGGCATATACCCAGAGAAAACCATAATTCAAAAAGATACATGCACCCCAATGTTCATTGCAGCACTATTTCAACAGCCAGGTCACGGAAGGAACCTAAATGCCCATCGACAGACAAATGGATAAAGAAGATATGGTACATATATACAATGGAATATTACTCAGCCATAAAAAGAAACGAAATTGGGTCATTTGTCGAGACGTGGATGGATCTAGAGACTGTCATACAGAGTGAAGTAAGTCAGAAAGAGAAAAACAAATATTGTATGTTAACACATATATGCGGAACCTAGAAAAATGGTACAGAATAACCAGTTTGCAGGGCAGAAATTGAGACACAGATGTAGAGAACAAACGTATGGACACCCAAGGGGAAAGCGGCGGGGGGTGTGGGTGGTGGTGTGATGAACTGGGCTGTTGGGATTGACATGTATACACTGATGTGTATAAAATGGATGGCTAATAAGAACCTGCTGTATAAAAAAATAAATAAAATAAAATTCAAAAAAAAACCACGGTCTCAAAACTCCTGTATCATTATGAGATTCTGGACTTAGTATTTCTCAGACCATCGTTTCGACTGGAATGAACAGGCTGCACGAGGAAACTTAAACATAAATTTTTTAAAAAGCAGACAAGTTTCTACCAGGGTTACTATCGAGGCCAGGCAACATGTGCCCGTAAATGCGTTACTTGTGCCTGCCAGCGTATCACCTGAAAGTGCTGTCTTTAGGCAGGGCGGGAAGCGACACAGAAGAAAGCGGGGCTGTGGTCCTACCCACTTCAACAAGCACCACGACCGTCTAGCAGAACAGCATACCCCGGGCTCTGGGATAACTGTGAGCCCAACTTCAGTATCTTGTTAGCAATTCAGTGTGAGTGCTGTTTTGAAAACACATCTCATTTGGTTTTAAATTTTAATCCATAAGGTCATTACTAAAGGACTCCAGGCTGCTGAAATGATGAACCAGCTACCTCTAAAGCAGACGGAAAGGCACGATCGCCAGGCAGGGCTTTCTGTCCTCAGCTCCCTTCCTGGCCTTCAGTATTCCTCACGTCTCTCAATTCCTTCTCAGCCAAGTGCTGACTTTCCCTGTGCACGGTCTCCCACTCACCGAAGATTTTCTGTTGCTCTCCGCATGTTCTCTCTGTCTATGTCTATGTCCCTGTGTCTCTCTGTGTGAATGTGTCTGTGTGTCCTCTCTGTCTTTCTCTGACACCATGTCTCTCTGTCTCTGTCTTTCATACAGACACACACGCACACACACACACACATATACACTTGCACACACTGAAGTTCTCTGCCTCTTTCTGACCCAGTATTCCAGCCACTGCCCCTTTTGCTATTCCAATTTAACCTACTTCTCTGGCATAAACATTCTTATTTAACAAAAAGGTCAGGCTGACCGATTTGGGGGAAAGAAATTGTCTTAAAGAGCTAATGGCAGGGAACATAGCTGACCGACAGATGGACTGACCAACCCAAGGGACTGCCAGCATCTCAGCTCTTGCCCTCCTTTGAGTACTGGATCTCATGGCTGGTTACCCAGAAGAGGAGAGGGTTTTTTCAATGGGGAAATCAAAAGATGGATCTTTCAAAACATGGCATACGTTTATGTATGACTGATTCACTTTGTTATAAAGCAGAAACTAACACACCATTGTAAAGCAATTATACCCCAATAAAGACGTTATAAAAAAAAAAAAACATGGCATACGATAAAATTTGGTTTCTTTAACAAACTATGTTTCAAACTCGATTCTAAGGGATTGATGAATTTTAACCCTTTATGTTCACCTTTCATAACAACCCTGTGAGGATGGTATTACCCCTCTCCTCCATTTCCCCAGAGACAAGCACAGAGAGGTCAAGCAACTTGCCCCAAGTCACACAGCTAGAAAGTGACAATCAGGATTTCCACCCAGGTAGTATGTCTCCAGAGTCCATGCTTTTAACCGCTAGACTCCGATGCTTCTTATTTGATTGGCTGCGTTTTTGTCTAATTAACAGAGAGGAAATTTTGCATTCATATTTTATGCATCCTACCTACTATTAAAGCCAAGTTTTCTATCAGGGAAAACAGATGATTGATTTACCCTAGTGGGTAATTATTACCATATCTACCCTATTGAATAAGTATTTATTCTACTGTGCAAATCAGTTATTGCTCAAAAATCCTGTTTATGGCCCCCACCGTTAACAACACGTGTTGACTAGAGATATCCTAAGTAAACCTCTCACCGTCTTTCACCCCATTCCTTCTGTCAGTCCACATACCTAACCATATAGAGTTCTCTTTCCAAAAAGCAGCTTCTTGATAAACCATGCACAAGGACTTTGCCCTCCTGCTCAGTGAGGGTTAGTACATCCTAGAGCAGGCAGGCAGATATGGCCCTGAAGACCCAACACAGAGGCCCAGGAAGCTTCCCTAGAGAGGAATCCATGTTGATCTCGAAACTCTCCATGTTCTGTGCTGCTCTCCGATAATCGACCTCACTTCCTTTGATTCAAAGTTAAAGTGGGCAACATAAACCCTCGACCAGTTGGCAAGGCCAGGAGAGACCGTCCGTTCTTTTCCGTAATAATAATAATATTTTCTGTTTGCAGGACTGGTGTTTTCTGTGACGTTTCTTCCAAAGTATGCTTCGTTTTAGGATCTTAAAACTCAAAGGCTCCAGGATATTTTTTCCTTTCAAAAATGAACAGTTCCGCTTTTCATTTAAGGTACAGTTTAGAAAGAAGCAGCCTGTGAAACCAATTAACTAATTGGAAATCACTTAATGACCGTGGCAGCATTTCAGAATTCTAGTGTCGGTTCACAGCAGTCAAGAGAAATTGCTTTCCAATGTTATGATAAGGTAAGTAAGGCTGTGGAGGTCCCACCCAGGGCAGCCGAAGGCTGCTGTGAGAGACAATAAGCTGTAATCCACCCACCAAAATAACGAAGATGTTATAGCGTGGAACTCAGTCATTGGAAAGTAAGCAAAACATAAAAATCCAAAGATATGCAAAGATCGGCTGAGAATAAGTGTGTGGCTGCAGTTCCTTGCCATGATTCTTGAGAGCTTCCAATCTCCACGCAGACGTTATGCGGTGGAAATTGCTGTCTCTGGGAGAGCCAGACATGTGGGGAAGGAGAGGTGGCAGGAGGAGGAGAAGAAAATAAAAGAGAGTAAACGTTCACCCTACGACAATTGTCCAAGTAATTGTTTTAATATGAATAGAGTCCCTGTTCACACTAGGGAAATATTCCAGTTAATTGCTCAGTTAACAAAGCCGTCGAAAATAAATTACCTCAAACACAATATTTTATCTGTTTGCCATTTGCTTGTTCCAAGGTAGTAAGATCTCTTAGCATATCTCTAAATAGCAAAGTTCATGAGAACCAAAATCATCACTGTCGAAAACAGTACCAGCCATCTCTAAGAGTACACCTAATTCCTTTTTACTTTATTTTAAAAGAAAGGCACAGGGATACACATAGGCCTAGGCGGTTTTAAATCGCCTTGCGGTGGACCATTGGTCCTCATTTCTCCTAGGCCTCAGAATTATTTTGTGAGTATGGCAAATCTCTTCACCTCTCTTTGCCTTAGTTTACTCGGCTGTAAAATGGCCCGACACCTATTCGAAGAAACAGGTAGTCAGAGGACGGTTGAATTCTGCAAACATAGAGCCAGGCTGCTATCAATTCTTCCGGCAATAACAAACTTTTACTTTTTCTTCCCCAAGGATACAGTAAGTTTGGGCAACAAAGACTCTGTCCCAGAGATATTTACTGTTGTTTTCATCAACAGAAATTCTCTACACATGCTTGTCACTCCACTGCCAGCATGTGGGTTTCACCTAGACCCCAGCTTTATGAACTCTGTAATGCTGAGCAGCGTAGACGCCTCCTCCACTGGGTACCGCCTTAGATGCTTGCTTTGTACCCAGTCATGACCCAAAGGAAGGAAGACATTCTCTTTTCAGGCTGCAGCAGGAAGAAAGACAAGTGCCACTCACACAAATCGCTATGCCAACCATTAACCCGCCAGACCATAGGATCACACTAGCCCTGTTCTCTCACCTGCCCCAGATATCAGGTGCTCGTTCAAAGCACGCTCCACTTTGTAGAGCCTCATCCCTGGAGGTTCTTCACCCACAAAACACCCAGGACAAGGAGGGCAACATTAAAACTATAATAAAGGGGCTTCCCTGGTGGTCCGGCGGTTAAGAATCCGCCTTCCAATGCAGGGGACGCCGGTTCGATCCCTGGTCGTGGAACTAAGATCCCACATGCCGCGGGGCAGCTAAGCCTGCACGCTCTAGAGCCCGCGTGCTGCAACTACGGAGCCCGCACACTCGAGAGCCTGCGCGCCACAACTAGAGAGTAGCCTGCGCGCTGCAATGAAGGTCTCGCGTGCTGCAACTAAGACCCTATACAGACAAATAAATAAACATTTTTTTTAAAACTATAATAAACTGATGATTCTTCCTTTAAAACAATGCTTTTTTCTGACTTGGGGGGGGAACAATTGTTTAACTTATTGCCTTTCTTGGGATTTCATTTCTAACCTGCATTCTGGCAGATGACATCCTACTAATACCAAGATTATATCAAGACAAGAGGGCTGATAAACTAATTTTAACTACCAGTGAATATCATCAATAAGTAAAGCGGAACATGGAATGTAATGATATCCTGGGGAAGCCACCGCACCCAGAATTTCCTGAACGTGTGTCGAACTCATGAAATAAGAGGGAAACATTTTCATCTTCTTAATAAAAGAAAAACCTCCAAAATATCAATGGAGAAAAACCCTGCAAACGAACCTTCCAGATTGATTCAGGACATTTTCCAAGATGACGCACCTGAAGAAAAACATGTGATTCAGGATGATAGCATCCTGAAACTTCTCTGTCCCACTTACGGCACGTTGCTCGCTGACCCAAAGGTGAGGCTCTACCCACAAAGACAGGCTGAATGCCAACTTGTACAGCCTCATCTGCAAAGCTCGCCACTCTGGAGCTTAAACGTCCCCGCTTAACAAATGGTGAGCAATTTAGTCCAGTGCATGTAGATGAGACAATGGCCAAGGTCTAACAATAGCTAACCCTCTCTCTGAGTCCTTGAATTAGCGAATGTTATTACAAAAAGAAAATATACTTTTATCTAGGTTGTCCCTTTTTCCCTCTGCTGTCTTCTGTGGCTTTGCCTGTAAGCTCACAGTGTGTAGTTAAATTGGACAATTACTGAGCGAGAAGTGAATAATTAATGAACAGTCGCCGTAGATGTTTGGGAAACTGTGACCCAATCATCGAACGGAGAAGTGAAGCACTGAAATAAATGGCTTGTTCCACTCCTTACCTGATCAGCATTTGTTTAGAGGTTCCTAGGTGCCTATCAAAATTCTAATCAGTTCTATTTAAATTACATTTTTTGCACTGCATTGTTATAAATGCTAATTTATGCCTAGAATGGAACAGTTTTATTTCTTACCTCCTGAAGAAATGGATGAGTAAAAACATACTTCTACGGGGCATAAAAGATGATCAAGGGCTCAGTGACGATTGATCCTGAAACTCATCCTGAAACTCAGAGCTGAAGCTTTAGGGGACAACAAGGACATTCAGATCTTCCCACAACAAAGCCGTCTCCCTTGAGGAGGCAGAGGAATGTCATGGCAGTCCCTGCATCCACCACTGGGAACTTCCTGCTCTTGGGGATGGGAGCGGCTTTGGGGAGTGAGGAAGGAAAAGAAAGGGAAATGGTTACCGCCTGAGAAAAATGATCCCCAAAATCTTAAAAGCAGATGGTTATTGCAGAATCTCTGGGCCACTTCCCTGCATTGAGGAGAATTTCTCCGAACCTGGTACCCCATCTGTTTATGCCAAGATGTCCACTTCCACCAGCTTGCAGGAGGTGACCGAGGTACCATAGCAAATGGTTCCCCCATATCTCCTTCTACAATTAGTTCGGCCTCCGATGTTAGTGTCAAAGTGCCACTCTAAGCAGTGAGAGGTGCTCCAGCCGAGAAGAGACAGAAGCGTAGTTTTACTCTGACATTCGAAGCCAGGCCACCTTGTAGCCTATGGGGTGGCCAGATGGGCCCGAGTCATTTGGGATGCAGAAAACCTCCGAAGGGAAAGAAGATTCAGAACGGTGTTCTAGAAATTGCTAGAAACCTCCTAATGAGCCCTTGTAAAACTGCTTTGATAACACACCGCTTCTCACCCACCCCAGGCCTGGCGTCTGTGGAAGCCAGGGAGCCTGCCTTTGCCCTGCATCAAAGTCAGAATTCATTGCTGGAAGTTTCTCCTAAGCTGAGGAATTACCTTGAGAGGATTGAATTTCCAAGTGCAAGTCAGCAGCTGCTGGGGAGGCTGAGGTCACCTCAATCATGCCGCCGCGCCACGAGTCTCTTGTGGGGAGAGGCCCAGGCGAGGCCGGATCAGCCTGGCTTAGGGCTGCCTGGCCGGGGGTGGAAAACACAGGTTCACACAAGCATTTAACCTCTCTTGAGCAGTGCAATGTGGCTGACGCCTAACACAAGGCTGGAACATTTTTGAGCTTATTAGCACCTCAATATTCTGTGCTTGTAGCTGAGGAAGGACTGTGATGGGGAAAGGGGGCCGCTGGGAGGGGAGAGGGCGGGTGAGAGACCTGAACAAGAGAACAAGCGACTGTTTTCTCGTTTTCTGAGAGCAGCTGGGAAAAGGTGAAGCTTGCTCTCTAAATATTTCTCCTTTTAAACAGAAACGGTATTTTCCAGATCTCAAGGCTAATCACTTAATGGGAAAGAAGAGAAGAGAATCGCTTTTGTTCATCTTCCGTGAAACCCATCCATTAGTTTGAAAGCAAAATTTCTCAAGGAAATACCTACGTGAGGGTGGCGTTTCTACAAGCTCTCAGGGTGCGGAAGAGGGAGCAGAGACGGGAGAAGGCAGTGCAGGAACAGCTGTGTTCCGGTCATTGTCTGGGAGAACATGGTCATCAGCTGGGACACAGGGGCTGCAAAGATTTTGGCGGTGGAATCAGTCCTCGGGGAGAAAGTGACCAGGGTGAAAGTGATGAGGGTGCCTCCCCCGGACCTTCCCAAGAAGCCTCCCGCTCTAGGGCTGAGCCCAGTCCTAAAAGGGGTCTTTTTAGAGAAATTAAGCTGCACAGTGATGTTTCTCAAACCTGTTTAAATGATGATAATAATGGATAAAATTATTTCTAGTATTCATAAAAATCTCTCATCCTCCTTCAAAGTGCTTCGAACTAACCCCCAGCCAAAGCTATAAGATGGGAGCACGTTTGGGTAAAGTCCTCACTGCCATCCCTGCCACCAGATGAGCCTACAACCCACCTGCCACGTGCGTGCCTGAGAAGCTGAGTCCTAGATAATATTTCTGGCCGAATTCTTGGTATCACTTCCATGTGAGTTCTAGAATTTCAATTTTCTAATCTGAAAAAAGAAAATTAAGTCACTAGGGGAATACGTACTGTCTGTTTCTTCCTAAATTTTCTCAGATGGTGATGTTTGACCACCACTGTGATTACCTTCTTATTTTCATTTCTGTAATTGTAACATTAACTGAATGGCCACAATTTTCCTGACTCTGTCCAGGATAAATGATGCGGGGGTTTCACGACATCATAGTTACCACTGACTCCATGTCAATCATTTGGATTTTCATTGTAAACGGTGATGTCCTCAATCAAAATGTTGCTCATATCAGAAATATGGGACAGGAGGTCAAATGAGAAGATATATTCCATCTGTGATGTGACTGACCTTTCTAACGTATCAGTTAAGCCTCCAGCCATATCAGTTATAAAAATATTGAACAAATCCAAAGGTAGGGTCCTGTGACGTGTCACCTGGAGACTTCATTCCAGATTAAAGTCAGTCATTAGTCAATGTTACATATATTGTTGAACCACGTCAGCAATTACTTAAAAGATGAAATAGAGGCGGGTATTTGTTAAACTTGAAGATGGTACAAAGCTGGAAGAGACAGTTAATGTTTTGGATTCCACATGACTCAAAACTCCTTGCCAGGCTGGCAGTGGGGGACATTTAATATAAAATATCACAGGAATAAAGGTAGCCCTGCACTTAGGTTCAAAAAGCCATTTTAGGTACATTTTACCAGCAATCGTGGAAAAACCAGTGAGATTCTTACTTTGCTATAGAATCAGTATAAGCCAGTGTGATATGGTAAGTGCTAATTCTATTTTAGGTGATATTAATAGGTATCTAGTCCAAAACAAGAGAGGTGACAGTTCTGTGGTCCAGTGGTCAAACATCACAGCATGAAGGACAAAATGTAATACAACATCTTTCACCACCTATGTGACTTTGAACAAGTCATGTGATTTAAGCCCTAGTGTTCTCATCTGAAAATGGAAATAATAATACCTGACACACGTATTCCCATGAAACTGTTGTAAAATCAAATGAGACCGTTTCCACGAGAGTGTTTTGAAAATTATAATGTCTTACTACACTGGACATCTGCTGGTAGTTACCCAAAATCATCCACCTCTGTCCAATAGATGTAATCCAACTCTCCTTTGGGGAACCTCCCCTTTACCATTCTTAGCTGTGTAGTGGACCCTAACTGGCTAAGGCCACAGGAGTTTGTTTAGAAATGGCCCAATCAGGGCCAAGGAGACCGTGCCATCGCTTTCGACAAAAAAGAAGCCCTTGCTCCTTTGCTGTATTTGGTCATAGAAGAAAGTGAGTCTTGGGATAGCATCCTATTACCCAGAAAGGAGTCCACCTGCAGATGAGGTTGATACACAAGGAAAGAAGAAATGAAAGAGACAGGAAACGAATGACCTCGTGTGACATTCTGGATCAGACACTTCCCCCAGAGGAAGCCAGCATCCCTCTGGACTGTGTTGTCTTCTGAGCCCACACATCCCGTGTTTTAGGTCAAACTGAACAAGGTGTTTCCGTCACTTGCAACAGGAAGAGTCCTATGACTGTGCGTCTGTTTAAATGTCTTGGAAACCCTGGTTATTCAAATATATGGCAAAACCACATGAGAGAGTTTTCAAATGGAGAGATATAGGTATTTGCAACAAAAATGAAACCTACGTTTATACTGTGTTAGACTGTTAGGACTGTTAGGGTCCTTTGTTAAGATTGTTACGTTGCTATGCTAGATTGTGTTTCCCAACACAAGCAGAATTTCATTATTGACTATGCTTGGATTTTAAGCTTTATATAAGAAATTGCATGGAAATCTTGTTCTGAAAAGAATTCTTTAGCCTTCTGCCTCTGGAAAAGCCAGTTTTCCAGCCTACCCCATCTTGTCTTCCTTGGGTTCCTGCTGAGCTCATAGCCAGATCTCCAACTAAAACAGCAGTGCCCATCTCTGATTAATGGGACCTTTCTCCCCACCCCTTTTAATGGCTTCCTCCCATTGCGATTTCAATCAAAACATTGCTGGGAATCCCTCCTGGTGCCTCTCCAGGACCACTTCTATTGCCATTTTTTATATACTCCTCCTCAAGAAGAGAAAAGCCAAAGAAATGTCTCCACACTCCAAGGCTGAAATCAATGTGGAAGGTGAAGAAACGATTGCATTTTCTAGCCAGAAAGGGCTGATAGCCATCAACGGGTCCAGGGGTCGGCCAGGGGCTAAATCCAGCACACCTGATTTTTATTCATGGGTGTTCTTGTAACCAAAGTTGTTTGAATACAGCCATGCCTACCTGTGACATACTGTCGTCAGCCACTTGCCTGCTGTGACGGCAGCGTTGAGTAGTCAGAGACTGTAGGGCCCCAAGAGACTAAAATAGTTATATCTGGCCTTTTATAGAAAAAAAGTTTGCAAACTTCTTATCTAGTCCAATCATTTAGTTTTTAGAAGGAAGCGTAGGTCAGGTTAGGAATTGGCTCTTCCACTTGCCAGGGCCTGGGTTCCATCCTTGGCCAGGGAACTAAAATACCACAAGCCACATGGCATTGACCAAAAACAAAGGAAGAAGCGGTAGCAGCTTAGGCCCACAAAGGCTCATAGGAGATGAGAGGCCAAACCCAAATCCATTCCACGTGGTGGTGTCTTCACAATCTCCTCTGATCCACCTGCTAGATTATAGGTGCCCTGGAGGCAGGGATTGTGCCTCGTATTTCTGTGGTATCGCAAACGACGGAGGCTGAATGCTGAAGTCATCATGAAAACTGGTCAACTAAGCGCAAAGGGATTGAGAAAACAAGGGATTCCTTCAGAGATTTCTCTTCTGTGTGACCCATCTCGCCCCCTGCTTCCACAGGAGGCGTCCACAGCCTCCAAGTATGTGTCACCACAAACCAGTCCTTCTCCAGTTAGACATCAAACTATTATCTGTAAGATCATCTTGCAAATGACATAATAGTATCCACCTCCCAGTAATGAGACAAAGTGTGTAAAGCAGGCAGCCCTGTGCTTGGCGTGTGTTAAACTCTCAAAGAACGGTCATTTCTTTATCATCATCATCATCAAAATGGAGGCATCCCGAGATACGCCTGGGTACTGGAGGGGATATGTAATTACTGAAATGGGGATTTATTTCTCTTAGATCCTTCCACAAGGAACAGGAAAACTACGAGAAGTTGGGGTCCCAATGCTCAATTTCTGCAAACAATTGAATTCACCCTCCATTGCCATCACCCAAGGAGATCAGAGCACAAGTGGGGGAACGTTCTCTCAGATCCCAACAGTAGCTGTGGCACTGGAAGGAGAGAAGGAAGATTCTTTCCCTGAGGCTAAGACATTACAAATGTCAACACATAATGGACTAAGGAAAAACTTGGAAGTGTATCAAACAGCATGTGTACAGTATGGATCCCATCGTGGCTGAGAACGTCTTTCCTGAACCTCTGCACAGTGAGAATGGTCCCACCCGATGCCAGGGGCTCCCCTCCGGCCACACAGGCCCCTGTGTAATCCGCCTAACACTCCCTTCTTTAGGTGTTATGGCCATCACCCTCAGTCAACAGGAATTTGTTGTCACTGCTCTACAACGTACCATGTACACTGCACGAAAGACTTTTAACTATGGGCAAAATATCTTTGCCATTCATGCCATCCTTTTGCCAAAGACTTATGTTCATAGTATTATTCTGTATTTTCGATAGTTCCCAATATGGCTGTCAGAAAGAAAAAATCCGCTTTATAACCTCATGCCGGAGGAAACAGCCTGGTACTCCTCCACCACCACCACTCTCTTTCTGGTCTAAGATGGCAGATGGCAATCCTCCTTCAGACGAATGCCCCTTTAGAACCTAAGACGGACGTTGAGAGCAATGGGGTCTACCATCTCCCCTATCCAATGGCTTTTCTCGATGCTAATCACAGCGGGTAAAAATTGTCCAGGGTTGCTTAGCCCATATCGGGAACGGAACCCTACACGTGGCCCTCTGTGATGCACTAAACTCATGCGCTTACGCCTTGGCAGCCAGAAAACATGACTGGGGCTAAGCACTAATAAACTCCCACAGTAAGAGTGTCTCTCCCACCCCCCGCCCCACTCCGACTGCCGCCATCTGTGTGTGTGCTTTGCTACCTAAGAACTCAAACTGAGGGGCGGGCTTGGGATTTGTAACCATCTCTGAGTAGCGTCCGTCCCTACCTCAAAACAATTATCCTCACCAAACGAGGCAGCTTCACATTGAGAACGGATGTGGTTTGCAACCATCACCAAATGTCTCTCCTTCTGCCCTTTCTTGGCTTCCCGGCCAATCAGAACATGTGAAGCTCCCAAATGAGAAGTAAACACACGGCCCGGTTCCTTTCGTCTCCTAACATATGTCACGAAGGCGAAAAGAAAAAAACCCTATTCCCACCTTCCATCAGCCATTCGTTCTCTGCAACTTGAACCTGAGGCTGAAAGGGATGCGTGGTGGCGGCGGCGTGGAGGAGGGCTGCCCGTGGGCGGACACCTGCAAGGTAATAGGTATTCGCCGCATACCTGAGCCTGGGAGTCCTTATGTACCCCCGCCGCGAGCACTTTTGTAATTTATATGTAATGAGATCATTACCAGGCAGCCGTTCCAATTTTATTCAGGCTTTAATAGTTCTCGAAGAAAAAAAAAATAGCATACAAAAGGGTTTGTGATGCCAACTCAGTCAGACGTGCTGTTGTTGGAGAATTATTCAAGTGCAAGCCAGAACGGGGAAAAAAAAAAAAAGTCGTTTCAAAGAGGTTTCCGTCAAAGCCGAGCTCTCCTATGATGGTATTGCCAGTGAATGCGCCGAAGTGTCCAGAGGTGAGGAAGGAAAATAACAACTAGCAGAAGGCTGGGCCGTGTATAGGATTAAAAACCAGGCGTGCTCCAACCTAAGCGCTCAAGCAGGTAGGGCAGGGCCTCCTGCCGAGCGGGCTCCCACCCCAGCGTTCAGTGGGTAATTAGACCAGGGAAGCGGCTAGACTCGCCGGCTAGACTCGCTGGCAGTGTCTCGCGGAGGAGTCAGGTGTTAGGAATTAACCCTTGTGTGGCGATGTCTCCTTTTGTGATTGAACGCAGGTGGCTAGCAAGGTAGGCGAGACGAGTCCTTTCTCTTTTGACAAGCAGCTTTACTTTAAAGAAGGGACTTTCTCACCATCCCTGTGGCCTCTACGGGGAAGAGAATAAAGCAGGATTCGCTTTCCCTTTGTTCCCATTCAGAAAAGATGGCTAGACGTTCAGTGGCCCCTGCTGATCAAATATTCCGGCTGAGGTCTCATAAACCATCCTCTGTTTTCAGCAAATTAGAAAATCAAATGAAAGAAATCGAATACTGAGACTGAACAAAAAGGCACCTCTCTTTGACAATCCAGACGGCCTCTCAGGATTATTCTAAGCCTTGGGTGACAATTATGAAAATTGTTCATCACTGCCCAGCACTTTTAGAAATACACGTTGCTAATATGAGCTCTCTGGAGGTTTGAATTTTGGATAAACGTGAACTTACGCATTCATTTCTAGCGTCTATGGTTTATCCTGAGATTATAAATACAGGAGGAGGATCGTCTTAGCTCTTAGCTCTCAGTCCTGAACTGCAGGTGGGAATCAGCAGGTAGAGCAGGAATGAAGGCTTGTCATCACAAGAAATGTGCAATTAATGGAATCTGGGTCTTTTTATGGTGATTGGAAAGCACCCATTATTCTTCCCCTAGCATTTCCTAACAAGCTCAACCCAAAGAGCATTGGAAGAAAATTTACAAAGTGTACCTGCTGTGCACTGGGCCCCCAAGCTTGATTCTAGCATAGAGCTGGTAGATTTTCTATTATTTGTATTATCCTACCTTCAAGAGGTATCTTGTCATGGTTACTAGTCTGGTAAAATCGTTAAGGCTATTTTATAGATCCTAGTCCTGGGATGTGGCCAACACTTAGAAATCAGTTTGTAAGAGAAAGAAAGGAAGGGAAGGAGGATGGTGATCTCACCTATCCATGAACTATAGCCAGCTCCACCATAATCTACATTCTAGAGGCAAAGAATTGCATCAAAATAGTCCTAATTTAAAAGAGACTTAAACAGGAAAATGGGAACAATTTTCTCTCCCTACCTAAATCCACGATGGTGAGTCACAGCAATCATTTGAAGATTTACTCCTTGAAAAGGGGAAGAATCAGTCCAAGTAAGAATCATTGAATTTCCATTGTTCACTATTTGTTAGCGTGTGTGTGTGTGTGTGCGTGCGCGTGCGCGTGCGCGTGTGTGTGTGTGTGTGAAGAGAGAGGTTTCATTTACCATTAATGTGGATTCTCCCGAGGAGCGTGACAGCCTGGCGCTGGTCGTCCATCCACCTCCCTTGTTTCTTTATCCACCTTTTGGGCTTCCCTCTCAGCCTTCAGAGAGAAGAGGTGTCTTTTGCTCAAAAACCACTGCCCCAGGGCTTCTCTGGTGGCGCAGTGGTTAAGAATCCACCTGCCAATGCAGGGGACACGGGTTCGAGCCCTGGTCCCGGAAGATCCCACATGCCGCGGAGCGACTAAGCCCGTGCGCCACAACTACTGAGCCTGAGCTCTAGAGCCCGTGAGCCACAACTACTGAACCCACGTGCCACAACTACTGAGCCCACGTGCCACAACTACTGAAGCCCGTGCGCCTAGAGCCCGTGCTCCGCAACAAGAGAAGCCACGACAATGAGAAGCCCGCGCACCGCAACGAAGAGTAGCCCCCGCTCGCCGCAGCTAAAGAATGCTCGTGCGCAGCAACGAAGACCCAACGCAGCCCTAAATAAATAAATAAATTTATTTAAAAGGAAAAAAACAAACCACTGCCCCTCCAGCTCCCTCAACAAGCCTCCACCAGTCCTTTCCTTCTGTCATCAAACATGCTCGTGTTCCTGTCGTGTGGAAAGTCGTCCCAAGGCTGGGTATCAGGTGCTGCGGGTTCCAGCACCTGCTGCTCCATGAACCTGTGGTGCGACCAGCAAGGCTGCCAGGAGCATCATTTCTCCTCATGCTGCTTCCATGACTTGGCCTTGCTACTGCCTGTAAATACTGCCTTAGTTTCATCCAGTCTTTAACTGCCAAATCTCCTTACCTTCCTACGTTGTCTCTTCAAACATCTAAAAGACAGCTTTCCCACCCAGCACACCACTGAAAGGACTCTTCAGGATCATCAAATCCAACCTTTCTGCCAAGTCTAATAGTCTATAAGGCCTCCTAATCCTTTGGACTTTTTGGACATGTCTGACGTGATGGAGGAAGTCCTTTCTCTGAGCTCTCCAACATGGTCTGTTCCCCTCTGCCGCCACCCTGTCTGCATTGCAGCACTTGGCTTTATTCAAAGCTGAGCTGCAGCAATGTGTCTGAGGGCTTCAGAGAGGATGACGTAGAGCTCTCCAGCCTCTCTGTCCTCACCACCTCCCTACACAGAGAGCTCCTCCACACCAAATATGTGATTGAAGAGTCAGCTCTCTGGGTTAAAGTCCTATATCTCACAGAATCCTCTGTTTGAAAAGTAAATGTCTTTTGAAAAGATTGCACTTTAATTCATCACCATTAATATGAAATTAATTGAATAGATAATTAGACGTTACCTCAGAAAGCACATTGAAGAATATAAAATGAGTCCATTTTGAAGGCATGACAACTCTGTTGTCTGGACAGACAAAAATAAAATCATGCCCAAGAAAATAAATATATTTTAACGCCTGTAGAGGGACTTTCCCTGGTGGTGCAGTGGTTAAGACTCCGCGCTCCCAATGCAGGTGGCCCAGGTTCAATCCCTCGTCAGGGAACTAGATCCCATGTGCATGCCGCAACTGAGTTCGCATGCCACAACGGAGGAGCCTGTGTGCCGCTACTAAGGAACCAGTGAGCCGCAACTAAGGAGCCTGCCTGCTACAACTAAGACCTGGCACAATCAAATAAATAAAAAATTTAAAAATTTAAAAAATACCTATAGAAACACTGGTCACATAATGAAAACAATATAAAAATTTCCGTAATTGAGAACTGGCAAGGTAATATCCTACTAACTCCCCAGAACTCTGATTACAGATGACAAATTTGATGCCCCGTCCCCAAGAGAGTCAAAGGTCTACAGTAAGGAGGATTCTGGGAAAATTAATTATCAATATCTGTCTATGAACGTCCTGAAATAATATGTTTTAATGTCAGAACTGTGAGAGAGGGCTTCCCTGGTGGGCTTCCCTTAACAGTGGTTAAGAATCCTCCTGCCAATGCAGGGGACACAGGTTCGAGCCCTGGTCCGGGAAGATCCCACATGCCGCGGAGCAACTAAGCCCGTGTGCCACAACTACTGAAGCCCACACACCTAGAGCCCATGCTCTGCAACAAGAGAAGCCACCACAATGAGAAGCCCGTGCACCGCAACGAAGAGTAGCCCCCATTCACCACAACTAGAGAAAGCCTGTGCACAGCCACGAAGACCCAATGCAGCCAAAAATAAATAAATTTATTTAAAAAAAATTTTTTTAAGAAATATGAGAGGGCTTTCCTGGTGGTGCAGTGGTTGAGAGTCCGCCTGCCGATGCAGGGGACACGGGTTCGTGCCCCGGTCCGGGAAGATCCCACATGCCGCGGAGCAGCTGGGCCCGTGAGCCATGGCCGCTGAGCCTGCGCGTCCGGAGCCTGTGCTCCGCAATGGGAGAGGCCACAACAGTGAGAGGCCTGTGTACCGCAAAAAAAAAAAAAAAAAAAAAAAGAGAGAACACAGGGAACTACATTCAATATCCTGTAATAAACCATAATGGAAAAGAAAGAAAAGAAATATGAGAGAACTTTCCTTTTCTCCTAAACGTCGTGGTATTTTTTTAACTGCCTTCCCCCAACACTAACCAGGAAATATTGGTCACAGGTTTCTGCTGAGACCACAAGGACCTGATCTTTTTTCCCATAAATAGCTTCCTTTGCACACATGCTCTGTGGGGAACACTTAACCCTGGATCATTGAGAAAGTCTGGGAGCCACACCCTAATGATTAGCTCACTACTATTTAGACTGCTGTTGGCAATCACCGTGCTTTGTGTTATATCAAGCCACTGAATGTTTATGTAGCAGAGTTCATTCCCTAATTTTTGCAGCTGCCCAAGATGCTTCTTTCCTACAGTCCCAGAACCTAGATCAGTGGATAGGAAATAAATTGTCTTGATACTGCATGTGAAAGTAGCCAAGATTAAATTTCTCTTTTTGCTGCCTGAAAGATGTACTCTGGTACCAGATTAATAAGATTACACCTCCACTCTGGAGCAAAGTGCCACCTTTAATCATCTCCAGAAAGGGAGCCACTGACCTTCTGCTTGCTGGGTTCAGGAACACCCGGAGAAAGATCACAGCGTGGCGTCAAAGCCAAAAATACCTTGTC
Organism: Delphinus delphis; assembly: GCF_949987515.2. NCBI lineage: Eukaryota > Metazoa > Chordata > Mammalia > Artiodactyla > Delphinidae > Delphinus > Delphinus delphis. Next base: position 134,167,874 of record NC_082687.1, read on the forward strand.
TCTGAAGACCTTCTCATGAAGGGTCCTAGGACTCAAAGCAAAGCAGAAACCACCTGCTCTTCCACAAATAGCAGGGGAAGAAAAATTGAAAACCCCTAGTGAACTGTGCAAATCATCCCAGTATCAGAACCACACAGCATTTGGAAGTAATATCCATCATCTCGTATGCTGACATCATGACATGAAATCTAAGGACCGCATAGAAACTGGGTGGATTGTGGATCTGACTGTGAGGTGATTCTTAGGTTCTTTGTCTCTTTATGAGCCTGACTGGCCGTGTCTGCTGGGAGAAAGCAAGCTTCGGGCAGAGGGCAAAAAAGAGACTCTTGCCCTACTATGTGTAAATTCTGCCGTGAACAGGGTCTGAAGATAGGAAGCGTGTCTAAAGGGGACTTATCTAGTTCTTCTTTCCATGAAAAACTATATCTGCTCCTTTACCTGTACCAACAGATGCCTTCCTCCGGAAGCCATAGAGCAGGAGTTCTTAATTGCCCTTTATCAGGAGTTAGCAAAGTATGGCCCACAAGCCAAGTCCAGCCCACTGCCTGTTTTTGTAAATAAAGTTTTATTGGAACACAGCCGTGCATATTCATTTCCATGTTGTCTGTGGCTCCTTTCTTGCTACAAAGGGCAGAGTTGAGTATTTGCAACAGAGCCCTTAAATGGCATGCAAAGCCCAAGATATTAATTATTTGATCCTTTATAAAGTCTACTGACTCTGGCCCTACATCCTTTGTGGCAAAATTTAAGATAATTATCATAATGGCCAATGTTTATCAAACTTTACAACGTGCAATGCAGTTACACACATTCCATGAAGTATATTATTAATTCTCCACAACAGTTCTATCAAGTAAGTATTTTGTTTTCTCCATTTTAAAAGTGAAGGACTTGGGACCTCCCTGATGGTGCAGGGGTTAAGTCTCCGTGCTCCCAACGCAGGGGGCCCGGGTTCAATCCCTGGTCAGGGAACTAGATCCCACGTGCCGCAACTAAGGAGCCCGCCTATCGCAACTAAGACCCACCTGCCGAAACCAAGACCCAGAGCAACCAAATAAAAATAAAAAAGTGAAAGGACTCAAAGCTTAAAGAACTAAGGAGGTCCCAGAACTAGGAAGTGGAGGGAGAATCGAAGCCTGTCAGCCTGACTCCAGTGCCCACTCTCTCAACTAGCAAACAACGTTTCCTCTAATGCAATAAGAACAGCCACCTTTCTTACTCTACACTAGCTTTCGCACATACTGCTTTTAAAGTTCACCACTGCCTATGTTTGTACTTTCCAAAGATCAGGGAACAGGAACCCAGAGTGGTTAAATAATTTACCTAAGATCAGACAGCTAAGAGTAAGAGATCCTGTGTTCAAACGCAGACGTCATAGTTCCTTCAAACATATGCCACCGTGTAGCAGAAGGACATTGAAGACATAGTATAATCAGCATTAGAAATAATGGGGCTTTTTTCTAATTTTCCGTTCTGTCTAGAAAGACTATGGTTCACCACACTCAGGTACCAGCCCTCACTTCGTCATTATCTGTGTGGCACTTAGCACATCGTTTAACCCTTTCAGGTCTCTGTTCCCTTGTTGGCATAATAGGGAGTTCAGGCTGGACGCTCTCTGAGATCTTCCAGCTCAAATACTCTCTAAACTTCCCGTTCTGTCCCCTTACAGAGTTCTGTGGTCATTTTTGCTCTGTGTGTGTGTGTGTGGTCCTGGTAATGGCAAATTGTCGGAAAGAACCCGTCAACTGTCTGATTTAAAACTCCTCCCTTGGGATAATCTCTCATTATGGATCTTAATTGCTTTCCATTCAAGAGAGAGGCTGAACTGACGTCAACTCCTATGGTCATTTATCATCACAGGGTAGCTCAGGAAAATAGCTGCTTCCCCTTAGAGCACCAAGGGGACCCCAGACACGAATGACCCTCCTGCTCCTTTTTCATTCATTTCATTGTCGCTGATTTGGGGTATTTTGGCTAATTTATTAAACAGCTGGTGGGACTTCCCTGGTGGTCCAGTGGCTAAGACTCCACACTCCCAATGCAGGGGGCCCGGGTTTGATCCCTGGTTGGGGAACTAGATCCCACAAGCCACAACTAAGAGTTCGCATGCCACAACTAAAGATCCCACGTGCTGCAACTAAAGATCCCACGTGCCACAACTAAAGATCCCACGTGCCGCAACTAAGACCCAGTGCAGCCAAATAAATAAACAAATCTTAAAAAAAAAAAACAGCTAGTAAGATCTAAATCCTGAGACCCAGATGTGTCAAAAGTAGTAAATGTACATTGAATATTATGTGATTTGGTGGAAGTGATTGTTTTCCTTCATTGTAATATGTGAAATTACTTCCATCCATCTGGTACATTAAAATAGTAAAGCTTATAGATGTTCATAAAAGGTAGGACTTTTCCAGTGAGCTGTTTTATCTATATCTTATTTCCTAATCCTATTATCTTTCTCCATAGATTGTCAAACTTTAAGGACCACTGAAGTCACCATACAGATGCCTTCATTACATTAAAAATGGCTTCCCAAGCAAAGGCTGAGTTCTAAAACACTGCCCTTTAGAGTTTCTCAAATGGTGGCTTTTCTCAGCCTGGATGCCTTCATTTTGACTGATGGTAAAACTGATGTAAGGAAAGACTTCTATTGAGTTTACTTCTTTAAGTGACTTGTTTTTTAAAAAAGAAAAGAAAAGGCCATCTTGCCAGTGAACCCTCTAAGCCTTTTTAATTGCAAAATTCTTTTTTGTGGTGTCACTGACCTAGCCTTAGCAGAGTTCATTTCAGAAATGTTCTTCAGAACATCAGTACCAGCACTGGCAAGAGAGGCTGAGAAATGTTTCAAGTATCACGACTCCACATCTTTCTCCTGTCTGTGAGGTTCGGGGATTCATCCTGTCTGAATCACGCCTGCCCTTTGTTCATGCATGAATAAGTTATGTTAGACACTTGAGGACACAGCATAGACACCAGCCCTTCCTGGAAAACTAAGACCTAGACCTCAACTCAGGGTGAGTACGAAACTGTCCCCAGGGCTGATTAATTCCAAATGTGCATAAAGATAGATTGGTTAGCAAGCTTCTCCAATTCTCCTAGTGGCCCCTAACCTTTAGCAAGACAGAAATGTCACGTATAATGGATCCTAAAATTAATGGCACATTTGGTTTTCAGTTGATCAGATCAGCTGAGAATGAGGTCAATCTCTTACCTCCTCAAGATAAGAGGTTGTCATTGTTTGAGTACATTTAACATCATCACAGACATTGGGTCTCGGAGAATATCTGATAACTTAGATGCTCAGAATTTGGATCAAAAATAAACCTGCAAGAAGCCAGTCAGCCTCATCTCCTAACTCTTGACAGGACTCCACCTAAAGCATCCTGTTCCTGTATCACTTAGGAAAATCTCTTCTTTGCCAGGCTTTGCTCATTCCTTTACAAGCTAACCATTTACTGGGTACTTGCTGTTTACAAAACTGGATACAACAAAGTCAGTATTGTAACAGATCTTACATTCTAGTAAAGGAGACAGGCAATAAACGAATACACAAGGGAAAACATGTATGGTAGTGGTTAGTGCTATTTCAAAGGTAAAGCAGGAAAATGTAATACAAAAGGACTAGACTACTTTAGTTTGCATTAGTCGCTGAAGCCAGAATGAATATGATGACATTCCGTGAAGATCTTGGCTAGGGGAAGAACGTTCCAGGCACAGGAAACACCTAGTGCAAAGGCCCTAAGACGGAAGGGAACTTGACGTTTTTAAGACACAGCAAGAGCAGGGCGAGGGAGAAGAGAGAGGTGTGAGATGAGGTCAGACAGGTGGGCAGAGGCCAGATCTCCTAAGGTCCTCAGGACTCTACTGGAGAGCTTCATTTTGACCTAAGTATGATGGGCAGCTATTAGAAGTTTTTAATCAAGGGGGATTCGTGACCTAATTGTTTTTTTTTTAAAAAGAGTACCCTAGCTGTTGCGAGGGGAATGGATTTTGGAAGGCAAGAATGGAAGGAGGGGGACCACTTAGGAGGTGATGGCAGTCGTCCAGGGGAGAGATGATGGAGGTGTTTACTGGGTGGTACTTTGTGAAGATGCAGAGAAGCAAGTTCGGAGAAATGTTATGGAGATAGAATGGCAGGATTTGCTGATGGATTTGATGTGGGGAATGAGAGAGTCAAGAATGTCCCTCTGACTTGGGGCCAGCTCTTACACATGGAACTCGTTCGCTTCTTTGGCATCTGAGATTGCGACGTTTCGGCCAAATGACGCCAGACGCGTGACCAATTGCCCTGTACGTTTGAAATGCACCAGAGGAAACTGGTATATTTTATAAACTATCATCAGAGCAATCATCACTGTTCCTATTTTCTCCAACAGAGCAATTTTGTTACTTGGAGAGCCTCTCTGCGCCCGCCTGCATAAGAGTTATTCTTAACTTAACGTGGTAGGAGTGCATTTCCTCGTCCTGTTCTGGAAGCCGGCAGCCACACGAAATAGACAGTGGCTGGGGGTTCTGTAGGACAATAGACAGGAACATTAGCCATGGCAGTACACAGGATTGCTCAACGGTATACGCAAAGAAAAACCAGTCATCTGAATTGAATTTTCAGCTGGAGCCTAAGAGGCCAAATTTAATCATCCACCTAAAATTATCACAAGTCAATACTTCCTCCCCTCTCCTTGCAAGGGGAAAGAGACTGATGCTTTATTTTTCAGTCAAGCAGGTGGCCTTGAGGCAGCTAACCAGCTGGCTGAAATCTAAATACCTTGGCCAAGACAAAAGCCTGTAACATGATTGATTCGTTTCTCATTGTAGAAGAGAACCGCCCCCAGCCAATCAGCATGCAGAGCTGCTATCAGATTATCGTTGAACAAAGCTAAACTCAGAGCTGATAAACGAAGGCGCCCAAACCCCAGGCCCGGATTGGCTGGGGCTTCATCCACCAGTTCAATTCCATTTAATGCATTGATTTCTAACAAGGTTCAATTAGTGTCTTGGTTGTTAAGCCCTGTCTTTCTTTTTCAGACCCTGAATGGGTATCCACACTCCCGGTCCATCATTTCAATATATCTGCCTCAGAGTTGGAATCGGTCTGCCCCCAAGACAGAAGGCGCTTCCTCCAAACCTCTCGGAAGTGTAGACTTCTGAGTAGCATAAGGATTCCTCCCAAACTCCCTTCTATGTCTTCTGGGAGTGAAGAAAACACCTTGGGCACATCCCATTTGATCGGAAGCCCACAATTACCATTCTATCTGACCATGGTTTGCTGTCCTGCATCCCAAACACCTAGAGAGCAGGAAGTAGGAGGACTTCTCCTGTGGTCCAGTGGTTAAGACTCCGCCTTCCAATGCAGGGGGCCGGGTTCGATCCCTGGTCGCGGAACTAAGATCCCACGTGCCGTGCAGCGTGGCCAAAAGAAAAAAAAAAAAAAGAGCAAAAAGTAGGACAGCCCATCCAGGGCATCAAACCTGAGTTCTTTGTAGCAGGAACTACCAGGTGAAGGTAGGGCCAGGCCCCACTGTCCCTGCGAGGTAGCACTCCCAAACCTCGGTGGGTTTCCTGCCTCTGTGCTGGAATTCTCTTGGGCATCTACACTATCTTCTGATCTCAAACCCAGTAGGAATAGGAAAATTGAGATTAACAGAGACTCTATCTTAATATGCAGTTGGACAAAGGTTTCAAATGCCACTTGCTCCTGGAGACTTACCAAGCCTAACGGTACCCCAAATTCCTCATGGGTAAGATGAAAAGTGTCACAAAGTAACACACTAGACAGAGGGAGGTAAGACAGGGAATTAACCTTCTCCCGAATGGAAATCCCATTCAAGGGTCAGAATAACTCCTTCTGAAACCTCACAATCTAACCGCGTCCCTAAGAAAATCAAAGGATGTCGTTTACCCTTCCAAGAAGCTTGTTTTTTCTTCTTTGTGATTGCTGGTGTCATGGTTTGTAATGTTTGCTACCAGCTTTGATATTTGAGCTTAAGAAGGAAAATAAAAGGTCCTGATAGAAGTTGTCACAGAGGCAAAAGAAGCCAAGTGTGCATTACCCTAACATCTCCTTCCACAAGCTCAGGGTGAGAGCCAAGGTCTTCCTGCCCTGGCACACAAATCCTTCCTCTCCCAGCTCAAGGAGGTCATTTTCCTCCTCAAAACTGAACATCAAACTCGTCAAAAATGTTTCCTTATTGATCAGACAGACAGGCTATTGAAGTTAGAGAGTCATTTGCTGAACTAGGTCCCTCGTTTCAGGGAAAAGCTGAAATTCTAAGGGTGCCCCTGCCCGTGAGGTCTGTAACAGATGCCACGTGAGGATGAAGGTTGCAGAGTTAGAGGCACCACCCCCAGCCTCGAACTCTAAGGCCGGTGATTAAAGGCAAAAATACCAGCCATCAGGCAACAGGTCTTAGCAGAGGACAGGGAAGGCAGCTGCAGAGCTGCTCTGGCTCTATGCGCCTGCTCTCCTTCTATGCTTTTAGACAAAAGCGCAGATGCATCTTGTGAGCAACCTAATGGCAGTGACAGAAGAGAAATGTTATTTTTCCAAGGAATCAGAGGAGCCTCGGCTCTGTCCCCAGCGTCCCTGCAGGGGCCCCTCCTCCCAGGCTTCTCCCCCAGCCTGGCAGCACCGCAGCCTTCAGAGACGCTGGGCATTTTTAATATGTGTCCTCCTCCCTCAAGGTGATCAAAGCTCATTAGGGTTCCAGCTACAGGAAAGGAAAACTAGAGAACAGCCCTTCTGTGGTTCTTTTCCACATTAATAAAGGGACAATAAGTGTGCGGATGAGGCGTCAAGCACAGCCTCTGTGGGCACCAAGCAAAGGAGTGAGGGTGTTCATCACAGAGGGGTCGCAGGGCAGCAGCCTGGGGTGGGAAGGATTAGCTCCTGGATTGCCTGAGCAGTTTTCCCAAAATAACGTCCTCGTGCGCCTCCTAGAGGTGATGAGGTTGATCTACGGCTCACAATTTGGAAAGACGTCCAAGATGTGTTAAGTGAAAAAAATACGATGCAGAAGAGTCCATGTCGTAAGATCCCGTTTTTGTAAATAACACAGACATGATTGCATGTCTTCTCTGCCCACGTCATTAGGTGCCTGGGAGAATGCATGGCAGGTGGAAACAGGGGTTTTCTCTAAGGCATGGTATCATGAAGGCTTTCACTCTTAAATGATCCACGTGAGGGTATTTCAAGATATTAATCAGTGTGTTTCTCCCTCTAACTAGACTGACCAAAACGCTTTACTGGTACCCTGGCGTGAGTCGCACACAACGGAACAAGAAGAACGTCGCAAGTAATCGATGTAGGGCAGGAAGCTCTGGCACAGGCTAACAGAGCAAAGGTTTAAGGCTGAGCGAGACGGGGAGGAAAAGCTCCAGGGGCCAGGGGGAAGATGCAGAGACACGACCAGGGACGCAGACAGTGACAAGGAGAAGCTGTAGCCCCTGGGAGGAGGTCTGGCAAGTTCAGGAGTTCAGGAGGCTGACAATAGCTGAGTTCTCTTCTCCTCGCCCCACTGTAAGGTCTACTCATGGCCAAGGGGGGTTTGTCACTCAGTGGCGTCCACCTTGAGGTGACGTGCCCCCCAAGTCTACCAAGCATGGCCCCACGCCCGCCTTCCGGGGAAAACCCCTGGCATCATATTACGGCCGAACTCAACATGACTCAACATTCACTATCTATCAAACCTGAACTCAGAATCAGCTCTCAAGACCTTCCTTCCGTCAACTTTCTAACAGGGCAATTAGGTGTCTAATTAATGCTCTGAAGGCACCTTTCCCCAGCTACAGGTACACAAGCATGTGTGCACTTACACACACCACACAGCACACACTCATACACATATACACACATACCCCACATGACACACACACACCACATACACAACACACACCACATACACACAAATCACACACACACACAACACACACGCTACACACACACACAAATCACACACACAACACACACACACACGCCTCGTGGAGTCCCTCTCCTTTCCGTTTGCACGCCCATCCCTGGAATACTCATCCTCCCCCACTTTCATTCCCTTAGCTATTACATGCTGACTGAATTTCTCTTTGCCTCTTGAAAACAACGGCCTTGTTTTACAGTCCCTTGATGTGCCGCTGTTTGCCTCAGCCCACTTGAATCGGGCAGGATTTTTGAGGACGGTCAGTATTCACCGCACAGTCTCAGCACATGGCCACTGCCCACTGCCTCGGATACAGGATTGGAAATTCACTGCTTCCCTACCAAAGATTCTCACTAATTACCCTGGAACCTAAACATTGTTTCCAGAATGTACACTGTCTCGCTGGAAAGGGTTTTTTCCTATTTCCTGGTAGTGGTTGTAAGAAGACTGCATTAGCAGATTAGCAGAGATTAGATGCTCCTAAGTGACGTTTGCACAGAACGTTATAGTTGACAGAGACCTCTTCACATTTGGTTTTCACCAACAGGATCTCATTCAGTCCTGAAGGAATGAGATATTAGAAAGAGACTCTCTGCCTCGGTTTCAACTGAGGTGGCAAAACAAAAAACAAAAAAAACTGGTGTCTGGTATCAAGATGATCGGGACAGACCTGTCTCAGCAGAATTCACGGAGATGATCCCAGAACTCCTGGCCCCTGGATCCTGAGAAGGATGTGAAAAGAGGGCAAAGGAGCAAGAATTGTGTGAGGGGTTTGGATGATGATATCGATGAAGCTGTATCTTTGGAGAGAGCTACGCTGCTGAGTCTCCAGCAAAACCCCTTGTGGGACAGGTGAGGTGCTGCCCCAGAGCAGAAGGGAACCACAAAGAAAAGCGTTCCCTGAAGCAGAATAAGGAACTCCCAGAAGAAAGAGCAGCTGGAATGTGATCTGCGCTGCATTCAGTTTGCTTCCTGGGTGTGACAGCCAACAGGCTGTCTAAGGGGAAACCTGGAGGCCACTTCTGCTCCCTCACTGCTGGGTCTGTGGCCTCAGCAGCTGGGAAGAGGTAGCAGTTTCTGGTCCTGCTGTGGTCACATCCCAGCTTCTGGGGCCCAGCTGTTGGGAGGTAGATGGTACGTCCCCCAGCCTTGACCTGTGATTCTCCATCACTGAATGGGGATGCAGCCCAAGGACACAACTCTTCCTCCTTTGAAGATTAGAGACCATGATTTATCTCATCTTGAAGGGAAAGAAGGAGACCTATCTCTTTGTCTGGAGGAGGAGAGCATAGAAGGGAGAGCAGGAGGGGACAGGAGGGGAGGGGAGGGAGGGAAGGGGAGGGAGGGGAGGGAAGGGAGGGGAGGGAGGGGAGGGGAGGGAGGGGAGGGAGGGGAGGGGAGGGAGGGGAGGGGAGGGAGGGGAGGGAGGGGAGGGGAGGGGAGGGGAGGGAGGGGAGGGAAGGGGAGGGAGGGGAGGGAAGGGGAGGGAGGGGAGGGACGGGAGGGGAGGGGAGGGAAAGGAGGGGAGGGGAGGGAAAGGAGGGGAGGGGAGGGAGGGGAGGGAGGGGAGGGAAAGGAGGGGAGGGGAGGGAGGGGAGGGAAGGGAGGGGAGGGGAGGGAGGGAGGGGAGGGGAGGGAAAGGAGGGGAGGGGAGGGAGAGGAGGGAAAGGAGGGGAGGGGAGGGAAAGGAGGGGAGGGGAGGGAGGGGAGGGAAAGGAGGGGAGGGGAGGGAGGGGAGGGAAGGGAGGGGAGGGGAGGGAGGGAGGGGAGGGGAGGGAAAGGAGGGGAGGGGAGGGAGAGGAGGGAAAGGAGGGGAGGGGAGGGAAAGGAGGGGAGGGGAGGGAGGGGAGGGGAGGGAGGGGAGAAGTCTTCTGAAGTAACGAAGAGGAACTCCAAACCTAGAACACATGCATCTGCTTCCTATATTGTTCTATTTCTGAAAATGAAGTTTGACAAAAATAGCATGTCAACGGGAGAAGAAACGCTTCTCTCACCTCATTAAGAGTTCCTGTTTTGTCTCTCTCAGGGTCTGAATGAACATGTGCCTCACTGTCCGTGGACATCCCTTTTGCGAATGGCCGCACAGGCCGGCACTAAGTGTGAGATGGTTGTCTAGCACTGTGGAAGCCAGGAAGACATCATCCAACTCTGGAGAAGAAAAACACTGACAGAGTAAACGCCTCTTATTTATGATACATGGTAATAAAAACAAACAAACCTGTTACAAATAATTGTGCCAGTGCGCACTCCAGCAGCACATATACTAAAACTGGAACGATACAGACAAGATTCGCATGGTCCCTGCACAAGGATGACATGCAAATTCGTGGAGCGTTCCATAGTTTTAAAGAACAAGGTCCTATTGTATAGCACAGGGAACTGTACTCAATATCCTATAATAAACCACAATGGAAAAGAATATGAAAAAGAATATATATATGTATATATAACTGAATCACTTTGATGTACACCTGAAACTAACACAACATTGTAAATCAACTATACTTCAATAAAAATAATAATAATAACTGCGCCACATTCAACTGTGAGATCTTGGTTTGATTTCTCTGAAAGGAGCAGATTGTCCCCATTTTTGTCATGGAGGTGCGGTGGGTTTTATTTTTTTAATAATTTATCCATTTATTTATTTTTGGCTGCATTGGGTCTTCGTTGCTGCACGTGGGCTTTCTCCAGTTGCAGTAAACAGGGGCTACTCTTTATTGCAGTGCACGGACTTCTCATTGCGCTGGCTTCTCTTGTTGCAGAGCACGGGCTCAAGGCGTGCGGGCTTCAGTACTTGTGGCTTGTGGGCTCAGTAGTTGTGGCTCGTGGGCTCAGTAGTTGTGGCTCGTGGGCTCTAGAGCGCAGGCTCAGTAGTTGTGGCGCACGGGCTTAGTCGCTCTGCAGCATGTGGGATCTTCCGGGACCAGGGCTCAAACCCGTGTCCCCTGCATTGGCAGGCAGATTCTTAACCACTGCGCCACCAGGGAAGTCCCAGTGCGGTGGTTTTGATCCTACGTTTTCCAACCATAAGCTTGCAAGGTCTCTAGGTAATTCTCTGCCTCTGGAGGGGTCAGTCTGAAATAGGCAGATTTCAGAATGGGACACATACAAAATATAGAAATTAACATGTTCTCTCCTTGCTGGGCCCACAGCCAGTCCTTCATGCCCTTCTCTCCCGGAGCAAGTAGATTGAGACCCCACACATGTGCCAGACGTGAGGCCAGGTGCTGGGCACGCAAGAAGGAAAGAGAGACGCAAGGCACCTGCCCTTCTAGCGCAGACCCCAGAAAGCAATTTGGACACTTAACTGGGACTCTATGACAGGTAGAGATTTCAAAGGAATTGCAATGCAATTTGGTTTTAAGTGTGTGGGTTTTTCAGTTTTGGTTTTGGTTTTGGTTTTTACCTAGTCTCACACTGTGCACATGACAAACAATCAACACGTAGTCTTCACCAATAAGCTACCAAAAGGTGCATCATAATCAGGGAATTTCAGCCCTTTTCGCTGCATGGCACTGCTAACAAAAGGACCGATATTAAGAATAAATTGAAGGGCTTCTCTGGTGGTGCAGTGGTTGAGAGTCCGCCTGCCGATGCAGGGGACACGGGTTCGTGCCCCAGTCCGGGAAGATCCCACATGCCGCGGAGCGGCTGGGCCCGTGAGCCATGGCCACTGAGCCTGCGCATCCGGAGCCTGTGCTCCGCAACGGGAGAGGCCACAACAGTGAGAGGCCTGTGTACCGCAAAACAAACAAAAAGAAGAATAAATTGAGATGTTGGTGAATGTATTGTGCTCTGTTTTCATATAGATTCTGCTATTGATTCTCTCATTTGGCATTTTTTTAATGTTCTGTCATTCCTCTTACCCAGGTAATGCGGAAGGCCATGGGATGGAAGAGTCAGGGAAAAAACGAAATGTAATTCTGTCCCACCACTATTATATTCTTAAACTCACTCTCAAATATGTAAATACTTTTTAAACAGAAGAAATTAGTCTCTTCTTTGCCCTTAACTTCCCTTCCAAAGATGAAGGAGATTTTCTGTAAACTTGCCTCTCTAACCTGCAGATTCTGTCTCCGTGGATCAATGAGAAAACGTTTTTGACAAGTCAAAGGTGCATTTTTTAAGGGAAAAATAACCCTCTCTATCCAGGCTGCCAAGACTGTGTCTTATGTGTTCTCAGTCCCTCAAGCTATCAATCGGCATATCCCGCCGCAGACACTGCCCAGATGTCTCGGTCAGTGCACATTAAAGGCTTAGTCTGCAGGCGTCCTAGGAAAGAGATTTAACATTAGCACATGTTAGATGGTAAGGAACATCCTTCTCCATTGAAAGAGAAATTTTATTTCTCAGGGAGAAAAAGAAATACAACGTGTAGTCACTAGGATGCATTATGAACCTGTTATTGCGTGTGGGTTTTATGATCAAGGTCTCTCTCTTCTGTAAGGATTCTTCAGCTAAGGGCGGAATTACAGATTTAAGGGCCGACCAGAAACAAGTTTCGCAGACCTTTAGCGCCATCTAGTGGCTATATCCTGAATTTGAGAAGCGTGAGCGGCTCTGGCAGTGAAAGCTCTTGCTGTAAACAGGCTTGGCAGAGGGCACAGTCGGCCGACACAGGAACTGTTGTGCCTCAGAACGCTGTGCTGGGTACACGGCATTTCCCCATAGATTCCAGACAGAGCGTTGCACCCAGATCTCAAGGGCATTTTGAAAGGAGCCATTTTCAAAGCAACTGGTACAATGCTTTTGTTGTCTCTTCTTAGTCACCTGCTTGAAGCAGCCTGTCTGGAACGCACAGGGTGTGAGTGTGTGTGTGTGTGTGTGTGTGTGTGTGTGTGTGCGCGCGCGCGCACGCGCGCACGCACAGAGAGGGAGCAGCACGAAAACGCTCAGGGCTTGTGCTGAGTTCTGCGGTGCCAGCTGGCATCAGGAAGGGACATACGCAAAATCACACCCTTCATGGCCTCTAAGCTTAGATAAGCTGTCAACATCCTGCACTGGAGGGACCTGCTTTCTCCACGCGCTGGTTTAAAGGCTTAAAAACAGAAGCCAAGTTTAGCCTTTTGGAAAACATAGGCAGTCATGGTCCTGTCCAGAAGGATGGCAACTAGCCGCCTACAGTGTTGATGGAATGTGACGGAGATCCCACCAGCCTTGCGGAAGGAGCGACTTGGGTTCGGTCCCCTCACCCTCCTCAACCCTGCACCTGCCAACAGACGCAGAGGTAAACATCAGAGGCATGGGCAGCTGGTCCTTAGAGCTCCCTTTTCCTTCTGCCCTCTCCACCCCTCCGGAGCCAAGAAACTTGCGGAGTAAAGGGCGGCACAAATCAGGCATAGATGGAAACCCAGATCCTACTGCATCCGGCGAGTCTGCGCCCCCCAGCGGGAAGAGCGTGACTAGAGATGGAGAAAAGGCATCGTCAGCCCCGTGGGGCTCAGAATGGCCGTGACACAGAGCTGAAGCGACCCGCCTGTCTTACAGATGTTCTCAGCAGCCGGCCAGGGGCCGAGGATGATCTCGAGATGATGTCTTGTATCCCTACTCACGTCCACCCCAGCAGATCAGGAATCTAGCCGCAGTTGCTCTATTTTTTTCCCTGCCCTATTTATCCTTATTGCCCTATTTTTTAAATTATTTTAAAATTATTTTTGCCTGCCAGTAGGGAATTTTAAATATGGGTAGGACAGAAATTCACTCTTTGGATTCCCTTGTCTCTTTAATCCCCGAACAGAATGTGCGTCTCACCATCCAAAAGATATCAGTTACCTCATTAACCCCCTTCCTGTAAAATAAGGCTATTAATAGTATCTGCCCCATTGGGTTATTGTGGGAATTAAGTGTGTTCATGCGTGTACAACACTTGTAACAATGTCTACGCTCTCAATCGATGCCAGTTATGGTCGCTACATTCCAGCAACTCAAATCAGCAGGGCCGGGGACCTGGAAGAGATGATCTGCTCGTTCAAAATTCTATTTGTAGACTTCATGACTCTGTTTGTTCTCAGGAAATGCGTGTCTTCTTTCCAAGACCTCAAGCTCCTTAAGGAAGAGACGGCATTAACACATCCTCCCTGGGATTCCGCAGCCTCCAAATTCCATCCACACCTCAGGAGACAAAGAGAATTTGAATGGGAAGATGTCGACCCTTACTGCCAGCAGGCATCTGGGGACACCTCCTTGATGATCATACTAAGAGGCCTGGGGGACCATTCAGAGTAGAGGCGCCCCACCATCAGCAGCTATGATCAGCTGTAGCGGAATTTCTGAAAACCCTTAGGAAGCATTAAAGATGTATGCTTCAACTTTCAGGGCAGACTTGGAATTTTAATTCAATGAAACCTATCTGAACAGTCCACTCAGGAGAAAGATTGACATACTGCGGGTGGGAAAACACTGCTTCATTATTCATCCTTACTGGGAAGGCAGGTAATTTCAGCCTGACGAGACAAAAATGAGAAGAGGCAGAGTCAGAGCAGGCAGGTGAGATCAAGGGAAAGAAAGGCAGATGGATGGATAGATGGACAGACCGATGGATGGATGGATATATACGTACATATATGGATTTGACAGAGAGAGATACGTACATACGTAGGTCCACAGGCTACTGAAGAGGGGAATAGGACAGGAGATGCATTAAAACAGCCTTTCTTTTTCCTCACCCGAGAAATATAATGGCATCCTAGGTTCCAGCCAGTGCGTCATCCCTTAAAAAGCTCATTGAGAAGTTCAGTAACGATCCCATCCTTATCCCAGAGCTCTTGGGAGCCCTTGCCATGAACCCTTACAATTGCCACACCTACTCATTCACTCCTGGGAAAATGTCAAGCTCTTTTGCCTTTTGTGCTACAGAGGCTACCGTGAAGGTACTTTTCTTTTTCTGAGACATTTTCAGATGGTTTTTCTTTTTTTTTTTTTCTGCTACAATTCCGAAGATTTTCTTTTAGACCGTGATGGAAAGCACAAAGACGCATTCAGTTCAGCCTGCAGATTGCTAGAAAACCCTTCACATCCCTCGGAAATTAGAGAGGCAGCCGCACTCCTCAGCAAGAGTGTATAAATTTGGAAGGAGTGATTTCACAGAATCACACCATTTGAGAATAAGGAGAAACTTTAGTCCATCCTCTTCAACTTGAAGACGAGGGGACAGAGGTACTTAGGAGATAAACTTTGACTATTCCCTGCCTCGTTTTTCTCATCTGTGGAGCGGAAGAATGATAGCACAGTGGCTAAATTAAGAGCACGTTGATATACAGGGCTGTGCTGCTATGAAAAAGCTAGTGTTGTCTCTTTCGAAGGGCTGAGGCCGGGCTGCCTCCCCAGCGCTTCTGAGCAAAAGCAAATCTATCCCCGTGCAGCCCCGGAGCCCAGGTCCCAGGGCCTCCTTCACCCTGGAGTCCCAAGAAGTAAACCCAGGTAGAGGGCCTGTCTAGTCCCAAGCTGCCTGGTGATTGCAATTCTGTGTTATTTACTCCAAGACTTTATTAAGCACACACCTGTGTTGGGGAATATTTAGTGCAGATGTTTGGGAAGCAGCTTTGCCAAAATTGTCAGAAAACGCATGTGTGGAAATAACCTCCTCGTCCCTCGGCAGGTTTTATGTCTTTTATTGTCTCCGTATTTTGAAGTGTTTTCTTTTTTAAAGATGCGATTGGAAAAGACTGCTCCGTTGAGGGCAGGGGGAAGGGGTGGGGGAGCAGAGAGAGAAGAAAATGGAGGGGCAAGTAACACCAGAGGGGGCCCCGACCCACAGTAACCTGAGCTGGGGCCATCTGGATGCTTCCACTGAGCTCCATGCAGAGCCGTGAACCAGAGGCCCGTCTGGGGAGCCCGGGAGCTTGGTGTGAAGAGAAAAGTCCCAGGAGCTGGAAGGAGGGAGAAGACCTAAAGGATGCAGGCTCCCGTCAAGCAAGACGGGTTCTCCCAGGGGGGCCGGGCTGTGTCAGAGGGTGGACCGTGGGCTTAAAGTAGCGGAAAGAGATGCTGGCATTCAACCAACGTCAAATCAGCCTTAAGGACTGGCCCGTGAGGAACAGCTGGCACACACAAGAGAGCGGAGAAAGCCGGAGAGAGAGGCCTTCCAGGGGCCAGGGTCTTCCTGGAAGGCTAAACGAGAAAATCTTTTTTTTTTTTCTTTTTTAACTTTTTATTGGAGTATAATTGCTTTACAATGTTGTGTTAGTTTCTGCTGTACAGTAAAGTGAATCGGCCATACGTATACATATCTCCACTCTTCTTTGGATTTCCTTCCCGTTTAGGTCAACACACAGCACTGAGTTGGGTTCCCTGCGCTAAACAGTAGGTTCTCATTAGTTATCTCTTTTATACATAGTAGCGTGTCTATGTCAACCTCCATCTCCCAGTTCCTCCCACCCCCCCTTCCCCCTTGGTAACCATAAGATTATTCTCTATGTCTGTGTCTCCATTTCTGCTTTGCTGATAAGTTCATCTCTACCACCATGTTTCTAGACTCCACATAAAATCTTAAAGGAGTTTTAAGAGCCAATTTAGGACATGTCCCACTTCTCCGGAGGAGAAAGGAAAACAAGAGTTATCTAGACTAGAGCCCGCAAGGTCACCACTGGAGGGAGGGAGGGAGGGGGAGAGGTACCTGGAAATCTGTACAGAAAGATGGGCTGCAAGGTAGCGCGTGCTCCGCCCTGTGCTCTCCAAAGAGGAGTGTCCAGATGGATGAAGCAAAGTTTAAAATATTCATGGGGCCTCAGGGGCTACGGCTTGGAGCTTTCATCGGGGTCAGGGGCAGTAAATATGGGCAGTTTCTTTTTGGATGTGCGCACATCTTAGAGTGAAGACAGCCTGGGGGTGTTCCCTGCTGAGATCTGTCCCCACCCTAGGAACAGCCCAGGAGAGCGGTAGGGGAGCACACAGAAGGGCAAAAGGGGCATGACGGCCACCTGGCCTCCTTCGGTGTCAAAGGCCACAGGGGCCTTCTCTGGCCTAGGAAAAGCAAGTCAGTAGTTTACCCCAGCTTCTCAGCGACTTCTTTGGGTATAATCCAAAGGGCAAGGGGGAGTGGCCTCTACGTGCCTCTGTGCATATGATTTCGGGGGCTGGCGAGAGGAACACACAGCCTGTGCAAAGCAACTGTGCACAGAAGTCCCCCAGAGCCATCCCAGGAAGCCGAGGGCCAGCCCAAGAGTCTCACATCCAGAAAGATTAGGAAGGAAGGCTCGAAGGATCTGCCAGCCCCATCTGTCTGAACGGTTTAGGCAGCCTCCAGCCTAATCAGACCTGGGTAGCTAAAACCGGCCAGGTACAGTGAGAAGGACATCCCAGAACATCCCGGGGGACTTCCCACACGATTTAAGAGAAGGAACACAGAACTACGGAGCGTGACTCACGGCCATAAGAATGGTATAAGATGCCTGGAATCTTTGCTCCATCTCTGTGGCTTTCTTTGCCCCTGGTGAGCAGCCCGGAGGCCCTTGGACCAGATGTTCCACCTGCCCCAGGAAACAGGAAAGTAGAGAAAGAACCTCCCACTCTGCAACCAGACTTAGATTGGGAAGGAGAAAAGCCCCCAAGAAAGAGCAGAAGACGACAGCTCAGAAGAGGAGCATGAGGGTCAAGCTGGACCTCTGCAGCCTTCAGAGCTCAGTAAGTGAAGTCAGTCATGGGGCTCAAGGAGGGACATCAGGGGCAAGGACTTGGCCCTGAGCTGTGAGCGAGGAGCCATGAGTGCCGGTCTCAGCTCTGTGGGCAGATCTTCTCACCCCTCTGAGCCTAGCGTGATCCATAAAGTAGGAGCTGGTTCCTTTACTGAGAAGCTGCCAGAGCAGGGATGTACCAAGGTGGCAGCGGTGGGGGGGGAGGGGTCCACCCAAAATAAAACTGACCCAGTTTTATTATTAGCATCACACAAAGGCAATTGGAAGCAACGTCTGTGGTAAAATGCCCCTCCTTGCCAGGGCATTTTATCACACAATCACACACACGTGCACGCACACACACGCACGTGCCTGTGTGCTACAAGGCCAGGGAGTCCTTAGTGGGCAGGAAGAGCTTTCCAGTGCCACTCAATAATTACAGATGATCAGTGCTCTGCTAACACGGAAGCACAGAATTCCTGAAAACTTGAGAGGTGGTGTAGGAAGCTGAAGAATGGCCCCACAGATGTCAGGACCTCATTCCTAGAACTTGTAAATGTCACCTCACTGGGCAAAAACGTTGCAGATGTGACTAAGTTAAGGGTCTTGAGGTGGGAGATTATCCCGGGTTATCTCAGTAGGCCCTCAATGCCATCACAGTATCCTCCTAAGAGACAGGCAGGGAGAGATCTGACCCAGGCAGAGAAAGCAGGTGGCGTGGCCGCTTTGAGCAGACGTCAGAAGCTAGAGGCAAGTTGACAGATGCCCACTCAGAGCCTCTGGAGGGAACGAGGCCCTGCAGATACCTTGACCTCCGTCCAGTGAAACTGAGTGCACACTTCTGGCCTCCAGAATGGCGAGAGAATACATTTCTGTGGTTTTAAGCTGCCTGGTTTGCGGTCATTTGTTAGAGCAGCGGTGGGAGACTAATACGGACTAATACAAGTGAGGGGAAGGTAACTGCAATGAACGGAGAACATCTTCAAGGGGAATCATGGTCTCTGTAGAAAGGACATACCCGGCTCCATCACTCACTTCAATCTGCATCTCCTCCCTGGAGCCCAGCCTTCCAGATCATCAGAGGGTAGCGGGATGTACCAGAGATGAACGCAAAGTTGGAAAAACAGCTTCAACGGCTCCACTCGCCCCCAGCCAACCTCTGGCAAACTCTGTGCCAAAGGAGGTGGTGCCTCCACCAGCATCACTATTGCCTTTGGGATGTTTTGCGTGAATTTGCCGCCAGGCCAGAGCTCCTGCAGCTCAGAGATCTGACGTCCACACTGCAGTGACACGCTGGACAGTTCCTGGAAAGCGTCCTAGTCTGGCTGTGCCTCTCGCTCTCCGTCTGGACTGTCTCTTTGGTAAACATCCTTTGGGTGCCGTTCGGTTGGCAGAGCACGTATCCGTGGCATGAAGCATTTCATTAGTGACCTACTTTCTCACGCATCACAGAAGCCAAAATCCCTGCCTAAGGGAAGAGAGAACAGAGCCACGAGTCCAAATAAACGGGTAGTGTCTTAAGCCCCAATGGGCAGAAGTAACACAACAGGCTCACCCGGGCTTAAAAGAAGTAAGGATCAATGCCGGCTGGTAAACTTAGTGAAGGTGTGAGCTGGGCTGTCACTTAAGCCAGTTGTGCCTCACGTTTTCAGGGGGTCTCCTGCTAGAAAAAGCCCTGTCGGTGATGAATTTCTCTGAATGAAAATGCGCCTTAAATACAAGGGAGGAAGAGCCGCTCGCTAAGGAAATCTCCCTGCGAATTCTTTCGTAAGGTGAAGACTCCATTTTTAATTTACTTCTGATGAAAATCTGGATTCTTCCCGTCATATTTGCTTAAGGAGAGGTGCAGATTTACAGGTACAAATTCAAGCGAGTTCTGCTCCACTGCCAAGGTTAATTGCCATCCTTCCTTCAAGGAAAACTAGGATTCTAAGCCTCGACTGTGCCCCTGCTTCTAGCATTGGCCTGCCTGTCCCCAGAGGAGGTCCCCTAGCAGTTTCCACACCCCACTCCCAGGGTGAGGGGTGTCATCCTATTACATTCTCAGAGAAATGAGAGAGAGGGGAAGAAGCTTGGAGAGAAAAACAGAGTGAGGAAGAAAGGAGGAGAGAAGGTCAAAATAAAGAAGAGAGTTAAAGCAGGAAAATTAAATATTACGGAAAGAGAAGGAAGGCTATGAGGAGAAAGAGGTAAGTGGGCTCCAAAAAAAGAAAATCGCCTTTAGCACTGGGCCTGTGAATTTAAAAATTGTCCCTGGGCTACTCACACCTTCTGTTTGCACAGGTTTATAAATTTTCTGCGGTATGCGGGCCTCTCACCATCATGGCCTCTCCCGTTGCGGAACACAGGCTCCGGACGCGCAGGCTCAGCGGCCATGGCTCACGGGCCCAGCCGCTCCGCGGCATGTGGGATCTTCCCAGACCGGGGCACGAACCCGTGTCCTCTGCATCGGCAGGCGGACTTGCAACCACTGCGCCACCAGGGAAGCCCAAGCATGTGCCTTTTAATATAGGAATGAACAGAGGCTGTTTGCTTGCTGCCCGAAATTCATTCCGCAGCTAGAAGTGCAACGCCTGCCTTTAAAGCCCAGGCCTCCTGGTTCCCGGCCACAGCGTCTTTTTCATTGTCCTCCTGAAACTCGAGTGGGTGTGCAAAGCACCTCAGAATCCTCACACGCTCCCTTCGTTGTGTGTGGACAAATAACCCCGAAATCACCCCAACCTATTTGTACTAAATTAAGCTTATATCTGTCTTAGCTCAGGCTGCTATAACAAAAGACCACAGACTGGGTGGCTTAAGCGACAGACATTTCTTTCTCCTGGTTCTGGAGTCTGGCAAATCCAAGATCAAGGCGCTGGCAGATTCAGTGTCAGGCGAGAGCTGGCTTCCCGGCTCGAGATGCCACCTCTTCCCTGTGAGCTCGCGCGCTCTTTCCTCAGCGCAGCCTCGCGGAAGGAGCTCTCCCGCCTCTTCCACTTCTTCTAAGGGCACTAATCCCATCATGGGGCTCCACCCTCATGACCTCATTTAAACCTAATTTCCCAAAGGTCCCATCTCCCAGTGCCAGCACATCAGGCTTTAGGGCTTCAACGTATGAATTTGGGGGTTGGGAAGGACATAAACATTCAGTCTGTAACATAACCTGAACCACAGATCCAGGGTCCATCAAGAAGTTTCCCCTAGTAGTGAAGTTGTGTATGGGCAAAGACCACTGACCGATGCTGACCTGGGGAGGGGCGGAGGGCTTGGTGGGGGGCGGGCAGAAAGCAGAGGAGAGGTCTGGGAGGCCCCCTCCTACCCCACCTGCCCCAGACAGAACTGCAAAATCTGGGGTGTCATCCTGGATCCTCCCATTTCTCCCCGGGAAGCCTACTATTCCTGGAGAGCTTTCCTTCTCCTTCCAGGAAGCCTATCTCAGCCTGCCTGCCTGCTGTTATGGGTTGAATGTTTGTGTCCTCCCAAAATTTATACATTGAAACCCAAGTCCCCAGTGTGATGGTATTTAGAGATGGGGTCTTTGAATTAGGTCAGGAAAGTGGAGCCCTTGTGATGGCATCAGTGCCCTTATAAGAAGAGACACTAGAGGGTGTGCTCTCCCTCCCTCCCTCTCCCTCTCTCTTTCCCTCTCCCTCCCTCCCTCTCCCTCTCTCTCTCTCTCCCTCTCCCTCTCCCTCCCCCTCTCCCTCCCCCTCTCCCTCTCCCTCTCTCTTTCTCTTTCTCTCCCTCTCCCTCCCCTCTCTCTCTCTCTCTCCCTCTCCCTCTCCCTCTCTCTCTCTCTCTCTCATTCTCTCCCCTGCCACGTGAGGAAACCAGGAAGACGGTCCTCACCAGAACACAACCATGCTGGCACCGTGATCTTGGACTTCCCAGAACTTCTCCAGAACTACGAGAAATAAGTTGGTTGTTTAAGCCACTCTGCCTATGGTACTCTTGTTACAGCAGCAAGAGCTGACTAACATACTCCCCCAACTTAAAAACGAACATTTTGCTTACCCAGCACACAAGCCCTGATGCAACCACTGCCCCCAACTCCCTCTCTCCCTCCCTCCCTCTCTCTCTCTCTCACACACACACAAACACACACACACACACAGTGCTGTACCTGTAATTGTTCATCAATCCACTCTCTAAAACAGAAAAAACCCTGATTTGTCGGATTTGCCATTGTCAATGGTGTAAATTCTGCCACCGTGGCTCATTTTGAGTGACCAACATGACGTCACTGAACGGGGGTGGGGGCGGTGGGCTAGTTTGAAAGAGACGGACACCAGCACATGGTTACCCAGCATCTCCACCACAAAGATACAACAGGTGCAAAGAGCCTCGAGGCACAGACCATCGTAAATGTAGTAAAATAATTAGGAAAGGGTGAGTACTGAGTATTACCTTTGTTTCTAATAATAATTTATTGAAATATGTTTATATAATTTAATTCTTATAAATGACACCTGTGTTTAACAGCCAACTCACAAATTTCCAGAAAACTGAACAGCTGGTTCTCTCTGGCTGTAGGCGCTGGCTGCGGCAAACCGCCCCCAACCCCCCAACACGCCCACGCCCTCCTTCTGGTTGGCTAAGGTGACTGCTAACTGAGGGCATTTATCACGTGACCCAAAAGAAGAGCTAGAAAGGATGAATTTCAGGGAACTTGCCAGGTCTATGAAGTAGCTGTTTCTTGGCCTCCTCTCAAATTCTAAGTGTTTTTCAGTGGAGACCCTCCCACCACATGGACAACGGCCTCTTGCGTGTGACACTTGGTGGCTGGTGACCCTGCACTTCATGTCAGCTGGAACACATACTCACAGTACCCACAAAGTCAGTGTGGCCCCCAAAGTGGGTGACTGAAAAATCCAGTCACCCACTCGTTTGGGCTACACCGGGCCAGAAGACTAGGATAGCTCAAATGTTTTTCTCCTCTGAGGGAACCCTCCTACACTGTTGGTGGGAGTATAAGTGGGTGCAGCCACTATAGAGAACAGTACGGAGGTTCTCAGAAAACTAAAAATAGAGCTACCATAGGATCCAGCAATCCCACTCCTGGGAATATACCCGGACAAAACTATAATTCAAAAAGATACATGCACCCCTATGTTCATAGCAACACTGTTCACAATAGCCAAGATGTGGAAACAACCTAAATGTCCATCAACAGAGGAATGGATAAAGAAGATGTGGTACATATATACAATGGAATACTACTCGGCCATGAAAAAGAATGAAACACCGCCATTTGCAGCGACACGGATGGACCTAGAGATTATCTTTCTAAGTAAAGTATGTCAGGAAGAGAAAGACAAATACCATATGATGTCACTTATATGTGGAATCTAAAATATGACACAAATGAACCTATCTATGAAACAGAAACAGACTCACAGACATAGAGAGCAGACATGTGGTTGCCAAGGGGGAGGAGGGGAAGTTTGGGGTTGGTAGATGCAAACTATTACATTTAGAATAGATAAACAACAAGGTCCTAATGTATAGCACGGGAACTATATTCAATATAGTGGATAAACCATAATGGAAAAGGATATTTTTAAGAAACGAATGTCTCTATGTGTAACTGAGTCACTTTGCTGTACAGCAGACATCGGCACAGCACGGTAAATCAACTCTACTTCAATTTAAAAAAAAATGTTTTTAATAAATAAAAATAAAACTCAATTAAAAAAGTGTTTTTCTCCCCTGAATTGACTGGGGATTCTGAAGTTGTCTAGACAAGGCCACATTCCTCAAAACATCCATGTACGTAGCACCGATCAAGTTCTTTCTGAAAAAGGCTCCCACAGCCCCGAGATGGGGGCAGGCAGTCAGCTGCCGGCTCTGCCCCAGCGCCCTGGACCAGAGGTTTCCATTCCTCGCTCTCTTTCCAAGCACACGATATTTGAAAAAAGGACAGCGGAGCCTGCAAATCCTCTCATCAAAGAGGCATTGACTTTTAATTTTACAAACGTGGCTCTTTTCCATAAGGAACAGAGAGAATTCATTAGTAATCTTACTCCGGAGACTTGTTTCATGTTTCTTTCTTCTGGCGATTATATAATTACACCCCAGATTTCTGATTACAGAAACTTTTTCCCCTAAACCTGTCTACCACTTTAGAACCTCTCGTTTTTCCAGTCTCTCCTTTTCCAGTCAGCCTTTAAAAAGAAAGGGAAGACAAATGGAACAGGACAGAAAGCCCAGAGATAAACCCTCACACCTATGGTCACCTTATCTTTGATCAAGGAGGCAAGAGTATACAATGGAGAAAAGACAGCCTCTTCAATAAGTGGTGCTGGGCAAACTGGACAGCTCCATGTAAAAGAAGGAAGTTAGAACACTTCCTAACACCATACACCAAAATAAACTCAAAATGGATTAAAGACCTACATGTAAGGCCAGACACTAAAACTCTTAGAGGAAAACATAGGCAGAACACTCTATGACATAAATCACAGCAAGATCCTTTTTGACCCACCTTCTAGAGAAATGGAAATAAAAACAAAAATAAACAAATGGGACCTAATGAAACTTAAAAGCTTTTGCACAGTAAAGGAAACCATAAACAAGACCAAAAGACAACCCTCAGAATGGGAGAAAATATTTGCAAACGAAGCAACTGGCAAAGGATTAACCTCCAAAATATACAAGAAGCTCATGCAGCTCAATATCAAAAAAACAAACAAACAAATACAAAAATGGGCAGAAGACCTAAACAGACATTTCTCCAAAGAAGATATACAGATTGCCAACAAACACATGAAAGGATGCTCAACGTCGCTAATCGTTAGAGAAATGCAAATCAAAACTGCAATGAGGTATCACCTCACACCGGTCAGAATGGCCATCATCAAAAGGTCTACAGACAATAAATGCTGGAGAGGGTGTGGACAAAAGGGAACACTCTTGCACTGCTGGTGGGAATGTGAATTGGTACAGCCACTATGGAGGTTCCTTAAAAAACTAAAAACAGAACTACCATACGGCCCAGCAATCCCACTACTGGGCATATACCCTGAGAAAACCATAATTCAAAAACAGTCATGTACCACAATTTTCACTGCAGCACTATTTACAATAGCCAGGTCATGGAAGCAACCTAAGTGTCCATTGACAGATGAATGGATAAAGAAGATGTGGCACATATATACAATGGAATATTACTCAGCCATAAAAATAAACGAAACTGGGTCATTTGTAGAGACGTGGATGGACCTAGAGACTGTCATAGAGAGTGAAGTAAGTCAGAAAGAGAAAAACAAATACCGTATGCTAACACATATATATGGAGTCTAAAAAAAACAAAACAAAAAAAGGTCTAATGAACCTAGGGGCAGGACAGGAATAAAGACGCAGACATAGAGAATGGACTTGAGGACTCGGGGAGTGAGAAGGGTAAGCTGGGATGAATTGAGAGAGTGGCATGGACTATATACACTACCCAATATAAAATAGACAGCTAGTGGGAAGCAGCCGCATAGCACAGGGAGATCAGCTCGGTGCTTTGTGACCACCTAGAGGGGTGGGATAGGGAGGGTGGGAGGGAGGGAGACGCAAGAGGGAGGGGATATGGGGATATATGTACACATATAGCTGATTCACTTTGTTATAAAGCAGAAACTCACACAACACTGTAAAGCAAGTATACTCCAATAATGCTATTTAAGAAAAAAGAAAAAGAAAGGGAAGAGGAAATTGGCAAAGATAAGGTTGTAAATAGGGACCTTCCTTCCTAGGCCGTGCGTCGTCTGTAGAGAAAAGCAGTGTGTTGGAACACCGTGCCAACGAGACCATCCCTAGAAAACGATTCCAATGTGTGTCCTTCCTACGAGGGGGCAGGAGCAATCTGAATACTATCCTCACGTACAAATAAAAGAGGCATCGGGAAGAAGCTCATTTAAAACAGGTGACACTACACAGATCTGTTCATTGTCACCGGTCACAGCCTGTCCACGGCATTGTTTGACCATCGGCTGAAATGCACAAAGACGGGAATTACACAAATCAACAGCCTTTACTACTGGCCTCACCTAACTCCCTCCTCTGCTCTCCTAAGCAAGGCCATTTCCAAAGTCACGCTCCGGACAAAATTGCCCCCAGTATGTGTGCCCCGGCGAGCACCTGTACGGGGGGAGGCACTGGTGTGTGAAACTTGGAAAGAGTTGCCAATTCAAGAAGGAGGCAGCGTCTGACGGGCTCCTAGCTGCCGCGGCAAACGCACAGCTCTGCTAGTTGGAAGAACCCATGAACAACGGAACATCTGAGCGGTTGCGACGTCTCCCCCCACTCACACATTTCCACTTCTTCTTTTCAGAAAGAAAATGTCTCTTTAGCTCGGTGCTATTAATCTCCGGTGATGAACAATAGGTTGGAAACTCTGAGAAAACAAACTGCTGAAATTGCTATCCACGCCTTTGCTCCACACGGCTCTACGAGCTACAGAATACATGCTCTGCATTCGGTGACTAAGGCCCCGTCCCATGTGTTTTCCCAGCTCAATCAACTGTGCTAAGAACTGTCACAATAGCCCTTGACGACAAGAAAATAAAATTTCGGGTAGAATGGAAAGCCTGACTTGCATCGTAATTCTGGCCCGCACCTGTTTTCCACACACCACCCCGCCCCGGCTTCCTTTCCCCCCATCGTTGACAGTGTTTGAGAACCTGTTCATCCACCTTAATGACAAAGGAAAAGAAATGGGTTCTTTTTCCAGTTTGGAGAATTGCTTCTGAAATGTTGTCACCATCTTCCAAATGACTATATTTCTTTCATGTCGGACCAAGGTGGGTCCCGCCACAGTGCAGGTTGCGATTTGGTGAAGGGTTCTGGTCTGCTGAGAGCCTTGAGAGTTTTGTTTTGTTTTTCTGGGTTTTTTTGTTTTTAAGAAAAAGACAAAGCCAAAACCAAATAAGTCACCTTGATAACTTATGACAGAGAAATCAACATCTAAATCGAATGATAATAGCAGGAGCGGGGGCAGCAGGGAGAAGAGGCGTCTTGCCAAGAAAAGAAAGGCACACGGAAAGTTATTTAAAACTGATCGAAACCCACTAGGAATCACAATCCCATCACGGTTTCCCTTTGGAAAAGCAGTTTTCAGAAGCGCCAATTAACCTTAATTGAATTCTGCCTTAGTCATAGCTGGAATTTTAATTGACTGGGAAGTTGATCATAAAGGTCTGTTCCTAGCACAGCTTAGCCACTCGTAAATCCCCGGATAGCACACAGCCTCGTCGTACAGGGGACTTACTATTCTGCGGGTGAGGCTGGTTTTTAGATCCTAAAACAAACATTCAAAAGAGAAAGCCCCTCGCTGTCAGAGCCAGCCTGAAAGCAGCTTCAGTCCAAGTTCAGGGCAGAAGTAGAGGATGCCGTTGAACCAAAGGTTCACGATTGTGCTGTCAGCGTCGATGCCTTCCTAAAACACGAGCTGAAGCACAAGCACCCTAAGCCCCCCCGAAAGAAATGATCTTTCCAGTCATTTAGGATAAGTGCAATATTATTCATGTTTTCTCTTTTAGAAAAGCAACCGGCGGTTCACTCTTTTTTTATTAAAACCCCTGGAGCAGGGAACTATCTTAAGCCTTTCAAATTGCCAAAACGGGGCTACTTAACTCAAAGGATCTCAGCAAGGGTCGGGAAGCCTGTCAGAATGACCTCGGTGACTTTTGAGGACCCCAAAGGCATATCCAAAACTGAGGGAAGAAGCCTGAACATGTGTATTTTATTTATTTTTTTTTATAAATTTATATATTTTATTTATTTATTTTGGGCTGTGTTGGGTCTTCGTTGCAGCGCGTGGGCTTCTCATTGCGGTGGCTTCTCTTGTTGCGGAGCACGGGCCGTAGGCGCGTGGGCTCAGTAGTTGTGGCGCACGGGATCTAGAGCGCAGGCTCGGCAGTTGTGGCTCGCGGGCTTAGTTGCTCCGCGGCATGTGGGATCTTCCCGGACCGGGGCTCGAACACGTGTCTCCTGCATTGGCAGGTGGAGTCTTAACCACTGCGCCACCAGGGAAGCCCTGAACATGTGTATTTTAAAGAACAAAAGCCATTTCCCTGGTAGATTCTGATTTGGAGTTCCCTACTAACGCCCAAACCCACCACTTCTCAGGTTGAAACACCATGGTTTCAGTCAAATGGACAGGCCAACCCAATCAAACAACCAGATGGACTGATTTCTCTTTCACTAAATTGAATGGATGTTTGGATTAAGAAGGTCACCAGTTGCTCTGAAACCAGACTACCTTAGAAACGGTCCGAGTGTGATTTGACGTTGCAGGAGAACCCAGGACTCAGGTGAGCGGCTCTGTTGTTCTTCCCTGTTTTCACCCACACATTTTGATCCCTCTACCACAGAGAAAAATCGGGGTGTTTCCCCCATGAGGTGTACTCCTTGTTTTTGTGTTTTTCATTCAAACAACAGAGACCATTAAACCTTAAAAAGTCATCAATGGAAGGAAAAGCAGTTCTATATTCTAGTCAAGTGGGGAAATGAGTGAAAAGGTGAATTTAAAATAGCCCTGCTTGGGCATGAGGAAAATGAGACGCTCTTCTAAAGATTCCCGACTCTCTTCTCACTTCTGCTGTGGCTATTTCTTTCAGGGACTATCGAGTCGTCCGGTGAAATGGGTCAGGCACGAAGCATAGAAAATGACAGCAACTCAGACAAAGGACAGGGTCACTTCCTCAAGTTGTAATTCACTTTCAAACTCATGAGGAATCCTGCAAGTAAGAAACTAGACTGAAACAGCTAATTCCCTCTCCTTACCCTGCACGAATTTTCCTGAAACTTGAAAATCTGAAAGAAACGAATAGTGGTAAACATTACCTTTTCATAGTTTTACAAACTCTCTCCTATCTTTTTCTTTTACCTAGCATAACCATCTCTCTCTCTCTCTCTCTCTCTCTCTCTCTCTCCCCCCCTCTCTCTCTCCCTCCACCTCATTTTCTCCCTTAACCCCTGTATTTCTCTCTCTCCTATACACGTTTTGAAGCTTCTCATCCAAACCACACTTTTAGGAAGCACCCTTAGAAAAAGGGAGAGAGACTTAAAGAAATCTAGACACCAATTAACTTTGCCCTCTGCCTGCTATGTACGGGATTTTTCAAGCCTGCTTGGTAGGTAGGAATAAGAATGTCAATGATTAATGAAAGTTAAAGAAGATGCCTACGAAACAAAGCCCTCATTGTATGAATTCCCTCAATATACCTCACTTAGAAGAAAAATGTCATAGAAAACAGGGTATTGCATGAGTAAATCTGGCATCTACGTGGCATGAGCATGGGAGATGGGCATTCTCAGTACCCTGATACTTGTTTACCAGTTGGCCTGTTCCAGAAATTGTTTCCAGTTACCTGTAATTACGGGCAAATCACAGAGCAAGGCCACAGAGGAGACATAGACTATTTCAGATTCAACCTTCAATGTTTAGGCCAATATTTCCAAAGTGTGATCAGCAAAGTACCTGCCTCATAACCATCCTGGGTCCTTATTGTCAATATAGACTCTCTTTTTTTCTTTTGTTTTTGTTTTTGGTTTTTTTTTGCGGTACGCGGGCCTCTCACTGTTGTGGCCTCTCCCGTTGCGGAGCACAGGCTCCGGAAGCGCAGGCTCAGCGGCCATGGCTCACGGGCCCAGCCGCTCCGCGGCACGTGGGATCTTCCCGGACCGGGGCACGAACCCGCGTCCCCTGCATCGGCAGGCGGACTCCCAACCACTGCGCCACCAGGGAAGCCCCAATATAGACTCTTGAGCCCCTCCCCAGACTTACTGAATCACATCGCTGAGAATGGAGCCCAAGAGCATTCAGGTTATACTTCTGCTCATTCAAGATCGGAAATCACTGATGTAGACGACAACAACGATCATTTATGGGGAATTTTCTTATCAAGAGAAGTCCAAGTGGTGTTGCTGTTTAAAAATGGGCCCCAGGAGAAATTTTTCCCAGATCTATCATTGAGTCGACAAACTAAGTTAGACTTCTTCTGCTCTGTTTTAAACATATGAAGAAATGAATTTTAAACCCTCCAGGACTGGAAAGTCAAGCGTTTACAGTGGGGTGATAGAACAACTCGTTGAGTCTTGAGTCCTTTGGGCCTGTATATGGCTGGGAAATCCACAGTTGAGAATATTGTTGAATGGGTCCATCAAGTAACATGGTGAATCAGTTAGACTTTGCCTCATAATGAATGACCCCAAAATGCAGTGGATTGGAACAACGATCATTCATTTGCTCACGACCCTGAAGGTTGGTTGGGTGGTATTTTTGTTGTGGCCTGGCTCACATCGAGAGAACAGGTGGACATTGGGAGATTGGGATTGACATATACACACTACTGTGTATAAAATCGATAACTCATGAGAACCTGCCGTTTAGCACAGGGAACTCTACTCAACACTCTGTGATGAAGTAAATGGGAAGGAAATCCAAAAAAGGAGGGGAGAGACGTATATGTATAGCTGATTCACTTTGCTGCACAGCAGAAACTCGCACAACATTGTAAAGCAACTACACTCCAATTAAAAAGTTGCAAAAAAAAAAGAGAGAGAGAGAGAGAGCAAGTGGAAGTGTGCAGCCCTGTCAAAGAGCAGGGCTAGAAGTTGCACAACATCGTTCAAACCTCGTTAAATACGGTCAAGGACAGCCCAGCTTCAAAGGATGGGGAAATAGACTCTACCTCTTTAAGGAAGAAGGTGCAAAGAATTCTCAGGGTATACTGGCAGAGAAATGGAAGGTTTTGGAGCATTGCCGGGGCCATAAATGGGATCAAAGTGCACGCTACATCCGTGTTCCTCACACACACAGCAGGGCCCCCCTTCACCTAATGACACTCATTCTCCTCACAGCCTTTTCAACTAAGCATCTCTCTCCTTTGTTGTTTCGCTCTCTCCTTTTCAAAGACAACGAAACTTCATTGACAATGCTAATATTATCAGGACTGGAAACCACGGTGATGGGAACACTTTTTTCTCAAGCTGTCCAGCCTCAACACTTGAATCACCTTTGACCTATCCTGCTCCCTCTCTCACCACGGTTATTGCCTAGCCCTGTGGATATTACCTCTGCCATACTGTTATGTCCCCAGAGCACGTCCCCTGCTGAGGACTCCTGCCACCGTCACCCTTCCTCAGGCTCTCATTACTTCCCCACCATTTACTAGTTATGACACCTTGGGCAACTCCCTTTAGGTTGCTATGTCCCCATATCCTCATCTGTAAAATGGGAACAATAATGTATTTATCCATCAGCTGTTACGAGGAGTAAAGATATTCCCCCTGAAGTACTCAGCACAGAACCTAGCACATTAGTAAACGTTCACTGAACGTAACTGTTACACACACCCAGCCACAATTCATTCTCCTTATTTACCAGATTATTTGCCTAGTTCATAAAACAACACCCAGTCCCCCAAAGCCTTTGAAATAAATTCCTCAAGCTGGCATTTCATATCTGAAATTGTACCTTTCAGCTTTCTCACTTTTCCCCACAAAATTTCCCATTCTTGGGACTTCCCTGGTGGCACAGTAGTTGGGACTCCAAACTCCCAATGCAGGGGGCCTGGGTTTGGTCCCTGGTCAGGGGACTGGATCCCACATGCATGCTGCAGCTGGGGGTTCGCAAGCCACGACTAAGGAGCTGGGAGGCCACAACAAAGGAGCCCTCGAACTGCAACTAAGACCCGGCACAACCAAATAAATAAAATTTTTTTTTTTAAATTCCCATTCTTTTGATGAAGACTCTCACCCTTTTCCACCTACCAAGTCACACTCATCCTTCAAGATGTGTACCCACAAACACGCAGTGACCATCTACCTGCCCATGTGCTATATTAGTGTCCTCAAATACACAAACAGCCTCCAGTCCCTGACCTAAGATGTCCACTGTCCCCTCAAAAGACCCCCTCTTCTTTTACACTTTTTCTCATTCTCCCTTCCTCAACCCCAGCTTCACGTGATCCTTTCTCCCTCTGAACATCCAAAAGAATGTATTTGTACTTCTCTCGTGACACTTTCCATGCCTTGTACTATTGTTCTGACTAGTCTTACCTACTGGATTGCAAGCTCTTAGAAAGGTATCTTGTCATCTAACTTCTGCACCTATTTTTAATCCGGCTTCTTGCACATAATAGAACCTCAATAACCATTTTCCGAATTAAGAGCTAGGACTCATCAGCATCTTGGCCCTCTATCAGACTGTAAGGGTTATGTTCCAACCCATAATTCAGCTGAGCTGATATAATAATGCACCATAACCTTACGTTCTGGTGTACTTGTATCAACATGAAAGGTGTACGATTCACTGCCATCTCTTCCCATATATTTTTGAAGAATTTACGGAAGAAAGAGGTTCTCAAAACGCTCACTCGCTCTTGATTTTTTTGCCCCTTTTCTTAGGACCTGTGGGTGAACCATCATCTCTGACTAATAGTCTTTTTTCTTTAATATTTATTTATTTATTTGATTGTACCAGGTCTTAGTTGCAGCAGGTGGGCTCCTTAGTTGCAGCTCACCAGCTCCTTAGTTGCAGCACGCAGGCTCCTTCATTGTGGCATCCATTTGGGATCTAGTTCCCTGATGAGGGATCGAACCTGGGTCCCCTGCACTGGGAGCGTGGAGTCTGAACCACTGTGCCACCAGGGATGAGTGATGGTATTTTAAGTTGACCCAGTGGTATCTAAATTTATCTGCTGGCATTTTAAATTGATCTCATGTATTCATTTAATCCAATTTAATTAAACAGCATCTCCACCTGATGCTCTTTAACTTAACCTGATGGTATTTTACATTTATCCCAGTCCAGTAGTTAATCAGAATCAGTAAACTTGGTTTAGGGCAGTGGTTCTCAAAGTGTGGTCCCTGTACCAGCAAGAGCATCAAGATCACTCGGGGACTTATTAGAAATGCAAAGGGCTTCCCTGGTGGCGCAGTGGTTGAGAGTCTGCCTGCCGATGCAGGGGACACGGGTTCGTGCCCCGGTCCGGGAAGATCCCACATGCCGCGGAGCGGCTGGCCCGTGAGCCATGGCCGCTGAGCCTGCGCGTCTGGAGCCTGTGCTCCGCAACGGGAGAGGCCACAACAGTGAGAGGCCCGCGTACGGCAAAAAAAAAAAAAAAAAGAAATGCAAATTCTCAGACCCCCAACCCAAACCTACTGAATCAGAAACTCACGGGGTGGAACCCAGTCATCTGTGTTTCAGTGAATTTCAGGTGATTCTGATGTAGGCTAATGTTTGAGACCCACTAGTGAAGGGACAGAGTGAGATCGTTTCTGGGCAAATAAAGTGGTAATACAGAGGGAAGACGGAAAACAAATTTTGGGATGAAAATGAACTATTCCTGGGTTAGGGGTTGCACAGATTTGCAGAAGCCCAGCAGAGAGAGCAGATAGCAGAGTGGCTGAGACCCAACTTCTGTGATTGGCCAAGGTACAAGATACGCAACTGTTTACTCTGGAACTAAGGAGATAGGGATTGTGTCCTAACTCGACACTGTCAGCACCCAGGGTTATTTTTAGTGCTGGGATTTTGTCTCACGGGTGAAAGAAGACAAGTCCGAAAGACTTAGAATGCCTCCGAAGAATGCAGTATCTAAAATGTCTTAGAATTCCCGTTTTCTTTTCACAATGGGAGACTCCAAAATGAAAGGCAGGGACAGAGTGATTGAACGCACCGAGACTCACGCTACAGTGGAAGCAGCCAACCTCACCGGCACGTATCCAAGCATGCAAAGCTGGGGGGCTCGGGAGCCTCACCTGATCCCCCTGAGATGGCAGCTGGGGGGGCCACATGCTCTCACGCTCTCTCACAGGCAATAGGATTACCTTATCAACCTTCGGGACAGCTGAGGGCCAAGCAACTCGGGTCACGTTTTGCTGCACAACCACTTCTTATCTTCGTTAAGCCTGGTGGCAGCTTTCCTACCGGTAGAAAAACATGCCTTAGCCTATGTCTGAGGACTCCTGGCTAGGTCAAGTTAAGCAGAATCTGTGACTTTCTGAAAAATATATAGTATGAGCACGTAAAAGTTGAAAATTCATTCTATATGGATTACTGGTGGCTAAGTTCCTTAACCAAAGGATTTTCAGTGATTTCTCAGAGAATCAAATTGGCGGCAGAGATGTCACTGTCTAGTTTAGAGATGTGCAGGAGAGGAGCAGAGAGAAAAGTAAAGCATAACAAGACGGAAGGAACTTCAAGGGAGAAAAGAATCTTGCGCAGAATACCTGAGTTTTTAAAAATCAGGGTGTAAGTGATAAGAGTTAACAGAACAGAGCTGGAAGTCAAGGTGGCACTAAAATCAGAAGTAGCTATACAACATTAGGATTATAAAGCATTGTAGAGACAATAAATGACATTCTGCGTCCAAGACAGGTTCTATCTGACTATTTAATGGCACTGGTTTGTATAGAAAGTGACATTCATTGACAAACAACTTGACATACCCTTGGGTCCTACAGTCCCAGTAATTCTTTTCAGTTTTAGTGAGGTATAATTGACAGCTAAAATTGTAGCATATTCTAAGTGTACAACATGATGATGTGATATACATATACAGTCCCAGTAATTTTAGAAGGAATTGACTTTCTAATGTCCCCTCCTTCCCAGTCCCACCACCGTCAAAACCTAAAACCCAAGAACCTACTAACAAATACATTCTAAGAAGAATCTCTTAGCCTTGACAAAGCTGGACGATCAGTACAGTTTTATGAAATTCTTCCTCAGATCCCCCGTCATCCTTTCTCCCCTTTCAGATTCAAAGTGTTTTACTCAGTCCACACATATTCATTGAGCGCCTAATAAGTTCCAGATGCTACACTATAGACTGGGAATACATTCCGGGAATTTGCAACCAAATGCAACAAACAACTTCCATCAGAATCACCTGAGGTGCTTGTTGAACTACCAGTTCTTAGACCCTGCCCCAAACCTTAATTGGAATCTCTAGAGATGGAACCTTAGATCTCTGAAGCCACATGAAAGCCCACTGGTCTGTGTTAATGGGGAAAGCTTTTTGCCCCTCCTGCCAGTTAAGGTGGCTTCATCCTTAGGCGAGTGACTGCTTCCATGAAAGGAAGGCTGCCTGCATGGTGGCTTCAGGCAAATGTTTCCTGCACTCTGGCCTTACACAGACACCCAGATTTTAGCCAAGACAAATAAGCTACTAGGAAAAGCGTTACCAAACCAAACTTGGGTCCACTCGCCCGCGTTCAGTAAAGCCAATCGACTGTGGCGAAGGAAAGTGTGGCGTTTATCGTAAGGCACCAATACAAGGAGAATGGGTGGCTTGTGGTTCGTTCTCAAAAACCCCAAACTCCCCAAAGGGTTTCAGCAAAGCACTTTTAAAGCCAAGGTGAGGGAGGGGCGTCCCAGGGTATGTGATCAGCTCGTGCACAGTTCTCTGATTGGCTGATGGTGACGTAACAGGGTGGTGTCACAGGGGTTAACGCTATCCATCCTTAGGCCCAGTAGGTCTGGGGGCTATGGGCTTGTGGTCATCAAGTAGTTGATTTCTTGCATTTGGTGAGGGTTTGAGCACCTGTAAAACAACTCGGGAAATGTGCATCAGATACTGTTATCTAGGTACTTCAGAGAGGAGCTAGAGCAGAGGATATGGGGGAAGGGTCTGCCCTGGGAAGGCCCCATACAGTCCCGCTGGGTTACAGAAGGTGAAAGCGGGCGCTCTGGCCCATGAAGGAGGTCTCAGCAGAGGTGGTGCTACCTGGACTGCATTGTACTCAACACGTGTGCTGGGTTGGGATGGAGGTTCCAGTGACTCAGCAGAATAAGAAATTGGAGGCTGTAACAACAGAATGTTTAACTCAAGGGTAAAAAATATATATTTCTAATTTTACATCCTTGGACTTTTAACCTATCTGGACCTGAAATTTCAAGATTTGATTACTGAATTTTAATTTCTTACGAGGAATTTGATCATGGCAGAAACTTTATATCCACTTTGGATATGTGTGGTTGGCCTTTTTTTGTTAGATCTTGGCATCATTCATTCTCCTTATAGATTCTCTAACATGCTGTGCTGAACGGCAGGGCTGTAGGGAGAAGGACGCTATTTCTTGGGTCCTCTGTGTCTTCAACAGCCTTGTGGTATCATCAGAGTCTCTAAACGGCAGAAGCTTGCTGAGTGTCTGTCAAGAGCTTGTTCCAAGTGGGTCTCCTGGAAATTAAATGTCTCTGGCTTAAACTGGGCTAAAAGACATTGAGAGAGGCTGGGACTAGAAAACTGGTAATTCAGTGGTTCTGTGGAATCTAACAGATTTATACTTGAGTACGAAAAGGCAAGACCCAGAGCAACCACAAGCAGTGGTTGGAAAGCGAGGTTTCAGAGTCTCCCAGGCTGTCATCGGAGCACGACCCCAAAATGGGACTGGGACCCAGAGAGGCCAATCAGTGGTTTTAAACTAGTGGTTCTCAAGATGTGGAACTCAGAACACCGATACCAGTACCACCTGGGAAGTCGTTTGTCTTCTCCGCGTCTAGTCGTCAGTAGGATTCCAGAAAAGCTCCGTCTATGCCAATGTGCCCAACCTCACGACACAAAGATACAGAGCTAGAGGTCACAGGACCATGTGACCTTCTGGGTCAGAAGGCTAGGATGCCCTATAATCTCTTGTGAGCAACCCCAGTGAGCTAGCCTAAAGCATCAGGTTGTCAAATCACGCTCACACAAATCTGAGACGTTACCCCCAAATCAAGCTGTACTAGTGGTTTTAAGGATATAAGCCACCAGGAGGCATAGGCAAAGCGGGGTGATGTCTGAGGTGTCCTACTGACTGCCCCGGTCCTCTCTTCTCACATCAGACACATGCCCTCTGGACAGAATAATAATATATGAGGGTCTCTAGGTAAGGTTGATGGTCACCTCACACATCAAGGAGATTTTAGGTTATGAAACATCCCCATTTTATACCCAGGTAATTGTACAGGTAACACGATCTTCTCCAGGCATCATGCCTCATAAATCTATAACATCTAGGTTTGTTGGCCCTAAGTAATCCCAAATCAAGGATATCCAACTAAGAACACTCAATATATAAGGACTTTCCTATCAAATATCATTGGTCTACCAGGGGGTCCAGTTAAGAGCATATTTACAGAGAGATGAAGCCAGGCCACTTCCTTTCTTTTGCAGAAGCTTTCCCCCAGGAATCAGAGGAGAAACGGATCACAAATGAACTGCTTTAGCTCCTTCCTCCCCACCAGGACAGTTTTGTGAGCGAAAAGAAAGGCCCTATTATATCAGGACGACAGGTGTAAACTGGGACTGACCCAGATAAACCCAAATGTATTATCACCTGTTCTACGGCACCCAGCACTGAAAGTGTGTGGGTAGCAGAAGAGAAACAAGATTTGGAACATAGGGAACCAGAAGCCAGTTGGTGGAAAATAATTTGAGTCTTCAGACATGTTAAATTGTAACTGGAAGATTCAATTCTCGTTGAAGCCTCGTCACAACAAAAGTTTCTGTCAGGAATAGATGCAACAATGCATGGTATATAATTATAGATGCGCTAGATATTTTTCATGAGAATCGTACAAAATAGAATTTATCATAATTCCTTTATCATAGGCCAAAATCCTATAGCTGTATTAAACAAGTTTGTCTGTGTGTGACATCACATGATTTATGCATTCTCAACTCTAATTTTTTTTTTTTTTTTTTTTTTGCCGTACGCGGGCCTCTCACTGTTGTGGCCTCTCCCGTTGCGGAGCACAGGCTCCGGACGCGCAGGCTCAGCGGCCATGGCTCACGGGCCCAGCCGCTCCGCGGCACGTGGGATCTTCCCGGACCGGGGCACGAACCCGCGTCCCCTGTATCGGCAGGCGGACTCTCAACCACTGCGCCACCAGGGAAGCCCCTCAACTCTAAGTTATTTTTAAAAGTTTTGATCAATCAGGCTAAAGGAAGGACTGAATTATTTTCTATTGTCAATATAGCAATTGATATCACAAAATTATTGTTATGTAAAGAGTCAAAACGTGCCGCCAAAAAAAGTAGGGAAAAAGATAAAAGTATCCTAGAAAATAAATTAATAAAAACAGTATGTTATTTTTCTGGATTTTGTGATGTTTGTGATATTTCTCAGTTTTTTAAGCTGCCACATGGTGAGGTAAGAAAAATAAAAGAGGTTGGGAAATCGGACAGACTTGGTTTGAATCCCGGCCCGCCCATTCACTAATCACACGACTTTGGATGAGCCCCTTGACCTCTGTGCCTCAGTTTCCTCATCTGTGAAATGGGGAGAATAAGAGTGGCCTAATCATAGGGATAGAGTAAAGATTAAATAAGTTACTACATATAAAGTGCCTATAACTTGAACTGGTGCATAAGGGCTTCATTGGTGTTAACCGTTATGTGGGCAGTTTTCTTCACCTCTCTGAGCCTCCATTTCTAGCCTTACAAAGTAAGGAAAATAATACCCACAATGGAATATTACTCAGCCATTAAAGGAACGAAATAATGTCATTTGCAGCAACATGGATGGACCTAGAGATTATCATATTAAGTGAAGTAAGTCAGACAGGGAGAGACAGATATCATATGATATTGTTTATATGTGGAATCTAAAAACAAGGGTACAAATGAACTTACTTACAAAACAGAAACAGAGTCACAGACGTAGAGAACAAACTTATGGTTACCAGGGGGTAAGGGGGTGGGGGGGGAGGGATAAATTGGAAGATTGAGATTGACATATAAACACTACTAAATATAAAATAGATAACTAATAAGGACCTACTCTATAGAGTTCCCTACAGGGAACTCTACTCAATACTCTATAATGATCTATATGGGGAAAGAAGCTAGAAAATGAGCATGTATATATAGGTATAACTGATTCACTTTGCTGGTACACCCCATACTAACACAACATTGTAAATCACCTATACGCCAACAAAAATTTTAAAACAAAAAAACCTTTCTGATTCCACAAAGCAGAAATTTTTTTCCCTGTAAGTATAAAGCCTGAAGCCTGCTTATGTTTTAAATGTTGAAAAATGTCATGGGAGCCATTCACTGTCAGAAATAATTCATTTTTAATACATGTAATAATTTTTTCTGGAACAATATATATTTTATCAGCTGAGTGTAGGCCTTTATAATTATTATCACTCTTCCCATATAATTTTAAAAAAATTTTTTAAGGAAAATAATACCCACCTCCCAGAAATGCAAGGATCAGAGGTCATTAAAGTCAATGGCAGGGCTTCCCTGGTGGCGCAGTGGTTGAGAGTCCGCCTGCCGATGCAGGGGACGCGGGTTCGTGCCCCGGTCCGGGAAGATCCCACATGCCGCGGAGCGGCTGGGCCCGTGAGCCATGGCCGCTGAGCCTGCACGTCCGGAGCCTGTGCTCCGCAACGGGAGAGGCCACAACAGCGAGAGGCCCGCGTACCGCAAAAACAAAAAAAAGTCAATGGCATTTAGTGGGTGTCCCTAAGTTAGGATTCTTGGTCTTTAAATAACAGGTACCACTGAGCCAATGTGTCCTCCCCTCCACTTCCTTGGAAGGATTTGAGCCACTGGGAGGAATTCTGGGACCTCAGGAGCCCACCCC
This sequence comes from Delphinus delphis, assembly GCF_949987515.2. NCBI lineage: Eukaryota > Metazoa > Chordata > Mammalia > Artiodactyla > Delphinidae > Delphinus > Delphinus delphis. The sequence continues at coordinate 134,206,953 of NC_082687.1, forward strand.
TGATCCCAGCACCAAACTAGCCTTAGGGCAACAGGATTTCTGCCTTTTACATTCTGTTTTATTTCATGGTTTTTCTCTCTCTTTTCCAAGTTTGCAGTGTTTATTACACTCTGTATGAAAAAAAAAGTGCCGTTAATTGGAATGCCTGGGATCTCCCATGCCTAGAAATTAAAGGATACACTTGAGTCCCAAGAAGAAATGGGTAATGATTCCACCTTAACCGTCAGGGATGTTCTCTGACTTCCAACATGCCCTCTGTTCCCTCCCTCCCCCGACCCTCAGCTAGAAAACAGCATGTTTTAGGTAATGCATCTTGACTTATCTAATGGAACGTCTTGAAGTCTTCATTTAAAAAGCAAAAACACTAAACTCACAGCCTGAAATGAGGTCATTTTAACGTTGCACTTGGAGGGAACTATGAAAAACTTGGTACTTTCACTGAACTTCAACCTCAGACATCGGTTTCATGTACTCAATGAGTTTTATTCATTTATAAACCACCGAGGCCCTGAGTGTTACTGTGATACGCACTCCTCAGATACAAGGCCAAAGAAGCCAAGTTTTACTACTGAGTGTCTGACTTTACAAGCCTGGGTGAGGACGAGACACAAGATCTAAAGCTAACGAAGGAAGGATGGAAGGAGGGAGGGAGGGAGGGCATCAGCTCTTGTGTCTTTGACAGCATCCACCTATGTGCCTGAAAGAAAGGATACTGCCAGCTCTGGACCCGTCTTCAGGACGCATGCCCAGGCACAGTTTTGGTTTTTTAAAAATGAGACGGATCCTGAGAGCACAACAGCTCTCAAAGAAAGAAAATTACCAACATCATCCCAAGACATCCCAAGGCATCACCACATTAAACTATTAAATCTATAAAGCCATGTTTTACCACCTTTAAGAGCCAGGCCACTGTCACAGCGCAGGCAGACAGGCCTGCAGCGTCCTCTAGTGGTGCCTGGCCTCTGAGCCGGGCCCTCTCCGTACTTCTCTCCTCACTCCTCAGCCTGCACCGTGCCTTCCTGGTGGTTGGCCTTGATCGCAGCTTGCCCACGCCCAACGTCCCCACAAGCACCAACACACTCAAGGAAGAGCACCCCAAAGCTGCTGCAGAAATAGAATTCGAGGGGCTTCCCTGGCGGTCCCGTGGTTTAGAATCCATCTTCCAATGCAGGGGATGCAAGTTCGATCCCTGGCTGGGGAACTAAGATCCCACATGCCGCAAGGCAACTAAGCCCAAGCACCACAACTAGAGAGAAGCCACACAACTAGAGACAAGCCACAACTAGAGAGAAGCCACTAGAGAGAAACCACAACTAGAGAGAAACCACAACTAGAGAGAAGCCACAACTAGAGACAAGCCACCACTAGAGACAAGCCACTAGAGAGAAACCACAACTAGAGAGAAGCCACAACTAGATACAAGCCACACAACTAGAAAGAAGCCACAACTAGAGACAAGCCACTAGAGAGAAACCACAACTAGAGAGAAACCACAACTAGAGAGAAGCCACAACTAGATACAAGTCACACAACTAGAAAGAAGCCACAACTAGAGACAAGCCACTAGAGAGAAACCACAACTAGAGAGAAACCACAACTAGAGAGAAGCCACAACTAGATACAAGCCACACAACTAGAAAGAAGCCACAACTAGAGACAAGCCACTAGAGAGAAACCACAACTAGAGAGAAGCCATACAACTAGAGAGAAGCCACTAGGGAGAAGCCACAACTAGAGAAAAGCCACAACTAGAGACAAGCCATTAGAGAGAAACCACAACTAGAGAGAAGCCACACAACTAGAGAGAAGCCACTAGAGAGAAACCACAACTAGAGAGAAGCCACAACTAGAGAGAAGCCTGTGCGCTGCATGACGCAATGAAAGATCCCGCAACTAAGACCCAACGAAGCCAAAAATAAAAATATATAAATAAAAAATAAAATAAAAATAAAGCAATTCTAAAAAAAATAGAATTAGAGTTGAATATTGTTTTTATAAAAAATATTATTTAAACATGAGTGAATGTGTATATATATATATACACATACTGATATAAATGTGTGTATATATATATATACACACATACAAACACACACACAGAGCCAGCTATATAGGCATAGAAGCTTAAATATTAACGGAATCATGTTTAGGTAATTTATATAGGCATGTATTATATATTCTTTCTTTCCTTCTTCCTTCCTTCCTTCCTTCCTTCCTTCCTTCCTTTCTCTCCCTCCCTCCCTCCCTCCCTCCCTTTCTTTCTTTCTTTCTTTCTTTCTTTCTTTCTTTCTTTCTTTCTTTCTTTCTTTCTTTCTTTCAACTGTTTCAGGCCAGAATCCCCAGGACACTATCTTTACTATCATACAGATATATGTGTGTATATATATATATATATATATATATATATATATACACACACATATATATACACACAGTACACAGTATATCTGTATGTGTATATAAATGTATACACGTACACATATTTATATACAGAGCCATAGCGATAGTCATTTAAGCTGAAATATTAACTGAATCATGTCGTTTTGGTAATTTATGATGCGAGTATTGTATATCTTTCTGTCTCTCTTCTTTCTTTCTTTCCTCTCTGTCTTTCTTTGGTCTATTTTAGGCCAGCATCTGCAGGACACTATCAAGTATATATTATATCAAGGAGTGATATAAACTCCTGAACAGGCTGGAACTCTTCCTGTCTTAGCTCTCCCAGAATTTTAGGACATCCAGGCTCTAAGACACTTCACAAAGCAGGACTTTTGATTCCAACCGCGGTCCCCAAATTGATCCCAATCCTCCTGAGATCCTGCAGATTCAGTCATGGACAGAAGCCCATTTTCTGAGGATCCCCTGAGGGGTGTTAACTGTAATTCACCACTGCTAGTCAGGAAAGTATAAGACTGGCTTTGGAATCAAGCAGACTTGGGTTATACTCTTGTCTCTGCCCCTTGGGCTAAATAACCTGTCTTGGCCTCCGTTTCCTCATCTGTAAAATGGGGGATAATAGCCTCTACCTCGTCAGGTTGCTGTGAAGATTAATGAGATGAGGCTGCAGCGTGTTCAGCCAGGTAGCACCAGGCTGTGCAGGTGCTCAGTCGATAGTACTGAACCGTATGGAAGGCTACTGATAAGACCTGGGCTTTGAGCTGTTTTTATGGTGAAGCGCAACCCAAGCCATTAGCATCCCCCTTCCAAAGGACTGCTTTCTCTGGTGGATAGTAACAAAGAGAAGGCTTCGGTCACCTCCTTCCTGAGCTCTCTGCTGGGAGCGCTCCCTGCTGTGGGACCCTCAGGTCACCACTCACTTTGTGGCTGGTCCCTGCCTGGACTCCAGGACGCAGACTTCCGATGGCTGCCGCTGCTTCTCTAAGGGACCAGCAGAGAGGCGGCAGGCAGACAGCACTTCCTCTCATTGTGCTGTCTCTTTCTTCTCTGCATCCCTCGACCTGAGGCCACAGAGGGATGCGTATCAGCTTCCCATGAAAGGTTGGGAGAATTAAAGTGAATTACACATCGGAAGAGAGCACAAAGCTACGTGCTAAAGATGATGTTTCCCACAGTCCAGGGGAAAAGGACCCGGAGAGCTCACTTCTGCTCAGTGAGGGGCACGTCCACTTCCTAACCCTGCTCTCTTGTCCTCAGGTCTGCCCTTCTCTCCAAAGCAGGCCTTTCCTTAATCTCTGCAGCAGAGGCAATGCTCGGTGCTCACGGATCTTGTTTCGTTTTCCTCTTCCCAGGCCCACAGGAAGACTCCATTCTCAGCCTACCTTGCAGTTAATGTTAGGGCTCCTGACTGGGCTCTGGACAGCGGGACAGGATTGGAAGCGATGTTTGCCATTTCCAGACCCAGTCATACACTCCCCTCTCTTCTCCTGCTCTCGCGCTTTGGTAGGCCTCCCATTCTAGATGGCACGGCTACCAGATGGAGGAGGGCTGCCCGCCCCGCCATGAGACAGAGTGTATGCTGTGAGCAACCAGTAAACCTTCACTGCGATAAGCCCCTGAGAAGCCAGGGCTTATGCGTGAGCACAGCGCAGTGTTAATCACACATACAAACATAATTCAGACTAAGACTCTTCATCTACCCAAGAAAACCTACCCTCAGGCATTAGCCTTACTCCGTGGCTGCATTAGACAGCTGTGGCTCTGAAATCGTCAAAACTAAATTCGATGCCTATTTGGGTAGGTATTTTAAGGTTCCCAAACATTACCAGGAGTCTAAAATTGCCTCTCTGCAAAGTACAATAATTAAATTAACGGAAGCAATCAAAGGATTAAAGAAAGACGAAAGGGGGCTTCCCTGGTGGCGCAGTGGTTGAGAGTCCGCCTGCCGACGCAGGGGACACGGGCTCGTGCCCCGGTCTGGGAAGATCCCACATGCCGCGGAGCGGCTGGGCCCGTGAGCCATGGCCGCTGAGCCTGCGCGTCCGGAGCCTGTGCTCCGCAGCTGGAGAGGCCCCAACAGTGAGAGGCCCGCGTACCGCAAAAAAAAAAAACAAAAAAAAACCGAAAGGGCTTCCGAAGTCTCATGTTCGCCTCCGCTGCTTCCGTGTCTCGGGCTTTGCCTCCAGGGCCATCTTCCTTCTCTGACCCTATCAGAACCTTCGCCGTTAGTGTGAAATCTTCTGAGGATCCAGGTAAACCCCCAATTTCTTATGTTCCCTGGACTAAGGCTGAATTTGAGCCACAGTTAGAGTTTCTAGAAGTAAGTGAGGAACCCCATGGGTTTGCTAAAGAATTTAACATAGTTACTCAAACCTACCAGCCTGGTTTCTCAGATTTATATCAGTTAGTCCACATGCTTGTTGGTGAGGGTCAAGCCAAACAATGGATGAAACTAGCCCTATGGGAACATCCTGGAGGGGGTTAGAAAGCAAACCCCTAACTCGACAAGAGTGCAGAGCACTGGCTGAAAACCTCTATCAAGCAATCCCTGTAGCCTTTCCCAAGCCTGCTGATGGGAACAAAACTCACGCCTGCACACAAAAATCCGATGAACCTGTTCATAACTATTGTAGTTAACTTCAGATTATCTTTAAAGAAAATTCTGGTCTTCCTTCAGAGGTTAGTTCCATTAGGGTGGCCTTTAATTCCACGTTTATGAATGGCTGAACAGGGATCTTCTCTTTCAGTTGAAAGGGGCAGGATGGAATGAGAAACTAGGTCCACTCCAGATTGAGTTAATTTAGCAAATCAGCTTGCTTGTACCCTAGATGAGTCACCAGAAAGAAAGACTGCTAAATTCTTAAACTCTGACAAATGAAGATCTCTAAACGAAACCAAAAACCTCCTAGTTTCTGCTATTATTGCAAAGAGTCATGACCTTGGGAAAAAAGATTTAAGCCTTTCTTACAAATTTAAGCGTTTGGGTCATTTTCAGCCCTCTAACCAGCCTTTCCAATGTCCTCCTAATTCCCAATGAGGGGGCTCTGAGGAACTACAGGGGTTCTTGCCAATTTTCCCCTTAATCAGCTCAGAAAAACAACTCTCCAGCTCGGAGATTAATCTCTCTGTGTCTTTAATGATGCCAGAGCCACGCTCTCAGTGATCAATCCCCCTGCTCTGAAGCAGCCGTGCCTCAGAGCACTAAAACAGTTCAAATAGTGGGGATCTCTAATGAACCTCGACAAGTTCCTGTCTCTGAACCTGTTCCCTATCGTTTAGGCCCTTTGAGAGATGCACACCCTTTTCTCCTTAGTTCCTCCACCCCTATTCACTTATTAGGCCCTGACGTCTTGGAAAATTACCATACCAGACTCTCTTTCTCTCAAAAGGGGGAAACAATTCTAGAATCGACAGCAGCCATCAAAAGAGCCAACCAGATGAATTAAGACACTTTGGCGCTTCCCTGGTGGCGCAGTGGTTGAGAGTCCGCCTGCCGACGCAGGGGACGTGGGTTCGTGCCCCGGTCCGGGAAGATCCCACATGCCGCGGAGCGGCTGGGCCCGTGAGCCATGGCCGCTGAGCCTGCGCGTCCGGAGCCTGTGCTCCGCAATGGGAGAGGCCACAACAGTGAGAGGCCTGCGTACCGCAAAAAAAATAAAAATAAAAAAATAAAAGACACTTTGACGTCTTTTATGTTCTCTGTCTCTGGCGGTACTGAAGCTGAAAGACTGGCCATTTCTCCCTGTTGAATCAGCTACCACCCTTCTTATGGACAAAATCTCCAACTAATATCGACAAAATCCATGGTGCACTTCCGCTGTGATACACACTCCTTACCACTGTACATGCATTAAACCATTGGTTCCACTGACCAAATGATAACATTCCTGAAGGAATATTGGTGGGAAAATATTAATAATGTCACAAGGAGGGCCCACCTTGCTTGTCCCACCTGCCCAAAATACAATCCAGGAGAACCTGTTCACATCGCTCCTAGACGGTCTGAATTGCCTAGTGGGCCATTCAAGGTTTGGCAGATGGAGTTCATACTGCTGCCCCCATCTCAGGCTATAAATATGTTTTAATTATGGTCTGTATGTTTCCTCACTGGACTGAAGCTTGCCCTTACAGACAGGCCACTGTTTCTTTGGTGGCTAATATTTTGTTAGATCGTCCATACCTGGGGAACCCCTCTCAAACTTCATAGTGATTGAGGAACCCTTTATTGGTCAGGTACAAGTCTGACTGCTTGGCCGTTTTTACACTTTCACTGTAGGTACCATCCTCAATGCTCACTGCTAGTTGAGCGTACTAACAGCACTATTAAGACTCAACTGGCAAAATTCATAGAGAGCCTTCAAGTACCCTGGCTAAAAGCACTGCCACTGGTCCTTCTAAATCTCAGGTCCACCACGTTGAGACCTCATAAACTCTCACCCTGTGAAATGGGCACAGGGTGCCCAGTGCACCCGGCCCGGCTTCTCTGATCCACAGCTGATAAAAGGAGATATACTTCAGTATTGTAAAGGCCTAATTGCTTCCACTAAAAATAACCATGCCGGGGCCTCCCTGGTAGCGCAGTGGTTGAGAATCCGCCTGCCGACGCAGGGGACACAGGTTCGAGCCCTGGTCAGGGAAGATCCCACATGCCGCGGAGCCACTAAGCCCCTGCAATCTAGAGCCCGCGCGCCACAACTACTGAGCCCGCGTGCCACAACTACTGAAGCCTGCAGGCCTAGAGCCCACGCCCTGCAAAAAGAGAAGCCACCGCAATGAGAAGCCCGCACACCACAATGAAGAGTAGCCCCCGCTCGCCGCAACTAGAGAAAGCCCGCACACAGCAACGAAGACCCAACGCAGCCATAAATAAATAAATAAATAAATAACCATGCCCTGGTCGAGCAATCTTTTCACAGTGAGCTCTCAGGATACGAAGACCTTAAGCATCACACCTTTCAACTCGGAGGTGTTCTCTATTGGAAAAGGTACCTCCAAAAAGACTCTCTTCAACCTCGCTGGAAAGGCTCCTATCAGGGACTGCTAACCAACCCTTGGGCCGCCAAACTCCAGGGAACAGACTCCCGGACTCACATGACACATCTAAAGGAAGCACCAAACCCTGACTGGACCGGCACAGGATCTGCTGACCTGAAGGTAAAGACTTCCCAGAATTGAAGCGGATGACATCTGATGAGACAGCTTTCCCAAGATCTCCAGACCAGGTCTTTTAGAAGGTTTATAATTCACAGAAGTCTCTCTTTCATCGAAACCAAAAACTGACTCCGGATATTATCCAAATTCATAGTTTCTGAATTTGCAACCTACAGGTCGTATTACTGATACAACATTTGGTTCCAAACAGTTTCTTTTGAGATAACAATACTGTTGAATTACTTCATGTTTATTCCTGCACCATCTTCATAAAGCACTTGTTTAATTCCTTCAGTTTTGAGTGTGCCCTTGCTGTATTCACAATTCTAAGATACAGACTTTAGATGGAAAATGCCTAAGAGATCTCCCTCCTGCCCCTCCTTGTTACTCAAATGCGACCACAATAGTTTTCCAATCTGTGTACTTTCCCTCCGACATGAGTCACAACACCCAGAAAAAGTCCTTCCGGCATCGAAGGACAAAAGGCCTCCAAATGCTTGTTTTAAAAAAAAAATAAAAAAAACAAAAACAAAACAAAACAAAACTTGACTCTTGGATCAGCGATGCTTTTTGAGAAAGATCTTGATCTAAAGGGGGAAATGTGAAAATTAATAAAGGGAAACCTCACTAAAATGGAGTCAGGAGTCCAGAAAGGGGAGCTCTCACAGATACACCACTCACACATGGACAGATCCCAACAGAAGGAGACGTACCTTGTATCTCTGGCAGAAAGTGATGCAACTTTCCTACTGCCAGCAGGAGAAAGAAAAATTTTCTCCTTTCCTGGCAATAGCTCAGCCAATGAGAGACGGCCACAGCTCAGCCAATTAAAAAGATCACTATATTTTGAACTCCCAGTTTCCTCCAATGGACTTTTTGTTTATAACATGCCCTCCCAACTTCCCCTTCTCCTCTATAAAAGAGTTTCCTCTACTTTGCTTTACCAGACTGGAATGTGGTTCCCCATAGTTGCACGTCCCAAATTGCAATTCTTTGCCGTTCTCAAATAAATGTATTCTGCTGGTAAAATAACTTACCATTTTATTGTTTGAGGTTAACAGTTTGCAAGGCTGACTCTCTCCCAGTGCAGTTAATATCCTATGTAATTATGAAGACCAATATCTTTCCTTCTCCACCCATCCTCCTGCATGCACAAATTCAAATCAAATTGCACCTCAGTGGTCAGCTGGAAATAAGAATCCAACCCACTGATAAGTCATACATACATGTATGTGTCAGTCGAGATCTGTGTATATATTGACTGCAGCTTCCTTACCTACACCAAGGCCTGCCTCAACCTTTAAAATTACTAAAAGACTCCATTAAATTCTTAGCCAGGGACTGCCCCTGCTCTATCCTCTCTGGGGAAAGAGGGAGGAGGGCCATGAGTGACTGTAGTCTCACACGGAGCCACCTCCCTCATCCAGATATTCCTGTGATCAACAGCCTCCAAATGTGAAATAACGTCAGGAATTAGACCTGTTTTCTGTGTGTGACTGTACTGCAATTTTTCTGCTAGAACAAGGCGAGCCAGCTTTGAAAAGGATCAGATAGAATTCAAAAATCACCCTACTTCGTGTGGCAAGAGCTTCAAGAATATCAAATAATTCTTACCAAAGAAAAGCATTTGCAAGCAAATGGGTCAGAAGATTTTTCAAGATTATCTCCTCCAGAATAGAGCAGTTTGAAACCAGAGAAAATGGGTGTTGCCAAGGGGGGCGGGGGGGAGAAAATGCCGCTTTAAGAAAGCCAGTCCCTGAGAATCACAGAAATAGAGATGGAATAGTTTCTGCTGCCCCACATGTGAGCTCCAAGCACAAGAGAGGCTGCATTTCAAGCAGAAAACTCTTTTCAAAGCACAAATATTGGAAAAATAGACATCCGTGCATTCTAAACACAGCTGTTTGTCTACACCTACTCCCTGCCCGGCCGTGTTTGATTTAGCCTGGCTACTACCCAGGGGTGAAAGGCTCCCACATCCCACTGTTCAGTCTCTGGGACTCCTTTTCTCCCAGCATTATAACAATTAACGTCAGATATAGTGAACGGACCTCTTAGGAAATGTTGCAGCCAACAGAGAAGTTTTAATAATCTTTGGAGTTTCATATTAAACGTGTGTTTAGAGGGCTGGGCTTTGAATTTATTCTGGGAAGAAAAATGTCCAGTCACCTGTTTTGAGTGTCATGAGCCGTTCCTGCTGGGATGACACGATGCATCTGAGTCACAGCCATCTCCAGGAGAATGTATTTATTAGTACCGGAAAAAAAAAAAAGAAAGAAAACTGGGATGGAAGATTTGCCAGTTGGTTGGGCAAGTTACAGAGTTCGGCAGACTATTTTGAGAGTTCTGGGTCACCTGAGAGCGGGGAGACCACAGAAGTTGTCAAGGAAGCATAAAGCCCCAGGTTGTCATCAGGATAAGGGCCGTACTGGTTATCTCAGGCCTGCGTCACTGCATCACGAGGCTGGGGAAGTTTACAAGAGAGCCTTGATGGTGCAGTGTCAGCGTGTCCCTAGTTAGGGCCTGAGGGTACAACCGACTAAGCGTCGTCATCGGCATCCAGTAGATAACAACAAAAGCCATTATCTCTGGCTGGGCTGCCAAGTGCAGGGGCCAGGATTGCCTGGTGTTTGCAGTTTCCATAGCAGCGCTGTTTCGTTCTAGCTGGCAAAGTACAGAGAGGACCGGATAAACATTGCAGGAAACGACAGGAACAACCCAAGTACCGAGCCTGGGATCTCACGGCAGGCTTTTTGCCCTTTGTGAGGCAGCGGTGGAGGTGAAGAAGGATGCTTTTCAAGAGATGCCCGGAAACTAACAGCTCCTTCCAGCACAGTGCCCGGCTGAGCGTGGCCATTCCTCCGAGGCTAGAGCTCTGGGCCTCCCTAACTCCGTTTCCCAGAGCATTGAAAGAGCGTGCAGTATACTCAAGATGCTGTTAAAAGGTTTGAGAGAGTCCCTGTGCCGGCAGAGTGAGGGATGGGAGCAAGGCGCTGCTATTCTCTGATGCTCCGAATTCTTTCTCTTAATTTTTTGTTTCGTTTTTGGCCATGCCATGGGGCAGGTGGGATCTTAGTTTCCCCAACAGGGATGGAACCCGCGCTGCCCCTGGATTGGAAGTGTGGAGTCTTAACCACTGGACCACCAGGGAAGTCCCAGCCCCTAATTCTTTAAAGCCTTCTCTCCTCTGCCGCCTGAGTGTCACTCGGCCACCCACACGGCCGCAGAGGGAGGGTTGAGGAGGGGTCTCTGAAGTCCCAGTCACGGATTCGGAGCACCACGGCTGCCGGGAAGCTAACACCTCCACCCCTGGCCATGGAGAGCGCCGGGGAGGGGCTGGGGGCGGGGCGGGGGCGTGGTTAATACATGATTGGGATCCATTATAATAATATAATGGATTATTAATATAATAGTATAATATATTAGTAGCATTATAATAATATAATAGTAGCTACTATTTACTACTAAGTGAGGAAGGAAGGAGGAAGGAAGAGCTGGTCCCAGCCTGATGTATGAACCAGGCCGTAGGTAATAGGTCTAAGTCAGTTTCATTTGTCTTCATCTACTGGATAGACGCGAACTAACTGTCTGGGAAAAGGAAGCAGGGTTATTTCCTGCGCTAAGGAAGTTCAGCAATTTCTTGATATTACACCATCAAAGTAGCTCAGCAGTATTTTTGGGTTTTGTTGGGGGTTTTTTGGGGGGTTTTTTTGCGCTACGCGGGCCTTCTCACTGTTGTGGCCTCTCCCATTGCGGAGCACAGGCTCCGGACGCGCAGGCTCAGCGGCCATGGCTCACGGGCCCAGCCGCTCCGCGGCATGTGGGATCTTCCCAGACCGGGGCACGAACCCGTGTCCCCTGCATCGGCAGGCGGACTCTCAACCACTGCGCCACCAGGGAAGCCCACAGAAGTATTTTTGTAAAGTGTTACATAAAGTCCTCTAATTTAAAGATCCTTCATTATTTGTATGCCATCCCCTCGCTCTCATCAGCATCTCAAGCTGACAAATGGTAAAAATCACAGGTCCCGTTGAGTTTGATGTTTGCAAACGTCGTACATGTCCGATTAAGGGTAAGGAGGTTGCGATCTCTGGCTCCTAGTCACAAAGTCATCCTGCCAGCCTTGTGACACCCCTGTTCCCTGCCCTACGTGCACACGGCAGGGTGGATGCAGATAGATCGTCCACCTCCATCCTCCTTGTTCGAGGATGTGGCTGCTATAACGCTACTTCTCTCCTGTACAGATCCGGGTACCTGCATCCTTAGGTGACCTAGAGTCCTTCCCTGTCCGGATGCCTGTGCGCTTCGACCTTCAGGTTAAATGTCTTAAATGTCTTTCATTTAGGTGAGTCAGAAAGAGTACAGCCTCGGGTAAATCTAAAACGTCAAAGGTAAAAGGGAGGCGAGGATAGACCCAAGATGGAAGGTTCTGGGGAAAGCCACATATTTAAACCTGCACAGGAAACAAAGGCCGACTGTCCTGAGAATTGGTTTTAGCAAGGACCAAAAATCAGATTTCATTTCTCTTTGTTTCTCCAGATTCATAACCAGTTGTCAGAGCCATGCTAGGTGCTCATAATTATTTGTTGAACTAGTGATATTCCCCAGGCTCCGGCATCAACATGAAAAGAGGTGTCTGTAGAATCCTTAAACACACCTGAGGCTCACCTGCTCACCTCTGACCCACTCCACCTGAGTCCGTGGAGAGCCCAGCCCACGGAGAGGAGCCCCTGAGTTTTCAGGTCACTGTCCTGTTGCCCCCAACAGACACAGGTCATGCCTTGAGGAGGAAAAGAAGCAGCAATTTCTGCCCTTCTGTTCCAGCCCCTTTAAATTATGAGTTAAGGGCTTCCCTGTTGGCGCAGTGGTTAAGAATCCGCCTGCCAATGCAGGGGACACGGGTTCGAGCCCTGGTCCGGGAAGATCCCACATGCCACGGAGCAACTAAGCCCGTGCGCCACAACTACTGAGCCTGCGCTCTAGAACCCACGAGCCACAACTACTGAGCCCGTGAGCCACAACTACTGAAGCCCACACGCCTAGAGCCTGTGCTCCGCAACAAGAGAAGCCACCGCAATGAGAAGCCCGCTCACCCCAACGAAGAGTAGCCCCCGCTCACCGCAACTAGAGAAAGCCCGCACGCAGCTACGAAAACCCAATGCAGCCAAGACTAAATAAATAATTATGAGCTAAGAACAAGAATACCTGTCTCCCTGCCATCCCTCAGGAACCGAGAGTGTCACCATCCACATCACGTCATGTTCATAAACAGCCCTCTGTGTGAGCCTGCACAAAGCTCTCTCAAGACTGATTTGGTGGAAGAAAATAACAAACAAAACACAGAACAACAACCCCTGACATCTAGGAGCTTAGAGCCTAACACTAGCCATCATTTAAGGAGTACTTAGCCACAACCGCCATGCACGGTGCTAAGCGTGTTCCTAACATCTGATTTATTCTTCACACTTGTAAAATGAGATGCCTCCTCATTTTCCAAGTGAAAGAACAAAGCTCAGAGAGGTGACGTAGCTTGCCCTGGACCACACAGCCAGTAAGCAACGGAGCCCAAACTGGAATCCAGGTTTGGCTCACCCCAAATCCAGGCGTGCCCTTTACCAATTACATTAAGCTGTCCTCTCCAGACTGAGGCAAGAGGCAGTAGGCGTGCTACGTAAATGACAAATGAGGCTACAGAGTGTTCCAACCACCGCTCCCCAGATAGGCAAAAGGGAAAAACATCAGAAATGCTCGGACGTTTATCCAATTTTTCTGAACAGCTGAAAGATTTACAGGTTTCAGAAGTCAATCTTCAGAGGTCCAGAGTGATTATCGCCCACCCCCCAACCCCCCACCAGCCCTGATCGGCTCTCAAAAAAGGTAACCACTTCATAGGATTTTTAGGAAATCCTTCAGAGTTCATTTATGCAAATACTAGCGCAAACCAATAGACGTTTTTTCCTTTTTGTTTTTCACAAAAAGTAATGCATTCTACACCCTGTTCTGCACCTAGTTTTTTTCCCCACTTAGCCATAGATTTGTCAGTATCTCCACACCAATATGGAGAGACCTTTTTTCTTCTTTTCCTCTTTTTTACTGCGGCATAGAATCGCCTAACAGTCTGTTGTACTAACGCGTCATAACTGATTTAACCAGTTCCACATGGATGGACAATTGGATTGTTTTCCAATCTTTTGCCATTAAGAAAAACGCTACAGTGAATAAGTTTGAACATATACCATTTCATAAGTGTGCAGTATATCCGTATGACAAATTCCCAAAAGTGGATGGCTGGACCCAAGGATACACACATTGGCAATGTAGACAGGTGTCATCAACTTGCCCTTCCTAGGGCCTCCAACAATGAGATCCAGCAATATATGAGGGGGTCTATTTCCCCATCAGGCTTGACAAGAGAAGGATTGTCAAAGCTTGAGTCCATCCAATCCGATAGGTGGAAAATATGCTATCTCCACGTCGCTTTAATTTTCTCTTATTATGAGTAAGGCCCAAGTCCTTTCTTATACTTAACGGACTTCTATATCTCCTTTTGGGGAACTCTCCCTTCATATGCTTTGTGCATTCTTTCCTATTGCTGTTATCCTCCCATTTTACAAATGAGAGCCCTGAGGCACAGAGGACATGAAACAAAGTCATGAAGTTTGCAGGAAAGTCAACAAAGTTTGCAGGAAACAAAGTCATGAAGCGGTGAGGCCAAAATTTGAACCCAGGTCTGTCCAGAACCTGAGAGTTTAACCACCAACCCAGACTGTCTCTTATTATTTTAAAAAGAACTATTAAGGGAGCTGTTTGTTCAGAGAGGGTGCAGAAATGAGATCTCAGTTGTCTCTTAACATGGTTTAATGAGTTCAACATAAAAGATCAAAGATGATTTTGAGTTCCATCAGATTCGTTTTCATAATAAAAATGTTAAAGCAATGGTAGGACTCCCCGGCGGAAACTTGTGAGGCTAGTCTGCAAGGCCTCAGTTCAATTAACCTGCACTGTACCCATCAGCTATGGTGCTTTAGGGCGAATATCCCAAGAGTTCTGTGTAGTTCTTGCTTTCAATAAGCATATACTCTAATCAGGAAGGGCCTGCAATCCACACATGAAACGTGAAAGGATCAAAATTGGAAACAAACATCCTAACTTTACTAAGGAATTGGCTAAAAATAGGGACGATACCAACTTCCAAAACCACTCACCCACTGATGCAAAACTCTTAGTAAATTTTTATTTCAGAAGTAGATAAACAAGGGTGGGCTAGCGTTTAAAAAGATTGGGTGAACACTGGTTTCTGTTCAGGAATTCATGCGGTTCCGGGGGAGCTGATTCTACCCCAGGGACAGAGCCTCAGGCATGGTCCGCACCAATCAGCACCCTCCATCCCCCTGGTCAGAATGACAGACTCAGACATGAGCAGTGGAGGGCACCCTCCATCCCCCTGGAGGCCAGGCATGTCCACCGACCGGAGTGACTCTCAGGGCTTTGCTTGGATGTCTGGGATAAATTTCTTTTCTCTTCCTCTGAAAAGTGAGGACTAAAGTCATTTTTGTTATCATGAGGAAAGCCAGAGGGAAACAGAACTTGAAAAATTTTTTAAAAACAAAACAAAAAACACAGCTAGTGTCCCGTTGATTACGTGATGATGATGACACCTTTGGAGCAATCTCACGCAGAGCCCAGTTTACCCATAGACTAGTCAGTGGCATGGGCCAATAACACTTCTTTATCATTTAAAAGAATTTGAGGAAATTTCTGTGGCCTGAAATCAAGACCTTCTCTGGAAATTTCATGAGAGTGTTAGTACTTGATTGGACCTGAAGGGCAAATGGGAATTTGATGATCTGTCAGGGATGAGAACACTCTGGAAAAGAAGAGTGATCTGAGCAAGGGCAGGAATGCCCCTGCGGTCCTTACCTCCTGGTCACCTAGTTGCCAATTAGTCATCTTTTTTTTTTTTCCTGGCCGCGCTGCTCAGCTTGCAGGATCTTAGTTCCCCAACCAGGGATCGAACCAGAGGCCCCGACAGTGAAAGTGCTGAGTCCTAACCACTGGACCACCAGAGAATTCCCTAGTCATCTCTTTTTCACATTGTCTCAAGTTATTGTAATCACCTAACATTTCTCTCTTTGCTCTCCTCCATTTTTGTTTTTTTGTTGTTGTTGTTTTTGTTTTTTTTCTTTTTTTGCGGTACGCGGGCCTCTCACTGTTGTGGCCTCTCCCATTGCAGAGCACAGGCTCCGGACGCACAGGCTCAGCGGCCCAGCCGCTCCGCGGCATGTGGGATCTTCCCGGACCGGGGCACAAACCCATGTCCCCTGCATTGGCAGGAGGACTCTCAACCACTGTGCCACCAGGGAAGCCCCTGCTCTCCTCCATTTTTGTGGATTCTCTTCATTGCTATTCTCTCTCCAACAAATAATGGTCTCCTGCATTTCCCTCAGGCATGAATCCAGACTCTCAGCTTCAAAATATGTCAATCACTTAACATGTAAACTCTCCAAAAGGGGCCAAGTGCACCGCGCTTGCATATTCCCCACCTTTGCCTGCTCTATGGGAACCTCTTCCTTTATCTAACCAAACAATCATAATCTAATTTATAACTAGACCGAGTCTTTTTTTTTTTTTTTTTTTTTTGGCTGCTTTTGGGTCTTCGTTGCTGCACGCGGGCTTTCTCTAGCTGCGGCGAGGAGGGGCTACTCTTTGTTGCAGTGCGTGGGCTTCTCATTGCGGTGGCTTCTCTTGTTGCAGAGCACGGACTTTAGGCATGTGGGCTTCAGTAGTTGTGGCACGTGGGCTCAGTAGTTGTGGCCTGCGGGCTTAGTTGCTCCACGGCATGTGGGATCTTCCAGGACCAGGGATCGAACCCGTGTCCCCTGCACTGGCAGGTGGATTCTTAACCACTGCACCACCAGGGAAGTCCTAGACTCAGTCTTAAAACTGGTTACAATTAACTACATAAGTTCAATTTCACTGCAGTTTATTTTCACTGTGTACCTAACTTTCAGATTTATTCTAAACAGAAAGCAAGTCCTGGGACTTCCCTGATGGCACAGTGGTTAAGAATCTGCCTGCCAATTCAGGGGACAGGGGTTCGATCCCTGGTCTGGGAATATTCCCACATGCCGTGGTGCAACTAAGCCCATGCGCCACAACTACTGAGCCTGCACTCTAGAGCCTGAGAGCTACAACTACTGAGCCCACGTGGTACAACTACTGAAGCCTGTGCGCCTAGAGCCCGTGCTCCGCAACAAGAGAAGCCACTGCAATGAGAAGCCTGTGGACCACAACGAAGAGTAGCCCCCGCTCGCCGCAACTAGAGAAAGCCCGCGTGCAGCAACAAGACCCAACGCAGCCAAAAGGAAAGAAAGAAAAGAAAAGAAAAGAAAAGAAAGAAAGAAAGAAAGAAAGAAAGAAAGAAAGAAAGGAAGGAAGGAAGGAAGGAAGGAAGGAAGGAAGGAAGGAAGGAAGAAAGAAAGGAAGAAAGAAAGGTCCTATTCCAGACGGTCTAGCAAATTTGCCTTTAAGACATTTAAGCTGGTACTGATTGAGCAGGAAAATTCATTCAGCTCACTAAAGAAGTTCAGTTTTTGAGAGGTTGATGGGACAGAGAAGGAAGAAAAGAGGGATATAGTTTTGAGTGTTATCTATTACTGTGTAACAAAACTACCACAAATTTAGTAGCTTAAAAAAAAAAAGAACATACATTTGTTATCTCACATTTTCTGTGTCTCAGGAGTATGAGAACAGCTGAGCTGGGTCTTCTGCTTAGGGTCTCAGAAGGCTACAATCACGGTGTTGATTGGGGCTACAGTCTCATCCGAGACTCAGCTGGGAAAGGATCTGCTTTCAATCTCACTTATGTTATTGGCAAAATGCAACTCCTTGTGGTTGTAGGACTGTGGACTTCTGTTTTTTGCTGGATGTCGGTTGAAGGTAGCCCTCAGATTCTACACGCTGTCTGCATCTCCTTACCACGTGGGGTTTCCCTACATGGATTCTTGCTTTTTCAAAGACAGCAAAGGAAAAAGAGAGCCTCCAGCAAGATGGGAGTTACAATCCTATGTAACACAATCACGTAATCACATACACATAATCTCATACGTCCTGTCACCTCTGCCATATGGTATTGGTTAGAAGAAAGTCACAGGTCCTGCCCACACTCAAGAGAAGAGAGTCATAGGGTCTGAACGCTAGGAGGTGGAGGTTACGGAGGGACCACCTTGAGAGTCTGTCTGCCACAAGGTGAGAGAAGACTTCATCTAAAATTAAAACCAAAACAAAGTCTCCTTCTGGAGGGAAACCTGCAGTGACGGAGGTGGGGCAGAGCAAAGGAGAGGGGTAACTTGGCGGGTCACACCCTTTGCCCCGAATTTTCTACATCTGTGAAGCGTGAGCTCCAGGAGTGTGGGTATCCCCAGGACCTAGAGCAGGGCTGGTGTTCGATAAATGTTGAGGGACTGAATGAAAAATAAATAAGTCTCCTTCTAAATGTTCCAGCTTACTTAGTCTTGTGAAGTGAGACATGTACTTTCCCATCAAACTCCTAACTGAAATCAAATAATACCAGTATCCGTTCAATAACCCACCTTCACCAGATGCATCAATGTTTAACTCACCACAGTCACCACTTTCAACATCTCAGCGCTCATTGCAGTGCTAAGAAATGGGATTTGTTTGCACGCATAGGGGAGAGAGTGGCTTTTTCTCCTGAGCACGCTCACAGGGGATGCATTTGTGTGTGTCCCTGTGTGGTACACACTCCAAGGCCTGGTAGCAGAGACGATGGATCCCCACTGAAGAAAAATGACAGTCAGAATAAGCAGACGGGGCTTCCCTGGTGGCGCAGTGGTTAAGAATCCGCCTGCCAACGCAGGGGACACGGGTTCAAGCCCCGGTCTGGGAAGAGCCCACATGCCTCAGAGCAACTAAGCCCGTGAGCCACAACTACTGAGCCCACGTGCCACAACTACTGAAGCCCACAAGCCTAGAACCCATGCTCCACAACAAGAGAAGCCACCGCAATGAGAAGCCCACGCACCGCACCGCAACGAAGAGTAGCCCCCGCTCGCCGCAACTAGAGAAAACTAGAGAAAGCCCGCGCGCAGCAACGAAGACCCCAGGCAGCCAAAAATAAATTAAATAATGTTTTTTAAAAAAACACCAAAAAAAAAAAAGAATAAGAAGACGAGGCCAATGTGTCACTTCATACAAAGTCTGTGCTGCAACAGCAGTCTGGCACGGGATTGATTACAAACAAGATGACACTTCCCTGTGGGCTGCCTCACGCGTTATTGTAAGTAAATACCATGCGTGTTAGCATCTGCATGACTGCGAAGGGCAGATTAAAGCGCCTAGGTAGACAGTAATATCCCGGGGAGTACAACGGCCCTTCTCGCCCTGCGACAGGCGTTTTTGCCTCCTGTGACACCGGTTCATAAATAAAATAGGGCTAGAGCACAGCGCCGTGAGAACAGAGAAGGAGCGCAGAGCTTGGCTGATATCCGCCATTAAAGTATGCCCTGCGTGGAAACGACCTAGGGCCCCTCGGCAGCTGGGCGGCGTTTTTGATTGTTTGCTGGTGGTGAGCCCCAGAGAAGCACTTGATTCCCGGGAGCGTTTCCTGCAAATCAGAGCTGGGTTTTCAGGATGGAAATAGATCTGTTGGATTTTTCAAATCTCTCCTGACCCTTACCCTGTCGGTTCCAAATCTGCCGTCCTAGGGTTTTCAAATAAAGAAGCGACTTTAACCAAGGAATATAGAACAACTGTTTTCTCTTTATTTCCTTAGGCCTAGCTTCATACAGGGTTGAATTTGATCTCCCTGTGAAAAATTCGTTTTTTTCATTTCCGTGCCCATCCTCTCGTTTTCTATCTTCCTCTGCGCCTCTTCTTAACATTTTCCTATCTCTTGCATCTTTCTCGCCTTCGTAAACACACGACAGGCACCGGGAGGAGGGGGCGGGGTGGGGGAGGGGTGGTACCGCCTCCCTTTTGATGTAACGCGAGCGCCCTCTGCTGTCCAGAGTGTGAACAACTCAGCATCCGGACAGGTTCAGACCTGATGAGCAGTTGGTTGGAAAACATACAGACGTTCTCCCCTCTCTGGGCAAACACTGGAAGTATTGTTGAAATGAATAATTTAGTAAACCACAATTGTTTATTGACTGCCCTTTCATTATTTGCTTTTCAGTTATTAAACACACGCGGCGGAGTGCCTGGTGTCAGCCCTTAGCCGACTGGCGGCCTCCTTCTGAACCAGTGATGTTCCCAGCCCCCTCGCTCCTCTCCACACCAGACATTTTCGATCTCTTTTGTCAGGCCAGGGTCAAACTACAGTTGTTCTGTGATGACTTTATCAATTCTCGGTTGATGGACTCTAAATGAAAAATGCCTACTGCTGCCTCGTCGCTGCTTAAGAAGGAGAGTTATTTGTGTAACGTTCTGTCAGTCCGTCAGGGTCTGTGACAGACACAAGGAGTCGAGTGAAATAAGGAAAAAGATGTATTTAATGCCTTTCATTAGTCTCCCTTCCTTCTATCAGGGAGCAGATGACATCCATCCTAGGCTGTCCTTCTAAACCCAAACAGGCAAGGGAGCAAACGTCCCCCATCCCATTCTGAATTGAGATAATAAGCCAGACCTGCTTTAAGAAGGCATGCTAATTACTGCCCCTCACCTTGAGGCGATTCAAAGTCAAAAGCACCGGCTGCAGATGGGAGGGAACCCTTTCCCCAAGAAGAAAATTCTCTGACTCTGTTTGAAGGGAAGCCTCAGTGTGTGCCTAGAGGAGCCCCTGCTTTGGAAGGGCAAACAGTTCCACCATCCAGAATTTCAGGAATATATGCTGTAACCCCTAAATAAATGAATCACTAAATAAGGCCCAAGGCAAAGAAGCAGAAACTCCCCAAAATGAATGGGAGATTTTATTCTAAAACACAAATTTTAAACATTTGATTTATATCGCTCCTGCACACAAGCACAAGAAACCCTCACACCTCCTCCCCACTTCACCTTCTTCTCTGTCCTCCTGAAATAAGGCAATAGTTTCCTTTCCAAATAACTCAGTAGAGATGTATGTTTGAATGCAGAGAGGCCTATTACCAGATGTTGGGGGGGGAACCCTAACTGTAAATAATTAGAAATTTCATCAAATTATTCCTTTCCTCAAACTAAATATGACTTGCAAGGAAGACTCGCATCTTGATACGTTGCCTCCCAACACTAGTATTTGCAGGCTTAGCATCTGAAGGCTGTGAGGGGGGCCCAGCAGTAGAGGGGGAGGGGTCAGGGAGGGACCCTACCAGCAGGTTTGCATAAACCAAAGCACTGGGACAGTTAGTCTGTAAGGCACAGTACGTTTACTAGTTAGTTGCATGAAATGTGAAGCGGCTCTGCCCTTCTGACCGGGGTCCCAGTGGCGGCTCTGCCGGCTAACTGGCTGTGTGACTTGAACATGTCTCATAAGCTGCCTCAGCTTCAGTTTCCCTGTTTGTAAAATAAAGCAACGCTGCCTCTTTCATGAAATTAAATACGAGCATTCATATGTGCCATGTATGTAAGTTCTTAGCCCAGTTAGGGTGCAAGAAACATGCGATGTGTATAGGGGACCCTTAGCCTCCTATTTGCATTCCCTTATTTCCATTCCAAACACCAGTCAGGAGAAGGGTCGTCCCATTTTTAAGCTTCCTAAATCCTGCCTGCCTTCATTTATCCAGCAAACATTTATTGAGCCCTTACTGTGTTCCCAGTACTATGCTAGGCTCTAGCTACTCAAATATGAAAAGCAGAGTCTTCACCCTCTAGGAAGAGAACACATAAGTTAATTACCTATATAATAAAATTTGGTCTCTATTTGTAATGTCGAATAATCATCAGTATCAAGGCTGCAAAGATCAAAGAGCTTTATGTGCGGTCTTAAGAATTGCAATTTGGGCTTCCCTGGTGGCGCAGTGGTTGAGAGTCCGCCTGCCGATGCAGGGGACGTGGGTTCGTGTCCCGGTCCGGGAAGATCCCACATGCCGGGAGCGGCTGGGCCCATGAGCCATGGCCGCTGGGCCTGCGCGTCCGGAGCCTGTGCTCCGCAACGGGAGAGGCCACAACAGTGAGAGGCCTGCGTACCACAAAAAAAAAAAGAATTGCAATTTGGCAAACACAGATTTGGGTAAAACCGAAAGAGGGTCCAGGGAAGAGAAAGAGTCAGGAGCTTACAAAGGCAAAAGTCATGAGGTTGTACGCTGACACAAGAAAAGAAATATTTGTCCTTAAGGGGTGGTTGTCATGAGTTATTTTAGCAGAAGGGTCGGATAAGTATCTTGAGTTTCTGGCATTAAAAGGTCAGATTCCATCCAGGCTGAGACGTGCATAAGTCACACATTCTCAGTGGCCTCTCAGCTTCATTTTCAAGAGTTCTCTTAGCAACACCAACTCCATTTTCATTTTCCTTTCACAATTACTGGCACCAAGATAGTTGGCGTCATATATGGCGATGTGACATAGATAAAATCCACCTTGGGGGATTTAGGAGTAGGAAGGAGCAACATTTTTTTTAATATATGCCAAGTAATATATCACATAGTTCATACATTTGCTTTGCAATCGCCCATTTTAATTTTCCTGTTTTCCCCCTGTGCATTCATGTAAGAAATCACGCTAGGGAGGAAAAAAAAAATGTCATCTTGAATATAAATAAACTTAGATCCTCACCAGCAAGAGCTTTTATGAAAATTTGAGAGTCCAAAAGTCCGAGTCTATCTTTTTCTCTGTTGTGTCCCCAATTCCTAGTTCAAAATCTGGCATAGAGTAGGTGCTCAATAAATCTTTTCTGACAGAAAGAGGTAACAACATGAGGACTGATCAAGGCTCTTTTGGGAAGTATCCACAAGGATGCGCGTTTAGCCAAGGCAAGAGAACCAGGGGCTCTTCTGAGCGCCCAAAGATGGGCAGCATCCCCATCCAGTAGCTGAAACCCAGTGCAAGCAAACACCCAGGGGGGAACCCAAGGGATATACCTGGAGGCACCTGAAGAGACATGCCATGCATGCCACAGGGAGAAAACGCAAATAGAATTTCAAATGAGCCCCAAATTGATTATTGTAAATTTAAGATTTGTCCAAGGTCTGAAATTCATCTCAATGGTCAAGCCCTAAAATACAAACGCTATAGTGTGTTCCAGTGATAAAGTCAGAGCCAACTCTGACCTTATTGTCCAGAACCCAGACATTTAAAAAAAAATAGCAACAGAGCCTAACAGTACATTTTTAAAAGGTGCAGACGAGAGAAAGCAGTAATTAGCCCTGGGATCCAGAGAGTTCCTCAAATTACCTCCATTTGCTTCCAAATGTCTGCAACGACCAAGTGTATTCTCTCTATACCAGCAAAGCAGGCACTCAGATTTGCACTCACTGATTTTTTGATCAAATCGCTTCCTACAGGGGTCTCCCCTTCCAATACAGATTTCTATGCGTTCCGGCTAACCTGAATGAAAAATGTAGCATGCAAGGAAGCTTTATTACTAAGTTGGAAATTATTATAGCTCTGAATTAATTACTATAATTTTAGAAAATGACTGCAACTGAAATATTTATTTCTAATCGTTCCATTAAACTGTAACAAAGATTAATAATTGCACTGGTAATGCCAGGTAATACAGTTACCAAAAAAAATGACAAATGCAGTGGTTGAGCTACATAAAGGTTATTATGGAAGAAGCAAAGAGAATCCCTAGGGCAGTTTGTGTTGGGGAGGCGGGGAGAAGGAAGAGAGGCAGGTTTCTCGGAAGACTTAGCTGAGCCTGTAAAGTTTCCCTTCCCTCCACTGCAGCTCCACTCTCCTTTCCATTTGTATCTGGACACACACATATATGACCATTTTGAAAGGAATGAATAAATCTGGACCCTGAACACGTCCAAAGCCAAGGAAAGGACTTGGTAATTGAGACCTTCCAAACACTTCGAAGACTGCTCTGTTGTCACATGGAAGCGAACTGCATGATTAAATAATCAATTTTCAGAAGATTTTTCTATTGTGAAATATTTCAAAATATTTTCAAAGCAAAATGAGAGAAAAGTTACTCAGCCATAAAAAAAGAATGAAATAATGCCACTTGCAGCAATATGGGTGGACCTAGACATTGTCATACTGAGTAAAGTTAAGTCAGACAGAGAAAGACAAATATCATATGATATCACTTATATGTGGAATCCAAAAAAAATGGTACAAATTAACTTATTTACCAAACAGAAATAGGGTCACAGATGTAGAAAACAAATTTATTTTACCAGGGGGCAAAGCTGGGGTCAGGGGAAGGGATAAATTGGAGGACTGGGATTGACGTATACATACTACTATATATAAAACAGGTAACTAATAAGGACCTACTGTATAGCACAGGGAACTCTTCTCAATACTCTGAAATGACCTGTATAGGAAAAGAATCTTAAAAAGAGTGGATAGGGGACTTCCCTGGTGGCACAGTGGTTAAGAATCCGCCTGCCAATGCAGGGGACACGGGTTCAAGCCCTGGTCTGGGAAGATCCCACATGCCACGGAGCAACTAAGCCAGTGCGCCACAACTACTGAGCCTGCACTCTAGAGCCCACGGGCCACAACTACTGAGCCCACACACCACAACTACTGAAGCCCGCGTGCCTAGAGCCCGTGCTCTGCAACAAGAGAAGCCACCGCAATGAGAACCCCGCGCACCGCAACGAGGGGTAGCCCCTGCTCGCCGCAACTAGAGAAAGCCCGAGTGCAGCAACGAAGACCCAACGCAGCCAAAAATTAATTAATTTATTTATTAATTTCTTTTTAAAAAAAAAGAGTGGATATATGTATATATATAACTGATTCAACTTGCTCTACAGCAGAAACTAACACAACATTGTAAATCAACTATACTTCAATTTAAAAAATATTTTTAAAGCATAGGAACAGAAAAGAAAAAATGGGGAAGGGAGGGAGAGGGAGAAGAAGGAGACAATGAAGTCCCGCAGCAGAAAGGAGCTGGAAATACTTCTTTATATTGAGACAAAGAAACTTTCTTCCGATAAATGGATCTGTCCACCCTGATCAGAATTTACAGAGAGCCTATCATCCTAGACCCAAGCATTTTTCATTATTTTTATCAGAGAAATGGAGGATGTTTACACTGGTAAGTGCTTCAAAATTTCCTGAGCAGTGATGCTAAGTGCAAGAAGGTGTTATTACGTCTCCGGCCTCCCTCCCTGATCCATAAGGGCTCTCAGGAGAATCGCGAACGTTGAGAACGGATTAGAATGATGTGAGGTCAAGGAAAATGGCGGCCGAATGTTGGTAAGATATCTACAAACGAGACCCATGTCATACTTTCAAAAATACGGTTCACTCTAGCAAGCAGCAGCAAAAGAATGTTTGATGAGCTGGGAGAGAGTGAAGGAATACGATTGTCTGACGATAGCCTGAGCTTTCTTCGGCGCCTTCTATAGGGATCTATTAAAGAAACAGGAAATGGAATGAGAAGCTCGGTGTGTGATGAATGTCAGTTACTATTGCTTTTCGTGAAGTTCTGACGAAAGGCCTTGGGTATAGACTGGTATGTAACAAGATAAATCCATAAATAAACAAGATAAATCCATCAATAAACAATCACCTGCATTCCGGGGTTATTTGCTTCAGCTCTTGTTGTGAACTTGAGACTTGGTGAGGTTACAAGAGAGGTTCTCGACAGACGGTAATATCAACTTGTCGCTGTGCCAATAGGCTGAACAGAACAAAAAAGATTTGTGGTTTCTGCCTGGGAGATCTGATGGATTAGGCTATCAGAGTCTTGACTTGTTGGTAGGGGAAAACCAGAATACTCAGATCCCCCTTGCCTCAGTGTTTGCGTCTCAGCACTTTTATGGATGGTTTCGTTCTGATGTGGAAAGTCAGTGAGACTAGGAACCTCTGTAGGCAAGTGATGGGGTATGAGAGGCCGCACATGGCCTTGCTTATAATAAGCCATGCTGAGCTATATGTCACCAGGGGAGAATGTTTGGTAACAAAACACAGACTTTGAAACAAGTGATAATAGTACCTTATGCTTGCATGGTGTCTTTTTTTTCTGGACGCTTCTTCAAGCATTTTACAAAACTTGTTTAAAGGGTCCCTCACCGGTCATTGGAATGCAGTTGTATCTAGGGTAGAATAGAGACAGCCGCTCTGCCAGAAATTGAGTATGTTTTCGGGAAGAAAGTTTATTTTGTTGGT
Organism: Delphinus delphis; assembly: GCF_949987515.2. Classification (NCBI taxonomy): domain Eukaryota; kingdom Metazoa; phylum Chordata; class Mammalia; order Artiodactyla; family Delphinidae; genus Delphinus; species Delphinus delphis. Next base: position 134,232,732 of record NC_082687.1, read on the forward strand.
GTGCTGATGAAATTCTCTACTTTTTCTTTTTCTCAGGGCATTTCTGTGGGCTTGTGGGTATGGGACTCAGCCCTATCCCTGTGGGAACAAGCCTGGGCACATGACCTGCTGCCCACATCCTTCACCGCCCCCTACAGACACTGCTCAAATGAGTGACAAGGCATTAAGTTAAATATCCTAGGCAGTTGGAAATGTGTGTGCATGTTGTGGTGGGGGGGCGGGGGGGGAGGAGCTGGGCTGCAGAGGGGGACTAGGCTCTTTGGAGATATGAGATCATGTCATGGGTTAATTAGAAGGGTCTCGGGTCTTTCTTACCAGCAGCTGGTAGAGTCAGAGTTCCTTTCTTCTCCCCAGCAGCCTTGACCCCTAAACCATGGCCCAGGCCCAGCCTCCAGCAGAAATTAGTATGGGGTCCGCAAAGTCACACAGAAACCCCCAACTCAAAAGTGCCTCACACTTGATTTTATGCTCCATCGTTGCCGTCTTAAAATCCCCAACAATTTTATCTTTGAACTTGTGCTTTGTAAGCGAAATACAATGGACCATGGAACCTGAGGAGAGGAGAGATGTGTGTATGTGGGTTTACACCACTCCTTACCGCCCACTGGCATATACTGTTGGCAACGCTCCCTGCATAGAGTCCCTGTGTTCCCAGGAAGCACAGGAGTGCAACAGGACTCAGTGTTACATCACCACTGAGTTAGTGGTGCCTCGACAGCCCCCCTCACCCCACAAAAAGGAGGCCGCGTTTTCCATTCAAACCAGCTTGGCCTGAAAGAAGTCAATAGTGTTGTAAGCAACGAGAACACTCAAGAAATACTTCATATCCTTTCCTACTTGTGTTACATCCGTGTATTAGTCAACCACACTGAAAACGATGACAGAGAGAAAGGGCGGTCCTCCTTCCCTTTCCTTCCTCATTAGGCAGAAGGAAGAGAGTGTCAGTAGAACGTGTCACATCAAGTCAGACTTTTCCATGGACTAGAAAACGCTGATCTGAGTTCCTAATTGTGTCATACTTTTAGAACTTCTGCATGCTTTGTTCAAAGCACCCAACATGTAAATACAGTTGACAAGCTGATTGAAAAATATTTACGGCATTTATGACAGAAAAATAACAATTTCCTTGACTTTTTTTTTTTTTTTTGCGTTACGCGGGCCTCTCACTGTTGTGGCCTCTCCCGTTGCGGAGCACAGGCTCCGGACGCGCAGGCTCAGCGGCCATGGCTCACGGGCCCAGCCGTTCTGTGGCATGTGGGATCCTCCCGGACCGGGGCAGGAACCCGTGTCCCCTGCATCGGCAGGCGGACTCTCAACCACTGCGCCACCAGGGAAGCCCTCTTTGACATTTTAGAAGCTCTTATGAAACAATAAGAGAAAGATAAACAACCCAATAAACCATGAGATTAGGACACAAATAAGCACATCATGAAAGAACTTCACATGACCAACAATAAGTATTGTAAAATGTATTAAAATTCATTAACAAAAGAAATGCAAATAAAAATAACAATGATATGGAAGTTTCCACCCAGAAGTTTGGAAAAGATAAAAATGAAAATGTCAGCAGCTACCACAGGCTTGAAGTGGAACGTGAGTGGAGGACGGTTAACTACACAAATCAATATTAAATAAGAATGGGGACTTCCCTGGTGGCACAGTGGTTAACAGTCTGCCTGCCCATGCAGGGGACACGGGTTCGAGCCCTGGTCCGGGAAGATCCCACATGCCGCGGAGCAACGAAGCCCATGCGCCACGACTACTGAGCCCGCGCTCTAGAGCCCGTGAGCCACAACTACTAAAGCCCGCATGCCTAGAGCCCGTGCTCCGCAACAAGAGAAGCCACCGCAATGAGAAGCCCGCGCACTGAAACAAAGAGTAGCCCCTGCTCACCACAACTAGAGAAAGCCCACACGCAGCAATGAAGACCCAACACAGACAAACATTAATTAATTAATTTTTTTAAAAAGAATGCCTTTGATTCAGCAATAGCATTGTTAGGAATCCACAAAAGAGATAATAGGACATTTATAAATATGAATATGCAAGATTGTTCACTACAGCATTGTTTAGACTACCTAAAAATTAAAATAATCTAAATATCCATCTATAGGGTATAAGTTTAATCAATTATGGTGAATCCATACTGCATATACAGATGTTAAAAAAGAGTTAGATAACTTTATCTGTATAGATGTAACATATATATATATATATATATGAAAAATATACAGTGTATTGGGAAATTTTTTTAGAAAGCAAATTATAAAACATAAAATGATCCCATTGGGGGGAACATGTGTGTATTAAAGTTATATATATTCTTATAAATATTTCTGGAGGAGATCATATTTTAGGATCACCCTTGGGAGGTGGAATTAATTGGAGAAGAGAGAAAATAAATGAGACTTTTACTTTACGTACTTCTGCAATTTCAGGAAAAAAACATTTCAGAAGCATATATCCTTCTTGTAATCTTTAAAAATTCAAACGTTAAGATAATAAACTAAAATCATTTACTGCACATCTGTACAACACAATATTAAGTAGTCATTAAAAATGATGCTGTGGGGCTTCCCTGGTGGCGCAGTGGTTGAGAGTCCGCCTGCCGATGCAGGGGACACGGGTTCGTGCCCTGGTCCGGGAAGATCCCACATGCCACGGAGCAGCTGGGCCCGTGAGTCGTGGCCGCTGAGCCTGCGCGTCCGGAGCCTGTGCTCCGCAACGGGAGAGGCCACAACAGCGAGAGGCCCGCGTACCGCAAAAAAAAAAAAAAAAAAAATGATGCTGTGGATCTATACATATTGACCTCAAAATATGGTCACGATGTATATTTCTATAAAAAGCAAAGAAGGTTACTGAATACTGTATGTAGCAGAATCACATTTGTATAAAATTTTGTCTTTTGAGAGAAGAGAGTCAGCCATCTGGAAAGACGGTCACCAAATATTAGCAGCAGTTATCTTTGCGTAGTGGTACTTTTAATGATTTTTTTCCTTTCTTCTTTATGCTTTTCTGTGTTGTATAATTTTCTTGACAATGAGTGTGTATTCTTTTTGTAAATCGGGGGGGAAAAAAGCTATTTCCATTTTGATTTCTTTTAATATGAGCTAGGAAAAAGAGAAGAATAAGAAAATTTCAAAAAGTGAAAAAAAAGGAATTGCTTCCTGATTCCCAAGAATACCCCTAAAATCAGCACAAATGAAGATTAGAACCTAAATGTTTTCTGACTTGAATATTTTGGCCCAGTTTTGCCAACTTTACTGAGAACAGTAGGTCAAAGCCTCCCAGATGTAAGTTCAAGACTAATCTATTCAGCAATACATTTTCTTTCTTCTTTTTTTTTTTTTTTTTTGGCTGTGTTGGGTCTTTGTTGCTGTGCGCGGCTTTCTCTAGTTGTGGCGAGCAGGGGCTACTCTTCATTGCAGTGCATGGGCTTCTCATTGCAGTGGCTTCTCTTGTTGCGGAGCACAGGCTGTAGGCATGCGGGCTTCAGTAGTTGTGGCACGTGGGCTCAGTAGTTGTGGCGCGCAGGCTCAGTAGCTGTGGCTCACGGGCTTAGCTGCTCCGCGGCATGTGGGATTTTCCCGAACCAGGGCTCGAACCGGTGTCCCCTGCATTGCCAGGCAGATTCTTAACCACTGCACCACCAGGGAAGCCCCAGCAATACATTTTCAAATGTAGCCATGTACTGGTTTTATTTCTAAACTAACTTTTTCTTAACTTTTTCATTTATTTCTTAAGGATTGTGTTTAAGGCTTAATTTTGTTTTAAGCACTGATCTGACCTAATATTAGTGCTACATTAACGTGCAGGTGTGTTTTCCCAATGTTGCCCCATGGCTGTAATTATTTCAAAACCTGCCAAGTCTCGCTTCCTTATCAGTCTTGCCAATAATTCTCACCAGAAAAAAATGGCAGTTTTACCCTTCTTTTCAACAAAGACTTAGAGACCAAGAACTGTTGTGAATTCTCACCCAACAGAGTTTCGTACATCTTCCAAGATATACTGCACAACATTTATTAGTAGACCATGAAGTACGTATCGCCAGTAATTAAAACGAAACTGTTCTGCTGAAATAAATACAGAGTCAGAGATACAGTACTATTACTTTTATTGTTTATTCGCTCTTGCTTTAATCTAGTATAAAATTTCCTTTACTAATGTGCTAAGACATTTATCTTAAGGCTGATGTTAAGCACACCTGCCTGCTTTTTTACTAACAAACGAGGGGAAAGCATTGGAAATCACTATAAAAACATTTCTAAGGCAACAGTGAAAAGACCCAGGAATGTTTGTGTACCACTGGTAGAAATAAATGTAAATTGATATTTTTAAAGATAAGGTAATTTGTAACATGGAAGAACCTTAAAAATATTCATGCCTTGGACCCTAAAACTTCCACTAACAGTTTTTGTCCTAAAGAACTAATCATGAATATACATGATGTGATAGCTATGAGACTGTCCAACCATTGAGAACTGGGTTTTAAAACTGTGCAAATAACAAAACACTTTCAGGCCATTAAAAATCATGTTGTAGGCTTCCCTGGTGGCGCAGTGGTTGGGGGTCCACCTGCCGATGCAGGGGGCGCGGGTTCGTGCCCCGGTCTGGGAGGATCCCACATGCCGCGGAGCGGCTGCGCCCGTGAGCCATGGCCGCTGAGCCTGCGCGTCCGGAGCCTGTGCTCCGCAACAGGAGAGGCCACAACAGTGAGGGGTCCGCGTACCGCAAAAAAAAAAAAAAAAAATCATGTTGTACAACAACAACCAAGACATGGAAGTAACCTAAATGTCCATCAACAGATGAATGAATAAGGAAAATGTGGTACATATATACAATGGGATACTATTCAGTCATAAAAAGGAATAGAATAATGCCATTTGCAGCATGGATGGACCTAGAGATTATCATACTAACTAAAGTAAGTCAGAAGGAGAAAGACAAATATTATGTGATATCACTTATATGTGGAATCTAAAAAAAATAGGACAAGTGAACTTATTTACAAAACAGAAACAGACTCACAGACATAGAAATCAAACTTGTGGTTACCAAAGGGGAGGGGGTGGAGGTAGAGATAAACTGGGAATATAGGATTAACAGATACACAGTACCATATATAAAATAGATAAACAACAAGGATTTACTCTGTAGCAAGGGAACGACATTCAATATCTTACAATAACCTATAATGGAAAAGAATCGAAAAAAAGCATATATATATATAACCAAATTAGTAGGCTGTACACCTGAAACTAACACAGTATTGTAAATCAACTATACTTCAATAAAAAAAAAATTGTTGTAGAAGAATATTTAATTACAAGGAAAATGAGACAGAAGTAGTTAACAAAATGGTATGTACGGCATGATCACAGTTCATAGATAGATAGATGACAAATCCAGAAATATATCAACCAAATATCAATAAATCACTAAAATGTGAATGTTGAAATCTCTGGATGGTAGAACTATGGGTAGGGTGTATATAGTTCTGTGTGCCTATCTCTACTTTCCAAATTCCTACAGTGTATACGTACTGCTTTTATAATGAGAAAAGGCTCTTTATTAAGCGACAGTAATCAGTTTCTAAATTCTCATGGAATGAATGAATCCAACTTATTTTTGTATCTATTTCTCCCACTTTGAGGAATCTCCAAATATGGAAAGTTGGAATTTGGGAAGAATAAGTTACAGGTATAGTTCAAACCCAGTCTCACCGAGACCCGAACAAGAACACCCAGGGTTGCCTCAACACGTCATCACACACAGACACGTACACGTGAAAATTAAGCATGTCACATTCTAACATATCAGCTAAACAAGGTCAAACTATGGTTTAGGAATAATGGTTTGGGGACAGCCACCAGTCGCCCAGTCACACCCAAGACTGAGACCTATTTGAGTATTCCATTAAATTCGAAGCACACAGACATAAACATTTTTGGTAAGACCTCACAATTTTTTTGTTTGTGTATGCAAATCACCCCTCAAGGTTCTGTCAGAATGACAGCACATCACTCAAACGTGCCACAAATCTTTGCTGGATGCGTTCCAGTTCCAAGTGTAGTTGACCGACAGATTTCTAGGAAGTAGAGAGCGAGTCAGTTCACACTTGAAATTTCAGGCCTATCCTTTAAAGTGTCACCTTTATTTTTGTCATTTGGGGAATATTGTTGTTTCGGGAATGCTGGGGGTGTGAGCCACTTTACGTTACTATCTAAAACGTGTCAATTTCTTAAAATGAAAATCAGTTCTGGAATCCCTGACCAGTGCATATGCCCAGGGTTTGCCAAAGCCAATATCGCCAGCAAACCACCAAGATGCCTCCTATTTCCCTTGGAAGTTTTGAAATTGTAAAGAAGTTTTGTAATTTATGAACATCTGTGGTGTAAAGATCATGAGAGAATTTAACACACTAACGGGCCTTGTTCGCGAGAATTCCTCTTCAGTCCACCTTCTGGAATAAAACCCAGGAAGCACTGCCTACTGTTTCAGCCTAAACAACCCAAAAGTAAAGAACTTCCTATGGTAAGTCAATTATATCTCTTCTTCCCCCCTCCCCTCCCGCCCCCACACCACATTGTGGGATCTTAGCTCCCCGACCAGGGATTGAACCGGGGCCCAGGGCAGTGAAAGTGTGAAGTCCTAACCACTGGACCACCAGGGAATTCCCTCACTTTTTTCTTTAAATAGGAAGGGGGAAGAAAGGAGAACTTCCTTTACGCATTGTTAATTCTTTAGGTTTCCTTCGCCCCGGCCATCCAGTTAAAAGGTCCACACAGGCATTTCATGATGGAAAATGCCAGTTGAATCCAGAAAATGAAATTAAGTCAAGGATGCTTCCTTCTTTCTGAGGGGGTGTGGAGAGGGCTGGGTGCGGGAATTCCCTGCATCTCTAGGAACAGATTCAAATGCCAACATCCGTCTACAGGGCTGTCCTTTTCTGGGGAAATCATTTCAGAGGCAAGTCCGATTTCAACCCAGCTATGGTTGGAAAAAGAAAAGACTCCCACCGATTTTACTCTTTCCTCCAATGAGTTTTGAAGGGTTTCTTTTTACCAAAGAAATAATGAACGCCTCTTGCAGACAGTGGGGGGGAAATGTCCTATTTGAAAGTAGAAAATATGTTTTGCAGCCACTTACAAACTCTCTTCCAAAGAGCTTTCTTTTCTAATTAGCTCACCACAGGCTTAGCTCTGAAATTCACCAGGTAGAGAGTGACATCTAGTGGGTAATAAAAGAATTTGAAATACATACGTTGCCTAAGACCTAGGTTCCTCACCAAAACTTTTTTTTTTTTTTGGCCTCGCCCTGTGGCATGTAGGGTCTCAGTTCCCCGACCAGGGATGGGACCCGTGCCCCCTGCAGTGCAAGCGTGGAGTCCTAACCACTGGACCACCAGGGAAGTCCCAGACCATAACTTTTAAACGCTTCCATTCTAATACAATAATAACTGCAAGAGGGAAATAAAAGGCTGGTATCGTGGAAGTTTCAAGAAGATTTGAAATTAAGAGAGAGATTCTTTTCTCTTTGGATATTTAGAAAAGCTGGGATGTTTTAAGGCACATTTTGTCTAAAGAAATATGTTGGTCCTAAAAGCAATTTGTATGGGACAAGATAGGGTCATAACACCTTAGAGATGCCCCTGAGTACTAGTAGCTTGTCGTCATGGGAATTTTTCCAGGCTGGGCAGGTAGACAGTTCAAACCTAATGCAGGAGGAAGCAGTCACTGACATATGCAGATGCCTCACGTGGGCCATGTCTGTGTTGCAGTGACACGGGTGGACCAGGCAAGGCCTTACTTGAAATGTAATCAGGTGCTAATGTAGCGACTCAACAAAGCAGGCAATCCTATAGAAGGAACAGAAACGATTTGGTTGAGATGATCAAGTTATGAATAAAATGTTTGACACATGCAAACAGGAAGAAAGGGCATGCCAGGCCAAGGTAATTCCATGAACAAAATCACAGATCATGAGCCATCCTGAGCATAGCTGGTTGGGGGTTTTTTTTAATATTTATTATTTATTTGGCTGTGCCGGGTCTTAGTTGTTGCATGCGTGATCTTCGTTGCGGCATGTGGGATCTCTTAGTTGCGGCATGCAGGATCTAGTTCCCTGACCAGGCATCGAACACGGGCCTCTTGCATTGGGAGTGCAGAGTCTCAGCCACTGGACCACCAGGGAAGTCCTGCACACCTCTGCTTGTACTGAACAGCAAGTAGTACATTCTGACCCCAATGCAAGGTAAGTACAGAGGAGAAACAGAAGATGATGTTAATTGGTGTCATCTTGGACAGACCCCCACATGCCAATGGACGAATGTCTACAGTATCCCTGGTGTCTTGTATCACTGCTATCTACCAGGGATGCATGCCTGTGTTCTCGGATCCACAAAGCCCACAGAGGGAGCATGAAGCAAAGCAGAAAAGCGGATTGACAGTCACTTATGACAATTAAAAGAGGTAAGGCCAGCTACATTTCTGTCAAGGTCATTGCAGAGCCCAGGCATCCCCTATTAATATCCATCAGACGCGAGTGAGCAATATGCAGGGGAGTTTCTCCCCATGCCCACTCCCCACCTCTAGATTTAAAGAAAAAGATATTCGTTTCGATATTCCACAGCAGGAACCTGACTATTTCGTCACAGAGGAGATTATCATCTTTGACCTTATCTGTTCCACCAGTGAGGGAAACATCTTTCTAAATAGATACACATCAATAGCCAGACCATATCCGCTTGCTCAAGTGGGGATTACACCATTAAAAATAGTTCCCCAGGGCTGCCTTGGTGGCGCAGCAGTTGCGAGTCCGCCTGCCGATGCAGGGGACACGGGTTCCTGCCCCGGTCCGGGAAGATCCCACATGCCGCGGAGCGGCTGGGCCCGTGAGCCATGGCCGCTGGGTCTGCGCGTCCGGAGCCTGTGCTCCGCAACGGGAGAGGCCACAACAGTGAGAGGCCCGCGTACCGCAAAAAAAAAAAAAAAAAAAAAAAAGAGATAAACCTTGTAAAGTTCTTAGAACAGTGCCAGGCATACTACAAGTGCTTAATTATTAGCTATCATCATTCTTATTAGTTGCTATGAGACTTGAAGGACGAGTAAGATTAGTCCAGGACAGGAAGGGCATTCTACGCATCTGAAACAATAAGAGCAAAGTCATAGAGGCATGAAAACACCTGTCACATCGGGAGGAGAGTAATTAATACAGTGCAGCCAGGGCATGGAGGGTGGTGAGCAAAGATCAGATGTGAAGGGTTGGCCTTGAGAAGGTGAGAAGCCTTGAATATTATGTTAAAGAGTTTGCACTTTATCCTGGCAGCAAGAGGAGACAGAAAGGTTTTTCTTATGCACAATAACAATAATAACATAAGTCTGTGAATGGAATGCCCAGGCTTCATTTGCCTAAGAGTATATGTGAGGCCATATTTGAATAATTATCCCAGGTCTTAATACTCTGAGTATTCACTGCTTGAGTAACAGGAAGTCCAGTCTTTTCCTAGGGTTCCTCTTCCTGTATATTTCCAAAAACCCTCCAGGGTGGCTTACCTGAGTTTTTCAATCCATCCTGGTGGCAACTTACTACCACCATGGCTGGTGGTGAAGGAACCCACACATGTCCTTCAAGGGAGGACGCCATGACCATTGAAACAACCACCACTTCAGTCCTGGATGCTAGAGCTAGGAAGTCCCCTTCGAAGAGACAGAGGGAGCACATTGCAAGGTTGTCCAATGGCAAAATCACCCATAACCCAAGGCATTATCACTCTACATATTCACACATACTCAGAGTATCAGAGCTGTCCCCCAAAGTCCGTTCTCTCCATCTGCCATAGCTATGGAGTTATAGATGGGTGTGTAGCCACCTAGCTAGGGATTACATTTCCCAGCCCCCCTTGTAGGTAGATGAGGCCATATGGCTTCTCACCAATGGAACACGGGCATAAATGATACATGCCACTTCTAGGCCCAGGCCTTAGAATATTATACACGTGCTCCCTCCACTCACACTAGAATATTGACCAATTGTGACAGCGTTCCAACCATGTCATCGGAACGCAGGATTCAGGAGCTAGAAGAGAAAACTGGGTACCTGAGTCCCTGAATGAGTTCATGAAACAGAGCTCACCTTGGACTGTGGCTAACAGAGAAAGAAACTTCTGTCTTCTGTAAGCTATGATTATTGTGAGTCTCTTTATTACAATGGTCTAGTTTTACCCTAAATAATACCGTCGGCTCTTTCTCCCAGGACCCATACGTGTAGTCAGGTAAAGCTTGCAGGTGGAACCATTATCCCCAACAAATGCTTAGTCCTTGATCTCAGGTTGGCTCACTGTACCAGATTTCCTATCATGAATTCCAAATCAGTGTGCGTGTGTGCGTGCGTGTGTGTTCACATGCACTAGTACATTTCCTACAATCTGGTTTATGTCAGAACCTCCTGACAAGGATGGACAAGGTTCAGTTTTTTGTTTTGGGGGGTTTTTTTCTTGTGGGAATTTTTCCAGCCCTTGAGCAAATAAATGAATGCCTGGTTAGGGAAAATGTCTAATACGCACCTCTTCCCAGAAGCACCTCAGTCCTGCTCTGCTCAGCCACAACTCCCAAGACCCAAGGCTCCTAAGATGCCTGAGAAACCGGCCAATCACTGTAAGGAGAGCAGGCTGGGATGACAAAGACAAGGCTAGATGCCGGGAGAATGCTGCAATTATCCAGACAAGGGACTGCGAGACCCCAGCCAGGACAGCGTCAGTGTGGATGTTAAGAATCCAATTCGGGCTTCCCTGGTGGCGCAGTGGTTGAGAGTCTGCCTGCCGATGCAGGGGACGCAGGTTCGTGCCCCGGTCCGGGAAGATCCCACATGCCGTGGAGCGGCTGGGCCCGTGAGCCATGGCCGCTGAGCCTGGGCATCCGGAGTCTGTGCTCAGCAACAGGAGAGGCCACAACAATGAGAGTCCCGCGTACCACAAAAAGAAAAAAAAGGAGACATGGCAGAAAAAAGAACAGTAGGACCTGATGACACCACAGTAATCACAGGCACACTTACATCCTTTTGGTGATAAAGTTGATGATGATAATGGTGGTGATGATAGTGATATTGCAGAATGACTGGATTAACGTACATCTGCTTGGTCCTCAACGATGTTGTGGGAAAACAATTTTTTTTTAAAAACCCACAATGCGGGACTTCCCTGGTGGCACAGTGGTTAAGAATCCTCCTGCCAGTGCAGGGGACTTGGGTTTGATCCCTGGTCCAGGAAGATCGTACATGCCTCGGACAAACTAAGCCCATACGCCACAACTACTGAGACTGCGCTCTAGAGCCCATGTGCCACAACTACTGAAGCCCGAGTGCTTAGAGCCCGTGCTCCGCAACAAGAGAAGCCACCTCATTGAGAAGCCCACGCACCACAACGAAGAGTAGCCCCCGCTCGCCACAACTAGAGAAAGCCTGTGCGCAGCAACAGGCCCAACACAGCCAAAAATTAATTAATTATTTATTTTAAAAAACCCACAATGCTACATAACAATTAGGTCTTGTAAGAGTTTCTTTTATGATTGAAAAAGCAAGGAGTGGTGAGAAATTCAAATGTAATAAAGTGATAGAAGGTAAGTGACAGAGAAAAGCTTAGGGCATTCCGGAAGGAGATAAGAAATACAGGTTTTTAAGAAACTGTCAGGGGACTTCCCGGGCGGTCCAGTGGTTAAGACTCCACCCTTCCACTGCAGGGGGCAAGGGTTCGATCTCTCCTTAGGGAACTAAGATCCCACTTGCCACACCACGGCCAAGAAAAAGAAAAAGAGAAACTGTCGGGCATTGCAAAATACCCCTTATTCTCTGCTAGAAAGCCCTGATTCACAAAACTTTTTTTTTTTTTTAAGAAAACCAGGTAGAATTTTATAAAGGAAAAAGGTGACCTAGGACTCAATTACATTAATTCCAGCTCTCTTATCTTAGGTTCGTTTTTTGTTTGCATTCTATATGGTTCAGGGTGCTCGGTTACAAACAACATAATCTACTTTAACTGATTTAAGCAGTGTTATGGACTGAATGTTTGTGTCCCCTCAAAATCCATGTGTTGAAGCCCTAACCCACCAGCATGGCTGTATTAGGAGAAAGGGCTTCTAAGGAAGTAATTAAGGGTAAGTGAGGTCCTAAGGGTGGGGTCCTGATCCCATAGGATTAGTGTCCTTTGTAAAAAGAGACTGGATTTCCAGAATCCAGAACTGTGAGAAATAAACTACTGTTATTTAGGCCACCCAGCCTATGGTATCTCGTTATGGCAGCCCAAGCAGACCAAAACCCATGATATGGTGTTTGTTTTCATCAAAGCTACGGTGCCACCATTTGTAAGGCACGCTATCATTATATAAACCACTAAGAAAGATATAACACTAGGAATTAAACTATGTCATTGATTGTAAGAAGCATCCCAATTTTGAAGACAAAAAAAGTGGGAATATGTGCACCTTGGAATTGATGAAATAGATAAAATATAGTAGGAACCTGACAGACTTCCCAGAAAGACCAGGGAAATGGGTTTAGGTGCTACGCAAGCAGAAACAAAGCATCCTGGGAAAATGTCCAACCACTCAACAGGGCTGACACAGCAGACATAGCACTGCCACCACTGCCTGTCACTCAACACCTATAACACATCAGAAACTGCCACATCTGTCCTGGAAATTTAATGCTTCTGCCCAGGGACTTGCCAAAGCAGCCAATCAAAGCCACTCACCTCAAGTCCTCAAGTCCCAGTGAGGACCATGAGAGTGAAGGGGGCACTCTATTTATTTATTTTTAATTTTTTGGTCGTGCTGCGTGGCATGTGGGATCTTAGTTCCCTGACCAGGGATTGAACCTGCGCCCCTTGCAGTGGAAGCACGGGGTCTTAACCACTGGACCACCAGGGAAGTCCCAGGGGGCCCTTTTAATAATTATGCCCTGACAATAGACATAACGCAGCTGCCCCAGGAAAACCAGCCATGTGGTTGTGCTTGGTGGAACCTAAAACCCCAGTTACAAGCGAGTCTGGGAAATATTTTTAGCTCTCCTGCCTCTGTAGTAAAGGAAGACAGGATAGAAGGGGGTTGCAGCAGGTGTTGAGTAAATATTAGAGAGTTCGTGGATAAACATGTTCCAAAAAGGTTATCAAGTAAGTATTATAATAATTATGTTACAAGCCAAGAAGAGCCTCTGTGTAAACTGCCTGTGCTCCGCAACGGGAGAGGCCACAGCAGTGAGAGGCCCGCGTATCACAAAAAAAAAAAAAAAAAAAAAACTTGATGCTAACTCACCCTGTCCAAGCAGTTTTATGTTACAATACCTGAATGTTTTCTTTAAGTTGGAATTTTATGAGGATGACAAATGGATTTGCACTATAATGAAAACTGGGTACATAGTTACACAACGATCTGTAAGGGTTACAGGGAAGTTTCTAGACTCAATCCCCAGTCCCTTCTCATGGAGGAGTTGGTTATGACCCTTGACCTCACTGGCTGAGAGATTCATTCTGCTTCATCCTATATCTTACTTTTTAGTATTTTCCACTGTTCCTGCCCCATACTCGTATCTTCTGGGAGATATCTTGTTCATGCTCCAGAGCCACTGATCACGGAGACTTTGAGTCCTTTGTTTTGTAAGGAGGTAATATTTTGCAAATAGTATACCTCTACATGTAACTTCCTTCTTTAGCTTTTTTTTTTTTTTTTTTTTTTGGCGATACGCAGGCCTCTCACTGTTCTTCTTTAAATTATATGCTCTAGAAGCTTCCCAACCCCACGAAACTTCACTGAGACTTCAGGCCCCACAGCAAGAGAAAAGAGGGATTTGGCCTCTTTAGCAAGACTCTGAGCTTGAAAAACAAGTCTAGGCAATCCTGTTCGAGCTATCAATGGGTCACCACTTGCGTTTTAAGTGGGACAATGATTCATTGTGGGGACTGTCACGGGCATTTCCCCACCTCGCTAAATGCCAGTGGCACACTTCAGGTAAGGTTGCATTTAAAAAATGCTCCTGGGACTTCCCTGGTGGCTCAGTGGTTAAGAATCTGCCTGTCAATGAAGGGGACACGGATTTGAGTCCTGGTCCAGGAAGATCCCACATGCCACGGAGCAACTAAGCCTGTGCGCCACAACTACTGAGCCCGCGTGCCACAACTACTGAAGCCCGCGCCTACAGCCCGTGCTCCACAACTAGAGAAGCCACCACAATGAGAAGCCCATGCACTAAAACAAAGAGTAGCCCCGGCTCGCCGCAACTAGGGAAAGCCCACGCGCAGCAACAAAGACCCAATGCAGCCATAAATAAATAAATAAAATGCTCCCAATCTTTTCCAAATGCCCCTTAGGGAGATGGGAATTCCCCTCCCCGAGACCTACCAAGCCAAAGAGATTTCTTCATTGTCTTTAGAAAACACAAACCCAAGTTCAATTCAACACATCACCGGGTTCCTCTCAATGTGCGTGGAATGAAAGCCCGGGGGCTTGAGAGAGCTAAGCCTAGGCTGCCCACCTCATGCCAGTTTGCCCAGGACTGTTAAGGTTTTAGCAGAGAACCCCTGAATCCCAGGCAAGGGAGGAGTGTTCATCACCCTGATTCAGCCCTGGGGCCCACTGTCTTTCTGGAAACGATGAGACATAAGAGAACTGTTTGCTTCTTCCACTCTGGAGGAACTGTGCGGAGAGAAGGGATGGAGAGAAAAAGTACATCCAGGATTCTTGCTCCGCTCCTACCCCAGACACACTCCAAACCCCTCCTTGGGGCCCTGAAGGACTTAGAAACATCCAGATTGATGTGAGGCACTCAAGAGCAGGGCTTCTATTCTGCTTCCTCATTAGGAAGCAATGCTCTAGTCAGTTACTCCTGCCCAGCCCGGGGAGGGGGGCAGCTACATCTGGTACCATTACCTCATCTGTAAAATAAGAGAGGTGGAGAGTTCCTCTTAGGGCCCTATTAACTCTCACATAAAATAACTCCTTTAAGTTCTGTCCATTTAACTTTTCAAAACTTTTTTCAAACTCTGGGGAACTGACAACTTAAATTTTTCAAATCAGGAGTCACACCTTAAAGTAAAGGAGCCATCGACAGTGGACAGAGCTTCTGGGATGAGCAGACCTGTTTCATTCCTCTTCTCTGCAGCCCTCTGCAGGGTGTTAGAAAAACCCACGGAATTGGTTTGCTAGGGCTGCCATAAAAGTACCACAGACGGGAGGCCAGACGTCCAAGATCAAGGTGTCAGCAGGGATGGGTTCTTCTCGGGGCCTCTCTCCCTGGCTTGTCAACGGCCACCTTCTTCCTGTGTCTGCATGTTGTCTTTCCTCCATACACGTCTGGGTCTAAATGTCTTCTTTTTACAAGGACAGCAGTCACATTGGGTTTGCGCCCACCCTAATGACCTCCTCTTAATCATCTCTGTCATCTCCTAAATCACCTATTTCCCAGGTGAGTGACATGGGTGAAGGGGGTCAAAAGGTACAAAATATATACCTTCCAGTTATCAAATGTCATGGGGCTGTAAGGTACAGCATGGTGACTACAGTTAACAGTACCTACTGAAACTTGCTAAGAGAGTCAATCTTATGAGTTCTGATCACAACAACCTAAATGGGAAAAGATTTTGAAAAAGAATAAATACATGTGTATGTATAATGGGATCACTCTGCTGTACATGTGAAACTAACATAACATTGTTAATGAACTCTACTCCAATACAAAATAAAAATGTTTTTAGGGCTTCCCAAAACACTGGTGGCACAGTAGTTGAGAGTCCGCCTGCCGATGCAGGGGACACGGGTTCGTGCCCCAGTCCGGGAAGATCCCACATGCCATGGAGCGGCTGGGTCCGTGAGCCATGGCCGCTGAGCCTGCGCGTCCGGAGCCTGTGCTCCTCAACAGGAGAGGCCACAACAGTGAGAGGCCCACATACCGCAAAAAAAAAAAAAATGTTTTTAAAAAAGAGTTCTGAGGGACTTCCCTGGTGGCACAGTGGTTAAGACTCCGCACTCCCAATGCAGGGGGCCCAGGCTCGATCCCTGGTCAGGAAACTAGATCTCACATACATGCCTCAACTAAGAGTTCGCATGCCACAGCTAAAGAGCACACAAGCCGCAACTAAGGAGTCCACCTGCCACAACTAAGACCCGGCACAACCAAATAAAAAAATTAAATAATTTTTTTTAAAAAAAGGCTTCTGGGGCTTCCCTGGTGGCGCAGTGGTTGAGCGTCCACCTGCCGATGCAGGGGACGCAGGTTCGTGCCCCAGTCCGGGAAGATCCCACATGTCGCGGAGCGGCTGGGCCCGTGAGCCGTGGCCGCTGAGCCTGCGCGTCCGGAGCCTGTGCTCCGCAACGGGAGAGGCCACAACAGTGAGAGGCCCACGTACCGCAAAAAATAAAAGGGTTCTGATTACAAGAAAAAAAATTTTTCTAACTATGTGTGGTGACATGTTATTAGACTTACTGTGGTGATCACGTCACAATACATACAAATATCAAATCATTACGTTGTATTCCTGAAACTAATATAATGTTATATGTCGATTATACCTCAATGTATTAAAAAAATATATTGCCAAACCAAAACCTAAATAATTTCACTGATCTCCCAAAGGTCACACTTTGAGGTACTGAGGGTCGAACACAACATATGAAGTTGGCGGGGACATAACCCTCCTCTCTGCACTTGGCATTCTTTCCTGTGCCCTCAGGTCCTTGCGTCCATCTTCCCTGAAGATTACAGAGCCCAGAAGAATCTTTAAGGTAGCACCATCATAACTCATTGATTCAGTGCCTATCTCCAGGGGTTACTCTTAGGTGCTGATGGGAGGTCGAGACAAGCTCTCTTTAAGGGAAATCTAGAACAGCAGTTCTCAAAGTTTTTAGAAAAGGTATGAACATATTAGTAGTACTGTGAAAATAATTTTGCCCTTATAACTCCCTGAAAGGGTCTCGGGGAATCCTGGGTGTCCCTGGACATTCTTAAACAACAATTGCCTAATACCCCCTCTGTGGAAGATGGCTTCACCTTTGGTTGTTCTTACCTGCTACTCCTCCCTGGCCAGTCCTGGCCTTCCCCATGAGGCCGGAGGGACTCCTTAGCCCACCCCAACCCCAACCCAGCACAGAAACACAGAGCAAGGCCCACTTTTTATGAGCTCTGCTCACAGGCCCTGGGTCTCAGGAGACAGTACAAGGTAGGAATAGACATGAATAGGCATTAAACCAAGACCAGAATGCCTCCCGGCTCCATCCTCCATAGTGAGATCACTTCATCCTAGTATTTCCACAGGTGAGTCAACAACTCTGCACATTAGGTAAATGATAGTATACAGGCCTGTATCCATTAGGATTAAGTTTAGCTGAATACAAAACAAAAAAAAAAAAACGTGTTTTTACATTGGCTTAAGACAGAAACGTATTGCTCTTTCATAGAAAAGAAATTCGGGGGTAGGCAGCCCAAGACCAGTATGGTGGCTCCACGAAATTGGCAGGGACCAGCATACTTTCTAGCTCACCATCAGCTTTCTCTAAATTGAGGTGCTCATCCTCGAGGTACAAGGTGGCTGCTGAGTGCCAGCCCTAGCGATCATATTCCACCCAGGAGAAATGGAAAAGCAATGCTTCTCAGGAGTTGTGTACACTTCTGTTCACATCTCACGGGCCAAAGCTGAGTCACATATTCACACAGGAAATTAGGACTGTCTTCTTTTAGTTGGATGACAATACATCTAACCGATGAAGAAGGGGAGAATGTGTATTGGGAGGCACTAAACAGTGTTGACCACAGATCAACAGGCAGACAGTTGCTCTTCGCATGCAGAGAACAACAGAGCCAAACTGAGATGCAGGGACCCAATAGCCACTATGTGAGTCACAAGCCAGTTGACTCATTCCTACCCACCAACCTGTCAGCAAAATTGTGTTTCTACATGTCACGGATTGCTAAAATGTTCACGGCTCTGAATGTTAAATTGTTAAATGCAGAGTCGACTATTCGGCATATTCTCTAGATCTCCAAATTGCACATTTTTAGATACAAATTATTTTCTGTATTAAACACTGAAGGAAAATATACTTAAACATTAACCTAAAAGTCTATAGAGATTTTTTTCTGAGAAATAAAATTACAGGACATTTTTCTTTGGATTTTTTTTTCCATTCTTTTCTGTAGATATAAATGTTCTTCTAATGTATATACATTGCTTCTATAATTAGATAAAACAGTAATTTCTTTTCAAGAGCCCAGACCTCTAGCCCTGTCATTCGTTAGTTGAGGGATTTATTCATCTACAACCCAGAGTAGCGGAGACCAAGGATAATTTAGGAAATCGATTTTTGAGGTAGTGCTTTACCCCTGATGACTTAATAATCATTGGCTGGATATTTTCGGCCAAGCCCAGAACCCCGATATTCCACATTCCAGGGTCTACTAAGTCTTTTTTATTTAGCTTCATTTCTTGCCACGTTCCTTGAGTTAAATATAAAACTTACATCATGACCTTTCTTATTATTTCAAACTAATTATTTCTCATTACTTACGGCTTGTGGTTTAAACAGAACCTAAAAATAAGTGTAACCCACGAACAACGTTTCTGAAGAACAGCCATCGAGTTCTGCTCTGCTGTTACAATTCAACATGAGTCAGACGATGGGGAGGGTTCCACAGTTCAGACTTTGTAAGGGCAAAGGGATGCGTTTTCTGCGGGGGAGGGTTCCACAGTTCAGACTTTGTAAGGGCAAAGGGATGCGTTTTCTTCCGCAGAAACTCCCCCGGAGGAATTCCCCTTCTGCATTTTTGACTTTGTCGTTTTCCAGGGAACTCTTTGCAACAGAAAGTGAATCCGGCAGACTTGGAAGCAGTTGACTCCCAGGTTGCTGATCTCTGCAGACCGTCACCGGGCCACCGGGGGACTCCAGGAGAGGAGGGTGGACAGCGCTGGGCGGGGTAGCTGCGGCCCCCAAAGATGCGCAGGACAGGTCCCTGGCTTCCAGAGGGAGCCTGTTAATTACTCCACACCCCACCCGGCACTGCTTTTGCTCCGAAAAAGGCATTAACTGAAAAACTAAAAGACCAAAGAAAAATTCTCGGTTTTTACATTTGTGTTGATTGTACCACCTTAGAGCCAAAAGGACGACAATCAACCAATTTAAACACACCAACCATGGGGATTCCCTGGCGGTCCAGCGGACTCCGCACTTTCACTGCCAGGGCCCGGGTTCAATCCCCAGTTGGGGAACTAAGATCCCCACAAGCTGCGTGGCAAGGCCACAGACAAACAAACAAAAAAACCACCAACCTTGCTAGGAAAACAAAACACTCAAAGACACACGTATAAAAGCATTAACTTTACACACTCAGAGTAGCCCAGCTATATTTACTAAAGTCTTAGACAGTGCACTGGGATACAGAGATAAAGTGGGTCTACACTGGACAGAAAGCTCAATGTCTGTTTTCACAGCATTATATTCTTATGTGTCCGAGACACTAATCCTCTTGTATACTATTAGAATTAAAATTAATAAACCTATATTGTAGACAAGATAAAAAAAAGAGGAAGCTGATTATTATATTGACTTGAATCTAATCCATATTTAGCCATTAATAAGCACAGGAGGGCTTCCCTGGTGGCGCAGTGGTTGAGAGTCTGCCTGCCGATGCAGGGGACGCGGGTTCGTGCCCCGGTCCGGGAAGATCCCACATGCCGCGGAGCGGCTGGGCCCTTGAGCCATGGCCGCTGAGCCTGTGTGTCCGGAGCCTGTGCTCTGGCAACGGGAGAGGCCACAGCAGTGAGAGGCCCGCGTATCACAAAAAAAGTCAATAAATAAGCACAGGAAAGCTGGTGGATCCTACAATCCACATTGTACTACGACATCCAGTAAAACCTTCCCCAGCACAGCCCCAGCTGTCATTATGTGCAAAGCACACAGGAACGTCAGAAAAAATAGAGAATAAGCAGAAGCAGATTCTCATAGAAGCTAAGGAAGTTTAAGCTTCAGGAACCCTCACTTTCACAATCCCTTCCCGTTCTCATTCTAAATCAATAGTTGCTTTTCCACCTTATTTTCTATTTGTAATTTTTTTTCTATAAAGGGGTTCCTAAATTCTGTCAGCTTCAGGCTCCACAAAATCTAGATTCTCCCCTACAGCAGAGAAAACAATGGATCTTATGCTCTTACATTTCTTAATCTTTTTGCTGTTGTTGTTACAGCCACACGGCTTGCAGGATCTCAGTTCTCTGACCAGGGATTGAACCCAGGCCCCAGCAGTAAAGGCACCAAGTCCTCACCACTGGACTGCCAGAGAATTCCCTTTTTAATCTTTTTAAATGTTTAATTATGGTAAAAAATACATAACATAAAATGTACCATTTAAACCAATTTTTAGTGTAGGTACATTCACACTGTTATGCAGTCATCTCCAACACCCATCTCCAGAACTTTTTCACCCTGCAGAGCTGAAACTCTGTAAACTCTGAAACAAAGGCTCCCATTTTCCTCTGCCCCGCCTCCAGCCCCTGGCAACCACCATTCTGCTTTCTGTCTCTGTGAGTCTGACGTCTCTAGGTAACTCATCTAAGTGGAATCATACAGTGTTTGTCTTTTTTGTAAGAGCCTCATTGCACTCAGCACAGTGTCCCCAAGGTTCCTCATATTGTAGCACGTGACAGGAATTTCCAAATTAAGGCTGAGTAATATTTCACTGAATGTATATACCACGTTTTGTTTATTCATCTGTCAATGGACACTGGTAAATTTTTTATTTTAAGATAGATGCGTGTAACCATTTGGAATGCCATGCTCTTGCTTTAGAATTAGTTCGTTCTCTAGAGTGTGCAGTAGTGGTCCCTTGTCAAGATTTGGTGACTTTTCGCTGTCCGAGATCAATGAGAAATCTTAAAAGGACAGTTACCTTTTCATTGCCAGCTTGTGAATAGCCCCCTAACAAGCAACATAGCCTGCATTTCTGCCCGGACATCCCATACTATTTCCTGTATCTCTTACCTATTCTGATACTCTTTAATCAGCTAATAAAAATGTATTGAGATATATTATTTCATTTTATTTTCAAATATTATTTAGCACCTTCGATGTTCTGGGGTAACACTCCACTTTGGAAGGCAAAAAGAAAAAAAAATGAATAAAAGTAAGACTGAAGGGGCTTCCCTGATGGCGCAGTGTTTAGGAATCCACCTGCCAATGCAGGGGACACGGGTTCAATCCCTGGCCCGGGAAGATCGCACACGCTGCAAAGCAACGAAGCCCCTACGCCACAACTACTGAGCCTGCGCCCTACAGCCCGTGAGCCACAACTACTGAAGCCCACACGCCTAGAGCCCGTGCTCCGCAACAAGAGAAGCCACCGCAATGAGACGTCCATGCACTGCAACAAAGAGTAGCCCCCGCTCGCCACAACTAGAGAAAGCCCACACGCAGCAACGAAGACCCGAGGCAGCTAAAAATAAAATAAATAAAATAAAAATAAATAAATTTATTTAAAAAAAATAAAGACTGAAGAAGTTCCCATTCCAGAGGAGAGAACAGACTGGCAAATTCTGATACAGTGTAATAAATGCAGTAATAGAGGTATATGTACAAGGTGCTAAGAGAGTACATTAAGGGAGGATTAGTTCAGCATGAATGAATCAAGCAAAATTAAGCAAAGAGGGCTTCCCTGGTGGCGCAGTGGTTGAGAGTCCGCCTGCCGATGCAGGGGACACGGGTTCGTGCCCCGGTCTGGGAGGATCCCACATGCCGCAGAGCGGCTGGGCCCGTGAGCCATGGCCGCTGAGCCTGCACGTCCGGAGCCTGTGCTCCGGCAACGGGAGATGCTACAGCAGTGAGAGGCCCGCGTACCGCAAAACAATGAAAAAAAAAAAAAAAAAAAAGCAGAGAAGGCAACATTTAAACCGGGTATTGCAAAGGATATTCGCTTGGTGATGAAAGTTGCAAAGGGTGCTCCGTGCAGAGGAAGTAGACTGAACCAAAGGCTTGAAAGCATTCGTTACACTCAAGAAAAAGTAAATACTCTGGTGTCTAGAGGGCAGAATGCATTAGTAAAAGCAGTGAAGAGGTGAGATTCAAGGGAGATTGGGACCAGACTATGAAAGTCTTTAGGACTTTGGTGGGCGATGGGAGCCACTGAAGGTCTTACACTGAGAGAGGTGGGGAGGGAACATGTGACAGAGTCTGTGTTTTTGTTTTGTTCGGCCACTCAGCGTGCATGCGGGATCTCAGTTCACCAACCAGGGATCAACCCGCGCCCCCTGCATTGGAAGCAGAGTCTTAACCACTGGACCAGGGAAGTCCCTGGAGTCTGTGTTTTGTAGAGACCATCCTTTCACCAATCCAGCCATGGGCAGAATCTGGAAGGATGGGCCAAGGGCAAGAGAAAAGCACGAGGAGATCCCTAAATTTGAGTGAATGTTTAACCAAAAGACAATATTTTTCCTCCATCAGCAGAAGTGAGAGCTGACGGAGCAGGTCAGATTCAATCGTTAAAAAATTACATTTCTACTCGCCTGAGTTTTAAAATTGCTACACATGTGTATGTATGTGTATACAATGATATACAAGAAAATGCTCATTTTCCTGCTACCTTTGGACAGGCGAATTAAGGGCAATTTTTATTTTCTTTATTTTCAAATGCTCTATTCTTAAATGTATTTATTTTAACAATAGGAAAACAATATTTTTTTAATTGAAGTATAGTTAATTTACAATGTTGTGTTAGTTTCAAGTGTACAGCAAAGTGATAGGAAAACAATATTTTTAAAAGGCTGTTTCATTTCTTGTCGTCCTTAGCTCTTCAATGTATTGAAAGTTACCATTTGATTGTGTGGGGAGTTGGGAAGGGGATCAGGGATCCTTCAAAACCCAGTTCCATTCATCCCCCACCCCCAAAATACATGCACGTGAGTAGCAGGAAAGGGGAGAGGAATATACATACAAGAAAATGTGACACTTTCATCTTTGCACACGCACTGTCTTGTGAAAAGTAAGTGAGGCAGACGATGAAGAAATGGGAGTCAGAGAGAGGAATCTTGAGGTGATCTGGGTGCTCAGTGAAGATGGTGGGATTTGCACTAGTTTATCTTCGAAGGAAAGAAAACGTGAAGGCTAGGAAAATCATATTCCAAGCTGGCAGAATTATGTGAGCAAACAGCAATGTGGGGGAGGGTTTGGCAGAAGACGAGGAAACCTGGCAACTGGGAACAAAGGATTCATGCAGGACTCAGGGCTGGAAAGGTGGGTTTGAGACCGAGAATCCTTCTGGCAGCGGGGAATCGCTGAGAGTTCTGAGTAACTGTTCTGACGCAAGAAACACGGGACTTGAGGAAGATCAGTCTGGGGCGGTAGGCAGGACACATTGCCAGGAAGGAAATGCGGTTCACATGTGGCTTCCCGATTGCCACACAGATCTGAATGCCAAAGCTGTCTTTCACTGATTCCTTCCAAACGGGCTGTTTCTTCCTTCAAAACAGAAACGACTGTGTCGAGATACAATTCACAGACCATACGATTTACCCATTTGAAGCATGGAATTAAGTGTTTTTGAGTACAGTCACATGGTCGTAGAAACATCACCATAATTTAATTTGAGAACATTTTTGTAAAAGAAACCTCAAACCCACGAGCAGTCATTCCCCATTCGCCCCTAAACCTCTGCTTTTTCACTCGTCTGATTTCTCTCTCTGGATTTGCCTGTTCTGAACATTTCATATAAATGGAATCAGACAAGAGTGACATTTTGTCTGGCTTCTTCCGCCTACCGTAACGTGTTCAAGGTTCATCCACACAGTAGCATGCGTCAGTACTTCATTCCTTTTTATTGCTGAATAATATTCATTGCGTGGATGACCGCATTTTGCTTATCCAGTCCTCAGCTGACAGATATCTGGGTCATTTCCTCTTTGGGGCTCTATTATCAATAACGCTGCCATGAACATCTACGTACAAGTTTTGGTGCGGTTATAGGTTTTCACCTCTCATGGGCATCTTCCTAGGAGTGGAATTGCTGGATCGTACAGTAACTAGACTCTCTGTTTCTGACCTATGTGTGCTCTCTGATGAATCTTACTATTTATTTGTTTGTTTTTGAAGCTGGCTTCTGTCTCACCCAGTATAACTGAATTCTCACCAAGTAGAATCGTTCTAACTTAACTCAGCCCTACTTGTGATTTTTTTCGAAGCCAAGAAGGAAGTAGGTGATGTGTCAGAGCCTTCTGCTCTGATCCAGAAAGCAGATCTGATCACAGAGCACGTCACAGCAGCCCACATCTGGGCAGCCCTTGTGCCTCTTACACTTTCATGGGAAAGGAAACCAAATGTCAATCTCTCTCTGTCTCTCTCTCTCTCTCTCTCCAAAGTTTGGGTACATCAGAAGCATCTTCTATGGAAACAGGAAATTTCAGGCCAATCAAGGCTCATCTTCTAGAACTCTCTTCCTTGTTTACTGAGACAAGGATTCCTTAAGGAGGAATCTCAGGATCTCAAAACTGATAACAGTTGGAGCAAAGGTGGGAGCCCAATGCTTTAGAAATGTGTGTACAATTAGAAATACCAAGAGGGGCTTTCCTGGTGGCACGGTGGTTAAGAATCCACCTGCCAATGCAGGGTACATGGGTTCGAGCCCTGGTCTGGGGAGATCCCACATGCTGCAGAGCAACTAAGCCCGTGCGCCACAACTACGGAGCCTGTGCTCTAGAGCCCACGAGCCACAACTACTGAGCCCGCGTGCCACAACTACTGAAGCCCGCGCGCCTAGAGCCCGTGCTCCGCAACAAGAGAAGCCACCACAATGAGAAGCCCGTGCACTGCAACGAAGAGTAGCCCCTGCTCACCGCAACTAGAGAAAGCCCGTGTGCAGCAACAAAGACCCAACACAGCCAAAAATTAATTAATTAATTAATTAATTTTTAAAAAAGAAATATCAAGAGGTTTGAGGGTTTCTTAGTAGTTTAAACAAGAACACCTGAGAAATAAATGACAGTCAAAAGTGAAAGAAAAAAGAAATACATTGGACCCCCTAGGTCACAGTGACATCATTTGAAATAAAAAAACAATTTTTTTTTTTAATGCAGTCACAGGTGAGATAAGAGAGAGTTTTGAAACACCTTGTGGTTTCAGATTCCAGAACACCTCCTCCCCTAGGAGCTGATGTAATAGTAACCAACATCACGTACAGTACTAAAAATGCTGGGGTGGCCAAAACCAGCTAATTGACCTACGATCGATACCAAAGGCCATCAATGTGCAGTTGAGTGGTAGCAAATGATTGACCTGTACTGAAGACTTGACAATGAAGGGAGGAAGATTTATACCTCAATAATGTTCTAACAATATTTCAACATCTCTGCCAGCCCTGTGGGATTATAAATAGTTTCTGCTAAGAATAATAAACTGACTCCTGGAATCCTATATGGATGGGAAATAGGGTGCCCAGGGAGCAGACACACTGAGACAGCAGTGTTATAAAGCTTGAGTTAGGAAAGAGATGAATGTTCTAGTGCTATAGAACAAAACTGTCCAAGGAACACAAGATGATGGCCTGTCTCCCTGTTATTGGGAACTTGTAACCTACAAAGAAACATAAGAAAGAACAAGAAACTCGACATTGGAAACTGAACCACCTGCCTTAAGAAAGTAAGGATTTCACTCTTGTACAAAAGTATTGTATAAACTGGCTTGCTAATGATCAGGAAAGTGTTCTGTCCTTCGGGAAGAGACAGATGTCCTCCTTTCGTGTTTCAGAACTCTCTAATTCGGACAAGCCAAAAGGCCTTCTGGAGAAATAATTCAAAATGTCTCTTGTGAAATGTTCTCAGGAAAGAATCTTTCTGGGGAATCTGTAAGCATGGGGTTTCTGCAACTCCCCTGATTTGAGGTGTCATTTTGAGCCTGTTGCCATATGCCAGCTCTGCTTCACACCCCATTCTCTGAAACTTAGCCTTTGACCAGCTGGACACCCCCAGTGGGCTCTTAGCCAGGTCCTTAGCCAGGCGCTTTCTCTCTGACCTAGTCCCAGATTCTTCTGTTTACCTCCTGGCTGGCTGACTTAATTGAGGTTGGTACCGTGCACCTAAGGGTACTTAGAAATCCAAGGATAGCCAGTACATTGTGAGACCAGCCTCTGACGGGTCCATATCCACGTCATTGCATTACTTCAATTTCCCTGCCCTTCTTTCCTGGCCTGCCCAAGGCCAGAAATACTGAAAAGAGGAAGAAAGGGAGGGAGGGAGGGAAGGAGGAGAAAAAATGGAAGGCAAGAGAGATTCAACCTCTGGTGTTGGAAAGTTCACAATAGCCCATCATACTCAACAACAGACTTCAACCCCTAGCAAGGCCTTAAAAAGTTTTATTTCTAATACTTACTTTCCGATAAGAGAAACGTTGCATTTAATTGAGTTCTGCTTATACTCAAATTTCCTTTTCAGCAGCCAGGGTTGAAGGCAGCTTTTGCAAGTGAGTAGCAAATTTTGTTAATTGACGTTTAAGGAAAATAAATATGTGATCAATGAGAAAACAACTCCCCTGCCTATGATGGAAACAATATTTTTTTCAGCCTGAGGGATTAAAAAGTCCTAAATAATTTCATGTACCTCGGTTGCATCCTAACGTCTGCTTAAGAAAACAACAGCAACGATCTCTACACTATAGAAACAACATTTCCCTCTTCTAGCAATTAATGTTTTACACTACAAATACGCATTTGCTGTTAAAAAAAAAATTCTAACATTACAAAGGTATAGAGAGTAAAAAGTCAAAATCTCTATTCATCTCTCCTTAAACCCCACAGGGGTGGGACTCGCCACATCACACTTCCTCAGGTGGGGACGGGAAACTGTTTGCAGTATGTTCTTCCAGACTTTCTTCTATGCATGTGTGTCTATTTACACACACAGGTGTTGTGAGTTTCATTTGTTTACACGTATTGGGTTGTAGTAAACATATCGTTCTGGAACTTGCTTAATGTTGAGTCAGAAACTTCTTCCGTGTCAGAACAGCTAGAGCTGCCTCACTCTCTTTCACAGATGTAGAGTTATCAGTGTACCATAAAGTATGCGACTATTCCCCAATTTGACTGTTTAGGTTTTCATTAATGCAAACAAGGCTGCAATAAATATTTACATGCACTGTGCATATAGTGCTGAATCAGAGTGTATGAGCATTACTGGGTTTTTTTTAATTTTTAAAAATATGTATTTACTTTGGCTGTGCCAGGTCTTAGTTGCAGCACGCGGGATCTTTAGTTGAGGCATGCAAACTCTCAGTTGCGGCATGTGGGATGTATTTCCCTGACCGGGGATCGAACCTGGGCCCCCTGTATTGGGAGCGCAGAGTGCTAACCACTGGACTGCCAGGGAAGTCCCAGAGAATTACTGTTTTGATAGATGTTGCCAAATTGCTCTCCACAGAAGCTTATAACATGAACGCTCCCACCAACTGAACGTGAGAGTATATATTTTCATTTATTTGGGGGGGCATTGGGGAAATGAAAATAACATATTATTGTTGTTTTTATTTGTATTTCCCAGACTCTTTTTTGGGAGGTTAAATAACTTTTCATATGTTTCTTGCCCATTTATATTTCTTTATCTATAAATTTCCTTACGTTTGCCCATTTTTCTTTTCGTTTACTTTCTCTTGTGATTCGAAGGAGCTCTTTATATATTATGGCTCTCCTATAGTTCTGTGAAAACACTTCCTCTCTCTCTGCTGCTTGACATTTAGCTTCACTGATGCATCATCATTTACTAAATAGAAGTTTAAAAAGATATTTCTGAGGACAGATCTGTCAATTTTTTACTTATGTCTTTTGAGGTTTGAGACTGATTTGGAAGGCCATGTTCAGCCCCAAGATTATTAAAAATAAAACAAATCAAAAGAAAACCTCCTATACTCTGCTCGTATTTTTATGGAAATTTTTTTTTTTTATCGTTGGATTTTCAATTCATTTGGAATAGGCTTCTGAGTGTAGTTGGAGAGCAAAATCCAAAATAAGATGATGGTGGAATTCCTATCCTGTTCCTATCTTTAATAAGCGTCTCCTAATATCTCATTATTATGATATTTGCAGTGATTTCTGCCTCTATCAAAGCTTATTATTAATAGTTTCTTTTAAAATAAGGAATGCATATTGAATTCTATCAAGTGTCTTTTCAGCATCTAATGATGTCATCATTCAATTATTCTCCTTCAATTGATTAATATGTGAACTGCATGACTGGATTTCCTAATGTTGAAATTTCATTGTCTTCCTGGGAATTCTATTTTTCAATATGTCTCAGCTTCATGATACAAAAAGAAATGGTACTTCTATCCCACAGTATTTTAAAAGCTTTTCAAATGAAAATCTAATTATTCTGCTTTTTCAAAATCCAAAGCCATGTTAGTTACACAGAAGAATATGTTTTTATTTTGTTTCTTGCTAAAAAACAAGTACTCAACTGGCTGTCGTAGCGGGTGGCCCCAACGTTAAGTTTATCCCTTTGACACTTTTGTCTCCCTGCTGCTTTCATCTGCATTTACCGGAAGGTCACCTTGTAACGCAGCATTTCTTGAGCGGCTCCCCTGGGTCAGGTTCTGGGCTTTTGTTCTCGCAAGGGATTCAGAAGGCCTAAGAACCAGTCAGCCAGCCTTCAATCCGCTGAAGTAACACAGAATCGATAGGATCTCACCTTTTATCTGTAAACTCAAAGAGTAGCCACGTTTATTGCTACCTAATGCACGGAAGACACAATGTCAAATGCTTTACCAATAGCCACGATGTGCATTGCTGTATATGCACTTCTCTGGGTACCAACTGTGCAGATTACCATGCATACTTAGGTGACCAATAAAGTCTTTTTAAATAAAGTTGATGATGATGATAGGGTTAAAGAATAATGAGAACTGGCAGAAGGTTACACGAGAAGCATTACGCAAATCAAGGTACTACCACGTATGTACATAAGGTCATTTAAACCATCTTTGTACTCTTTACTAGTGACGTGTGAATGGTTTCGAAATATCCTCAATGACCTCTCAACGTGATCTTAGTTCTTGTTTTACTCATCGGAATAGCATCAGGTTTTCTTTTCTGTCAAGTATTCAAATAACATCAACTGATCTGTCTGGACCTGTCAGTAACTGATGATGAAACTTCCTATATTTGCTGAAAACATATCTTAATAATTCATATCAATACATACGTTATGAATCAAATATAATTTTCTCAGACCCAATCATTTGTGAAAACTTTTTTAGCCTTTCAATAAATATAAATCAAAAAGGAATGATCTCTTGCAAAGACTTTCCCATAAGCCTACTGGAAATTAATTGAATAATAACATTAGAATGATATTGAAGAAAATGAAATAAAGAAATTACATTTTTTTAAATAATTTCATGTCCTAGCGGCATCACCTAGTTTTTTAATAAGTATTTGTTAGAATGGCAAGTGGAAGAATCCTCATCTTTTAAAACCAGTTTACACTGCTTTTTCAAAAGCAAATATTAACAGTAACAAAGATGTGATGCTGAGCTATGCATTATTTGAGAAAACAGAATTTGCTGAAGAGAATTGTAGAAAAAAATAACTGAGGGATCATTACTACTATTATATCAAGGAGACTTGCAATCATTTTGAAATTTTTAATGAATATATTTCTTCCAGAACTTTTTAGATGGGGGAAATTTTGTCTAGAAAAGTAAGGATATTTGCTTACAATGCAAAATCAGGTTTCAGCAGAAAAATAAAGCCTATTTTAAAGCAACATCAGCAACAACGAAAGCAAAAATTCCAAATACTTCTTCGGCAATTCTAATAAAAGGATGTATTTATTTCTTACATTCTTTTCTGTTATTTTCTTTCTCTAAAAAGGAAGACAATTAAAGAGACTCAGACACCTGAAGGAACTATTAGTGGGTTACAGAGAAATTACAATTAGGAGCAACAGTAAGAAGAAGAAAAAAGATTTCTGTTTTCTATTTTTTTTTTTTTTTTTTTTGGCTGTGCCGCATGGCTTGTGGGATCTTATTTCCCCAACCAGGGATCGAACCCAATCCCCCTGCAGTGGAAGTGCAGAGTCCTAACCACTGGACCACCAGGGAATTCTTATTACCTGCTTTTAAGATAGGTGCTTTTGGGTTTTGAATTGGTTCTTTTTCCTGTTTATGTATTTATTTATTTGGCTGTGCCAGGTCTTAGTTGTGGCACACGAGATCTTCGTTGCCGCACGTGGGATCTTTGTTGCGGCACGTGGGATCTAGCTCCCTGACCAGGGATTGAACCGGGGCCCCCTGCATTGGGAGCACGGAGTCTTAGCCACTGGACCACCAGCGAAGTCCCTGAACTGGTTCTTTAAAAACTAGGAAAAGGACATGCTTGTTGAAAAAATAATTTTTCATACAAATGTACACGTAGTAAAATGTGAACATCTCATCACCTCCTCATTCATTTTCATTCCCATTTCTCAGGACTTACCCTGCTTAATAATATTTGTATGAGTCCTTCTAGATTTTTCTCTGAGCAGGTACACAGTTTTTCATATGAATATAAATATATACTTATTTTATACATTGTCCTACCGCTTTTTTTTTTTTTAATATGCCAAGTTCAGACAGCCGGCAAGACCTAGAACTGAGACGTGACTTCCGGTCTGTCTGACCCTAGAACATACTTTGTTTCCAACACACAATCGCCAAGAACACAGCACTAATTTAGGAAGACTGGTCTGGTAGTATTGTATAGCTATACGTATAGCTAAAAGATATCAGTTGAATTCTAGATTGAGTCAAGATATTCTTGGTTAGTCTTAGAGATAGCCAACAACCCGGAAATAAATGGTGGTACGTCAACTAAATCAAGTGTGAAAAGTTACAGAAACTGTGCTGCAACATGGAAACATGATTGTGGTGAAATCTTAAACAGAAAAAAAAAATGGTATCTTCTGGTGATTTTTAGCAAAACCAGAGAATTTTGCATCAAACCTATATTGACATCTTTACTTCCTGTAACAAAAGCAGCACCTAGTTTTAATGGGAGTTTCTCCCTTTACAAAAAATCTTAAGTCCTATCTCCCTGGGCAGAGATAATAAAAGCCTTCTAGAAACTCTAAAGTCACTAGACAACTATTGATTAGTATTTTCCTGCAGACGATGGGAAATCGTTATGGGTTGAATTGTGTTCTTCAAAAAGATACGGACACCTAACCTGGGAATGTGACCCTATTTGGAAACAGGGCCTTTGCTGATGCTAATGTTAAATTTAAATTTAACTTGCCGATGCAGTCAAGTTACAGTGAGGTCATTAGGATGGGCCTTAATCCAATATGACTGGTGTCCTCAGAGAAGAGGGTAATTTGGACACAGAGAGAACGTTGCGTCAAGACAGACACAGAGGGAAAACTGTGATGACATGGCATTATTCTGCCACAAGCCAAGGAATATCGGAGGTTCCCAGAAGCTACAAGAGGCAGGAAGGATTCTCCTCTAGAGGCTTCAGAGGAAGCATGGCCCTGCCAACACCCTGATCTTAGACTTCTGCCCTCTAGAACAGTGAGGATAAATTTCTGTCGTCTACCTGATTCGTGGTACTTTGTTACGGCGGTCCTAGGAAACTAATACAGAAATCATTAAAGATTGTTTAAAGGGGGGAGGGGAAGACTAACATTTACTGACAACCTATGACATTGCTCCAGGTTCCGTGCTGGACGCTTTACATATTGTATTTAATTCCAACAACGGTGGGAAGAAGGCATTTGACAAATAAGTTGAGGCTCAGAAGCTAAGTCAGTCATATGCTGAAGTTCCCTCAGCTGGAAAGGGCTGAGGCTAAGGTTCTGCTTCTAAAGGCCACAGTGCTTCTGGTGCACCGTTGCCAAGGACACAGCATTGGCCCGAGAAGACTGATTCAGCAGAATTGCATACACGGGTGTTAAACCATCAGTTACCGTGCAACCTTTATCCAGGTGAACCAAACCTCCATGGGCTCCCTGGAAGATATGTCAACATCTCTTTTTTTTTTTTTTTTTAATTTATTTATTTTGGTTGCGCTGGGTCTTAGTTGCAGCTCGCGGGCTCCTTAGTTGCAGCATGCATGTGGGATCTAGTCCCCTGACCCAGGGATCAAACCCCATGTCCCCTTCATTGGAAGGCAGATTCTTTTTTTTTTTTTAAATGTGAATTTTTTTTAAGATTTAATTTTATTTATTTTTGGCTGCATTGGTTCTTCGTTGCTGGGCAGGGGCTTTCTCTAGTTGTGTCGAGAGGGGACTATTCTTCATTGCGGTGAGCAGCTTCTTACTGTGGTGGCTTCTCTTGTTACGGAGCATGGGCTATAGGCGCACAGGCTTCAGTAGTTGTGGCACGTAGGCTCAGTAGTTGTGGCTCATGGGCTTAGTTGCTCCGTGGCATGTTAGATCTTCCCACACCAGGGATCAAACCCGTGTCCCCTGTATTGGCAGGCGGATTCTTAACCACTGAGCCACCAGGGAAGTCCCCAATATCTCTTGACTGCCAAACATAGCTGCTAATTGCACTGAAGCTTCATACTTTGCCAACTAGTAGTCAAATCCTTTTTTTAACAAAAAGTTAACTATAATGCTGAGATTGTGAATAAACAATTCTATCCGTTTACCATTAGACCTTCATATTGAATGGGAGAAGTAAAACATGGTATGGTGTACCAGGGAAAATGATTCTTTCTCCAGCAAATACTGATCACAGACAATATCCTAGTATCAAACTTAATTTTTGGTTTGAAATATTTTGCTTCAACCGTCATATTCTCCCAGGTCTTCAATGACTGCTAGCTGCTAAATGATAAAGCTGGTTGCCAGGACATGAAAGCCCAGTACACTGTTAGTTTATAAAGTCAGTATGGTGTGTAGTTAAGAATTCAGACTCTGAGGACCTCCCTGGCGGTCCATCGGTAAAGACTCCACGCTCCCAATGCAGGGGGCCCGGGTTTGATCCCTGGTCAGGGAACTAGATCCCACATGCCACAACTAAAGATCCCGCACGCCATAACTAAGAGCCGGCACAGGCAAGTAAATAAATAAATATTTTTTTTAAAAAAAAAGAAGAATTCAGGTTCTGGAACCACTGGATTTCAGGCCCCCACTCACCCCTTCAGCTGGCATCCTTGTGCAGGGCACAACATGTACAACCGCGCACAGCAGCCCTGCAGGTAGGTTTTCACCTACCCTGACGATGGGTGGTAGTGTTCTCACATCATACTAACCACCCCAGACATACGAGTAAAAAGGAAGCAAAACAATCTGTGAGTTCCAAACCATTCCGTATATTTGATACTCATGATATTGCTAATGAAATCATGAATCTTCCCCCAAAAAGGAAAGTAGAAACTGTAAGTATTGCTTAATCACCATAGCTTTCCTCAAGTGGGACCACTTTGGGAGAAAAGAAAGGACCACAGGAGGGGAGTATTGGGATTTAGTCAACTTAGCCCCTCATACACTCATCAGATTCCCCTCGGGGGGCAGTAGTCAGAACATGACACCCTGGATGTGGTGCCTCATGTGTGTCTCTGGGAGGAATAATTAGCAGCTCGTAGAGAAGAAGGCAACCTCTGGTGCCCCGTTAATTACAGAGCTCCTGGCAATGCAGGAGAATGCCTCCTGCACAAAAAGGTCACATCCTGGTGTCACTAGTCAGATCTGTGCAAGACCTTTTTGCTGTTCATGGTTACTTCCCTGATAATCACTCCCTGGGGGTCGCTCTGGCTACAACCTGGAATATTTGAGCTCGGTAATTTGCAAGATTTATGGAAAACAATTTTTCAGAAACGAGCTCTCCATTTTCATTGGGCAAATTCCTCTTTCTCTGATAAGTACTGGGGCATATGGAGCAGGTAAATGTTTTAACGGACAGCATAAAAGTAACATTTTTTTCTTCTGAAGTTGATGCTTTGCACTTAGGGCTGCCATTCCCATTTTTTAGCAGAGCAAGTGTTCAGCGCAAATTAAAGGGAGAGGGGAAAAGTCCACTCTTTCAACCCTGCTCTCTCCACAGCTTAGCCATGAGTGCACCATTTCACAGGCTCATAACACCCCCTTGCTCCCATCCTCAGGGAGAAAACTGTTATTGAATTTCTCTACCCCAGCTGTTAGCCTCCTAACCTGTCTCTTGTGCTATATACACTGAACTCATTTTTTTCCTAAGATTTAACACAATACGATGAAAATGGCCAAAGGCGGTCTTTCTCGTCTCTGGGAAGAAAGATTAATGGTAGAAACAATCACCTAATGAAAAGTTGAGGAAAAAAATAAAGTGCAGGTAAATACCCATGTGAATGTGCAAAGCATCTGCTGGTTCTTTATTATCATAACAATTGCAACCGTTACTAACTTTTTTTTCTTTTATGACATGAAAGAGCAATAAAGGGGTCTTGGAATCGGCCATCGAACCATCTGAAGTTAGAATCACAGCAACACAATTCATTTGTTTGTTCAGCCACGTCCATTTATTAAATGTTGCACACACCTAGTTTTTATCTCCAGGTATGATCAACTACATTACTCTTCCACGTGTACTAGGTGGCCTTCCTCTAATCTCCTTTAATACCTTCTCTATATCTCTAGCAATGGACTTATCACTTTATGCTGCAATTACCTGATAATATGTGTCCTCTGAGCTGACAGTGGACTGGGGTTAGCTGGTGGGGGTGCTGACACAACCTATTCTTCCTTTGAAACTCAGCACCTAGACCAGGCAGTAAGTAATGAATGACAACATGTGTTCAATGAAATAATGAAATCTTACGTGATGGCAAAATCAACTCTATTCTCCTAAGGCCTGTTCTGAGAGTCAAAGGGAAAGGTTGGACATTTATGAGGAATTATGAAGTCAATGGAACAAGTCCTTTCTCTAAAAGTGCAATATCAGACGGCTCTTGAAAAGCTACTATTAGATTTTTTTTTAAGCACCAGAAGGAATTGTAGAGATCACCAGGCAGATTCCACTCCTCTCTCTGCCCTCCTCCACATGTAGAAAAATGGAGGTTATGAAACCTGCTTGAACTCAGGCAACTTGTGGGTGACTGAGGCATAAATAGAGTCCAGGGTATTGGATGCCCCCAGTCCATATGCCCTGAAAGTCAAAGCCGACCAACTGTGCAAGACAGACCCTTCCAGCACTAACTCCTGCTTTCACAAATGCCTTTTTTTTTTTTTTTTTTTTGGCGGTACGCGGGCCTCTCACTGTTGTGGCCACTCCGGGCGCGCAGGCTCAGTAGCTGTGGCTCACGGGCCATGGCTCACGGGCCCAGCCGCTCCACGGCACGTGGGTTCTTCCCGGACCAGGGCACGAACCCGCGTCCCCTGCATCGGCAGGCGGACTCTCAACCGCTGCGCCACCAGGGAAGCCCGCAGCTCTGCATTTTAAAATGCAAATCAGAGAAGAAACATCCTGTGCGTCTCCTCCTCCCCCTCCCACAGTTTGTAATTTATTTGACTCGTTCTCAGGATCTTTGCACTGCCCGTCCCACCACTGCCAAGGCAAACGTCGCATCCCCAAGGAAGCCTTTCCTTACGATTCTCTCCCCCCCAGGCCAGATCAGATTCCCCCTTATATACCAGCGGGGTGCCCTGTATTTCCCCTTCATGGGACTCGTCACGGTCTGAAGTTACAGATCTCTGCGATTGCTTAATTAACATCTGTGAGGCTGGTTCCTCCGTTAAATGCAGAGGTCATACATGACACCTCTAGAGGGAAGAGGCATTCTAAAACACACCCTAACCCATCTTTTCTCCATCATACCAACGCAGAAGGAGCATCAGTGTGATAGTCTCAAAACTATTTCTCTAGATCTACCCCACTTCCCGGTGTGGGTTCTTCAAACTCAATTCGAGGCCACTCCCCACCCCCTCACCCTCTGGGATGTGAGCCCCGTGTGGTCACACTTGAGACCTCTCAGCTCTCCTTGGACACCTCAACTGTCCTTAGGCGTTCAGCAATGTGCTGCCGGGGCCTCTACGGATGGGCCTCAAAATGGCCTTTGTGTTATTGTGCGTGATACACGGGTCCCCATCACAGAGATTTTAAGCAAACCATTCTCTCCAGTTTTCCTCCCAGGCCCTGCTCCCTTAGGACTCAAGACTGGAGTCCTTCGGGGTTGGCGAAAAAAAAGAGAATCACCCCTCCCCTCTGAAACGGAAGAAAAAGCTCCGTGTGCTTTGACTCCTGTCTTGAAAAGCATTTGTCAGAGCCTCCTTGGTGGTTCATATAAATAAACCCCAATATGGCTACCACATGGGCCCTCCAGGGACCACAGGCCGGTGTGCATTTAAGTCGAACAGAACTAAGTCGAAAGCTTGGATCCCTGCTAAATTCAGAGAGAGCATCAGGACATCAGTGCTGTGGGCGGACAGGAGCAGCCAGAGGAGGCTTTATCCTGGCTCAGAGCCGCCAGGGTGAAGCTCCGTTCAACACACATGCGCACTCGTTCAACCGCCGTACCGCGGCCGAGGGTTTCCGCGAAGGACCCCCGCACGGGCACTGACAATTCCAGCCAAAGACACTTCGTGACTTGTGAATCTTGGCAGTCACGGAGTCATGAGGAATATGGCCACGTGACTTTGGGAGCAGAGGCAGGGGTAGGGGGAAGCCGTCAGCTGAGGACTCCGGTGGGAGTTATGTGACGCTTGGCTCCGACACTTGCCACATCTGTGACCTTGGGCAAGCTTCTGAGCCTCTGTGAACCACGGCTCCCTCATCAGACACTGGGATAATCTCTAGCTCTCAGGAATGTTATGAAAATTAAACAAAACCAGGTTGGTAAATCACCCAGTGCCGTGCTTGGGACATAGCAGATGCTCAAACCGTATTCGTTCCCTTGCCTGTGACTTTTTTTTTTATTATTTATTTATGTATTTATTTTTGGCCACGCGGGGTCTTAGTTGTGGCACACGGGATCTTTTAGTTGCGGCGTGTGGGATCTTTAGTTGCGGCATGTGGGATCTAGCTCCCCAACCAGGGATCGAACCCGGGCCCCCTGCATTGGGAACGTGGCGTCTTAACCACCAGACCACCAGGGAAGTCCCTCCTGTGACTTTTAATGTGTTCTGATTTTTACAATCATTCCTTCTCCAGTGGTTTTGGTTTTAAATTTTTCCATAAAAATACATATTTCATTAAGTACTAGTTAAAAATCCAGCTGTGCTCCTAGAGTTAATATTGCATCATGAAATCCAAGAAATTACACTCATTATTAATCAGTTATTTCCTGGATTTATTCCTTCTGAAGTGGAGGTGTTAGGGGAACCACTGACCGAAACCGCCCGCCCTGGCCAAGCACCACAGTAACCACTCGCATGAGTTCTCGTACAACAGGAGGTCCTGGTAAAGAACGTGGAACGAATAAGCTAGCACCACCCGGAAGAAGTCGGGAAAGGTCAAAAGGAGAGAGGAGATACCAGTCCATACGTCCTACCAACCTCCCAGAATCCCCCTCGCTGGAATCCCTCTTTGCTGAGTGATGCGCGCACCACCAGGAAGGACCCTGAGTCAGAGTGATTGGCCAGAGACAACCCGGAAACTAATCCCATCACCATGAAGCCCGAGACTGCAAGCCACGTGGCAGAGCAGTCCTCCTGGGTTCCCTCACCCTCCGGCTCTCCACCCGGACGCCCCTTCCCAAAAATGTCTCTTGCTTTGTCAGTATGTGTGTCTCCGTGGATAATTCATTTCCGAGTGTTAGACAAGAGCCCACTCTCGGGCCCTGGAAGGGGTCCCCCTTCCTGCAACAGGGGGACACTATTTTCCTCTACTTGGTTTTTTCCTTTTTTTTTTTTTCCTTTTTTGGCCACACCACATGGCATGTGGGATCTTAGTTCCCCGATCAGGGATGGAACCTGCGTCCCCTGCAGTGGAAGCGTGGAGTCTCAACCCCTGGACCGCCAGGGAAGTCCTATTTTCCCCTACTTTGAAAATGGCTTCCAATTCAACAAGCCTATCTTAGGTGAAAAGACGGGAAACTAGTATTAATTTACTATCTATTATGTGCCAAGGTGGCAATAAAGCTTCGCAGCTAATTGCTTGGGCTTCGGAACCACTTGCCTCGGTTTAAATCCAGACTCCACACCACAAGTAGCCGTGTAATCTTTGGGTGGGTAACATAAATTATGGGTGCCTGAGTTTTTTATTTTATTTATTTATTTATTTATTTATGGCTGTGTTGGGTCTTCGTTGCTGCACGCGGGCTTTCTCTAGTTGCAGCGAGCAGGGGCTACTCTTCGTTGCGGTGCAAGGCTTCTCATGGCGGTGGCCACCAGGGAAGCCCGGTGTCTGAGTTTTTAATCCACAAAGGGGTGGCGACTGCACCCACCTCACAGGGTGGTTGTAACAATTACATGAGTTACTTGCAACAAAGTGCAGCACATAATAAATGCTCAATAAATATTAGCCGTTATTACTTCCCCACATCATATACAGTATTGTGTATGAAGCACATAATTCATTGTCACAGCAGCCCTTCAAGGTCTATGTCTGACTAACACACAGCACCCTAGTCCTCCTGCCGAAGGTTTTCTTAGCCCGAAGCTCTGACCTTTTCTCTACAGCCTGACGCTTTCCAGGAGGCTGCAGCTGGTTCTCTCGAAGCCTTAAAACAATAAACAAGACATGAATTATGAGATGGATATCACCTATGTCCTAAAAGCACAGTTGATATAAAACCTGTTCCCTTACATTTGTCTAACTGTAGGTTAAACAAGTGAGTTTCAGGGCTACTTTTGTTCCAGATTAAATTATGGCCACATTCCTGGTGACTGAACCGTGCAACCACTTGGCAGCCAGAAGACAGAATTTCGGACCAAAAGCTACATAGCTGTTTCAATAAACAAAAGGGGAGGGCTACCCTGATGGCGCAGTGGTTAAGAATCTGCCTGCCAATGCAGGGGACATGGGTTCGAGCCCTGGTCCAGGAAGACCCCACAGGCCACAGAGCAACTAAGCCTGTGCACCACGACTACTGAGCCTGCGCTCTAGAGCCCGCGAGCCACAACTACTGAGCCCACACACCACAACTGCTGAAGTCCACGCACCTAGAGCCCGTGCGCCGCAACGAGAAACCACCACAATGAGAAGCCCACGCACCGCAACGAAGAGTAAGCAGCCCTGCTCACCGCAACTAGAGAAAGCCAGCGCGCAGCAACGAAGACCCAACACAGTGCCAGTACATCGTGCCAAGCATTTTACATTTGCTATTTAATTCTCTTGGCAAAGCAGGTACTATTTCCCCCATTTTCTAGATGAGGAAATTAAAGCTTGGTCAGGTTAGGTAACTTCTCCAAACGTCAGACAGCCAGCACGTGACAGAGGCAGCATGACACAGATAGACACCTGGCTCCAACACCTTAGAAAGTCATCATCTCAATAAACACCTGGCATCTCTTCATGGCATCCTCTCAAACCCCTTGTTTAAATACTAGTTAAAGTTTATCAGGTGTTTACTGTGTACCAGGCTCTGTTCTAAGCACTTATGGGCAGTAATTTCTTCTCACACTCCAAGGAGGTTGGTACTATTAGGGTTTTTTTTGTTTTTATTTTTGTTTTTGTTTTTTTAGCCACGCCACCGCACAGCAGGCGGGATTTTAGTTCCCCGACCAGGGATTGAACCCGTGCTCCCTGCAGTGGACTCGTGGAGTCTTAACCACTGTACTGCCAGGGAAGTCCCGATACTATTTTTATCCCAGTTTATAGAGGAGGAAACGGGTCTTGAGGAGTTGATAGTCTGTTTCATGTCACACATCCTGGAGGTGGAGCCAGATAATTTCAGAGGATGTGATCTTAAACACTAGGCTAGGCTTTTTCCCGTTAAAAGAGGTAGGAGCATGGAAAGTAAACCCAGTATTCTTTCTATGGCAACGTGCTAACCTAGGAAGAGCACCGGATTGGAGACACTTGATCTGGGTTCTAATCCTGACTCTTGCACTGTGCAATGTTAAGCAAAGTAACCACTCTAGGACTTAGTTTCCTTATCTGTAAACAAGAAAGGTTGAACTTGAGCTTATTCCGGTGCTAGAACGCTCGACAGCATATCGGTGTAAGTGACATGAGCAGATCAGCAGAGGAACTTCATTCGGCCGTAGAAACTCTTCCTCATCAGAGACCACTTCGGACTCTAAGGCACTTCATTAACATTCACCTGAGCTAGAAACCTGCTTTTTTGCCACCCTAGAGGATATAGTTAATATATCAATTTAGGATTAACATGCCATTCATGTGAAAGTGACAGTTCAGCATATATAACATGTAGATTTTTACTGTCTGGGATAGATGGATGGTTGGATGGATAGATAGATAGATAGATAGATAGATAGGGCACTGGAGCCAGGTAGACCTGTGTTGTTAATGCTGCCTCTGACATTTACCGGTTGTCTGACCTTTGAAGGAGTCATGTAACCTGTCCAAGCTTTAATTTCCTCAACCAGAAAATGGGGGAAATGTTACCTACCTCGCCGAGAGAATTAGATAACAAATGTAAAATGCTTAGTACAACATCCTGGCACTCAATAAACGTGAGTTCCTTTTCCCCTTTTGCTTATGAAAACTGATAAGATAATTTTTAAAAAAACAAATAACCCAATCAAAAAATGGGCAGAAGACCTAAACAGACATTCCACCAAAGAAGACATACAGATGGCCAAGAGGCACATGAAAAGCTGCTCAACATGACTAATTATTAGAGAAATGCAAATCAAAACTACAATGAGGTATCACCTCACACCAGTCAGAATGGGCATCATCAGAAAATCTACAAACAACAAATGCTGGAGAGGGTGTGGAGAAAAGGGAACCCTCTTGCACTGTTGGTGGGAATGTAAATTGATACAGCCACTATGGAGAACAGTATGGAGGTTCCTTAAAAAATAGAATTACCATATGACCCAGCAATCCCACTACTGGGCATGTACTCAGAGAAAACTATAATTCAAAAAGAGTCATGTACCACAATGTTGTTTGCAGCACTATTTACAATAGCCAGGTCATGGAAACAACCTAAATGCCCATCGACAGATGAATGGATAAAGAAGATGTGGTACATATATACAATGGAATACTACTCGGCCATAAAAAGGAACAAAATTAGGTCATTTGTAGAGATGTGGATGGACCTAGAGTCTGTCATAAAGAGTGAAGTAAGTCAGAAAGAGAAAAACAAATATTGTATATTAACACATATATATGGAACCTAGGAAAATGGTACAGATGAACTGGTTTGCAGGGCAGAAATAGAGACACAGAAGTAGAGAACAAACGTATGGACACCAAGGGGGGGAAGTAGGGCGGGGGGATGAATTGGGAGATTGGGATTGACATGTACACAGTAATATGTATAAAATGGATAACTAATAAGAAAAAAATTATGTGTTTAATTAAACTGATAAAAAAACTGATGAGATAGAGATAGATATACACACAATCCTTAACTTTAAAAATTCAAAGACTGATAGGAAAAGAAAAACAAAAGACAGGGTCTACAAAGAAACAATCCAAGAGCAAACTGAAAAGATGAATTTTGGGGGGCAACCATCTAAACTCAGATGTAGCCTCCGGTGGAGGCAGGGAACGGGAGAAGATGGGAAAGTCACAGCAAGGCTGTAAAATGCTGCTGGTCCCCGTAGAGTTGTTTTATAAACTCTTCCCCACTCCCTTCCTCCCAAGCTTTAGGGATCATAACAGTGAGCTCCAAACCCTGATATTTCTCCTCTAGGCTCCTCCCATGAGAATTCATGTTGTAATTCACTCATGTCCCTGTTGCCAATTTTAACCACTGAAAATCACGGAAATCGGCTGAGGAAATGTTTGTGCTGCTTCCCATACGGACTGACAAACAGTAGGCCCCTTTGACATATCTGGAGGTGTCATTGGAAACGCTTTCTAGTGAACTGACACAGTTCCTGGGGCACAGGAAAAGAACAAGAACAAGGCTTCCCCACTGCTAAAGGCAAAGGCCAGGAAACGGAGCCAGAGAACTGCGCAAGCAGATTGCGTCTTTTTAATTGAACGTTTTTTGTGAGAGCATTGTAAATTTACAGGCAGTTGTAGGAAATAATACAGAGAGGGACCTCCCTGGTGGTCCAGTGGTGAAGACTCCGAGCTCCCAATGCAGGGGGCCTGGGTTCGATCCCTAGTCAAGGAACTAGATCCCGCAGGCCGCAACTAAGAGCCTGCATGCCACAACTAAAAGATCTCACATGCCTCAAATAAAGATTTCACGTGCGGCAACTAAGACCTGGCACAGCCAAATAAATAAATTAATACATAAATACTAAAAACTAAAGAAGGAAGGGAGGGAGGGAGGAAGGAAGGAAGGAAGGAAGAGGGAAAGAAATAATAGAGAGATCCTGTGTAGCCTTTACCCAGTTTCCCCCAGTGATAACAATTTGGAAAACTATACTACAGCATCACAACCAGGATATTGGCAACGATACAGTCAGTCAGCAACACCAGAACAGCTCCACTGCCACAAGGATCCCTCCTGGTGGCTTTTTATAGCCACATCTACTTCCCTCCCTCCTTTGGTAACCATTCATCTATTCTCCTTTTCTATAAGATTGTCATTACAGAATGTTATATAAATGGAATTATACAGTATGTAACCTTTTTGGATCTAATTATCTAGCGATTCATCCAGTTGCTGTATCAATAACTCTCTTTTTATTGCTAAGTAGTACTCCATGGTATGGAGTACATAATCATTTACCTGTCAAAGGACATCTGGGTTGTTTCCAGATTTTGACTATTACTAAAGCAGCTGCTATAAACATTCATGTACAGGTTTTTGTACATGTCTTCATTTCTCTGGGATAAATGCCCAGAAGTGCAAATGCTGGGTTGTATGGTAGTTGCATGTTTAGTTTGGTAAGAAACTGTTTTCCAGAAAGGCTGTAACATTTTAAATTCCCACCAACAATGTATAAGAGATCCAGTTTCTCCCCATCCTTGCCAACATTTAGTGTTGCCACTATTTTTTTTTTTTAGCAACTCTGACAGGCATGTAATGATATCTCCTTGTGATTTTTAAGCTACTATTTCTTTTTTTTTTAAGGAACATTTATTTATTTATTTATTTATTTATTGGCTGTGTTGGGTCTTCGTTGCTGAAAAGAACAAAATATGCCTTTCCATTTATTTAGGTCTGCTTTGATTTCTTTCATCAGTTTTGTGTAGTTTTCAGCATACAAGTCCTATACGTGTTTTGTTAGATATACAATTAGGTATTTCTCTTTTTTTGAGCAACTGTAAAGGG
Source organism: Delphinus delphis (assembly GCF_949987515.2). Taxonomy (NCBI): domain Eukaryota; kingdom Metazoa; phylum Chordata; class Mammalia; order Artiodactyla; family Delphinidae; genus Delphinus; species Delphinus delphis. The sequence continues at coordinate 134,275,995 of NC_082687.1, forward strand.
TACTGTATTTTTAATTTCAGTGTCTACATGTTCCTCGCTGGTATACAGAAATACAATTGAGTTTTGTATTTTTATCTTGTATCCTGTGACCTTGCTAAACTCACTTATTAGGTCTAGCAGTTTTTTTGTAGACTTCTTGGGATTTCCTAACTAGAAAATCACATTATCTGCCAATAGGGACACTCTTATTTCTTCCTTTGAATCTGTATTCCATTTATTTCCCTTTCTTGCCCTACTGCCCTGGCTGTAACTTCTAGAATTATAATTGAATTAGAGTGATGAAAGTGGCTATCTTTGCCTTGTACCTAATCTTAGGGGGTGTTATGGGCTGAAAATTCATATCTTGACATCCTACCCCCAGTACCTCAGAATATGACTATATTTGGAGATAAAGTCTTTAAAGAGGTTAATAAGTTAAAGTGAGGTCATCAGGGTGGGCCCTAATCCAATATGGCTGGCGTCTTTATAAAAAGAGATTAGGACACAGATTTACAGAAAAAAGACCATGTGCAGACACCAGAACAAGACAGCCATCTGCAAGCCAAGGAGAGAGGCTCCGAAGAAATCGCCCTGCGGACACCATGATTTTGCACTTCCAGCCTCCAGAACTGGAAGAAAATAAACTTTTGTTTAAGTTACCCAGTCTGTGATACTTTATTATGGCAGTCCTAGCAAACTAAAAACTCATAGTTTTTCACCATTAAATATAACATTGTCTATAGGTTTTTTTGTAGATGCTCTTTATTAAGTTGAGAAAGTTTTCCTCTGTTCCTATTTTTCTGAGAATTTTTATCATGAACAGGTGTTAAATTTTGCAATGCTCTTTTCTGCACCAGTTAATACGATCATGTGATTCTTCTTCTTTAGTCTTTGAACATGGTAAATAATTTGATTGATTTTCAAATATTGAACCAGCCTTGCATCTCTGGGATAAATTCCACCTAGTCATGGTGTATAAGTCTTGGTATATATTTCTGAATTCTATTTGCCAATACTTTGTGAAGGAATTTTTCATCAATATTCATGAGGGATATAGTCTGTCGTTTTCTTTCTTGTACTGCCTTTGTATGGTTCTGGTGTAAGGTAACACTAGCTTCCTGAAAAGAATTGTGAAATGTTTCCTTCTCTTCTATTTTGTGAAAGAAATTGCATGGAAATGGTATTAACTATTCTTCAAATGTTTGATAGAATTCACCAGTGAAACTATCTGGACGTGAGGTTTTCTTTCTTGGGAACTCTTAAATTATAAATTCAACTTCCTTAATAGTTATAGGGGCAGTCATATTATCTATTTCGTATTGGGTAAGTTATGATTGCGTTTTTTGAGGAATGGTCCATTTCATCTAAGTTATCAATTTTATTTGGGTAGAACTATACCTATTTTTCTCTTTTTATCCTATTTATTTATGTATTCTTAAAATTTATTTATTTATTTATTTTTGGCTGCGTTGGGTCTTCGTTGCTGCGCGCGGGCTTTCTCTAGTTGCAGCGAGCAGGGGCTACTCTTCGTTGCGGTGCGCGGGCTTCTCATTGCGGTGGCTTCTCTTGTTGCAGAGCACGGGCTCTAGTTGCACGGGCTTCAGTAGTTTTGGCACATGGGCTTCAGTAGTTGTGGCTCACGGCCGCCTCTAGAGCAGTCTCAGTAGTTGTGGCGCACGGACTTAGTTGCTCCACGGCATGTGAGATCTTCCTGGACCAGGTCTTGAACCCGTGTCCATTGCATTGGCAGGCAGATTCTTAACCACTGCACCACAAGGGAAGTCCCAATCCTATTTATTTTTAAATTTGCTGCTCTATTTCACTTTTGTTCTAAAGTAGAAAATACCTTTATTGTTTTTCTTAGAGTAAAAAGAAAAAAATTCTCATAGAAAAAAGAAGTCACATAATAGAGAATAGTACCCAAAAGGAAGTAAATCTAACCAAATACTGCTAACACTCTTCTGAAGATCCTTTCAGACATCTATCTAGAATTGGCTATCCACACGCACGTGCGCACATACACACACACACACACACAAACATGCTTTTTTTAAACATGCAGTTTTATATAAATGAAATTATACTATGCATGCCATCAGTACCACCACCTCTTTTTTTTTTTTTTTTTTTTTTAGTAATCACCTCTTTCATTCAACAATATGTGATATAAATCTTTCTGTGTTGCACTTCCCTGGTGGTCCAATAGTTCAGACTCTGTGCTTCCACTACAGGGGGCGAGGATTCAATCCCTGGTCAGGGAACTGAGATCCCACATGCTGTGCAATACTGCCAAAAAAAAAAAATCTTTCTGTATCAGTGTAGATCTGTGCTGTCATTTATAATTGACCATATAATTGAACACAAGGCATTCCACTGTGTGAATGTATCGTAATATTCTCAACCCAATCTGATACTGACAAATGATTAGGTTGTCTCTAGTGTTTCATTCGAATAAATAATACTGTGCTGAACATACTTATGCATAAAACTTAGCACATATGTGTGAATGACTCCTTAGAATTATTTCTGAAGAGAATTGCTGGTACGTTCATTTAAAATTGTGATACAGGGACTTCCCTTGTGGGCCAGTGGTTAAGACTCTGTGCTTCCACTGCAGGGGGCACAGGTTCGATCCCTGTTCAGGAAACTAAGATGCCGCACCCCACGTGCCACACACAGCCAAAAAAATAATAATAATACAGGAGCCAGACTACCTGAATTTGAATCCTAACCCTGCCATTTACCACCTAGGTATCTTGAACAAGCTAAGTTACATAGCTTCTACACCTGAATTTCCTTATACATGAAAAAATCAATAAAATTCTGATACATACGGTCAAACCACATCCTAAAAAAATACATTACCCCACCATCACTTTGCAAACACTGAGTATTATCTTTTTTCCCCCCTCTTTAACAATAAGATATGTGAGAAATAATCAGGGGTTTTTTTTCGTAGTAGTTGGTATTGTTTGCTTTTCTCTAACTACTGGTGGAGTTGATACGTTTTATTTTGTTTTGTCATTTGTATTTCTTCTTTAGGAGCTGCCCAGAAGATGTAGGTTTTAAATAAATGGTTTTATTAGATACTCTGGAGGTTTAAGTGAAGTACCTGGAAAATAAGATCTAACTTCAATGCCTGCCCCAAATGCAAAAGCAGTGGAAATAGTTTCATGTTTTCTAATTTGGGATAATGGATATAGATGTATGTATCTATATATATAGACACATACGTACAGATATAAGAATTTTTACTTCATTAGTTTATTTTGATTGATTGATTGATTTGGCTGCGTCGGGTCTTAGTTGCAGCATGCGGGATCTTCATTGTGGCATGTGGGATCCTTTCTTGTGGCACACGGGCTTCTCTCTAGTTGTGGTGTGCGGGCTCAGTAGTTGCGGCACGTGGGCTTAGTTGCCGCGAGGCATGTGGGGTCTTAATTCCCCAACCAGGGACTGAACCCTCGTCCCCTGCATTGGAAGTTGGATTCTTAACCACTGCGCCATCAGGGAAGTCCCCACTTCATCAGTTTATAACAAAAGGATTGACTCTCAATCTATTTTCCTTAAAAGGAAAAAAAAAAAAAGAGAGAATAAAGATTACATGACTAAAAAAAAAATAAAGAAAACATGGCTAACATCCCACTTCTGTTTTCTATACTCTAAAAAACATGGGTTCCTTAAAAGATTAAATCCATCCTTGTTTATTTTGAGATTTATAAAATAGAAAGTCATACCATGAATAAATTGGATAGAGAGTCAGTCAAGGGCACATTAGAGAAACATGAATAAATCATATCCTCATCCTAAAGACTTTGCTTACACCGCTGCAAATTTACTTCAGAAAAGAAAGTTACTTTAAGTTCATTTATGTATCAAACTATGTTTGAGAAAATAAAATAATCTATCAAGTTTTCTGGAATGACTATGTTTTTTAATTCCCTTTATACTTTTCTAGTTCAAAAGCCTTAGAGAGCATCTTCCTACCACTTGCTGATTTTTTTTCTTTTTTTTTTTTTTGGTAATTTCATCCAGTATTTTGCTATTTCATTATTCGCTGTCACTTTCATTATCATGAAGTAACATTTCTTCAGTTCCTATTGGAGACTATATGACTTGGTGACACAAGTCCTGTGGCCGGATGATTGAGTCATCACCTAAGAAGCTAGGACTTTCCTTTAGCCCAGGGAACCTCAAAGTCTGGGAAAGGAGCTCAGAGAAAAACTCATCCCACCTTTGAGGCCCCAAAACCTAAGTTCTCCTGGGGTGCCTCAACTCTCTTCACACATACACGGGGCTTTTCCACAGTGCTGGGACGCAGAAAGGAAAGATGCCCATGGTTATGAGGAGTGGAATTGAAAGGGCACAGTTTCCCACTCCTGCTGTTTTGATGGGACCCATCTGTCTACAGCAAGAAGGTCATGGGGAGATAGTAGAACCTCCTTCTCCACCCAGCAGCTATTTTATGTTTTATATTTTATGTTTTTTTTTAAATTTTTTTTATTTTATGTTTTTAAATGTATTTTATATTTAAGAACATAAGTCAGATGTTGTTTTTGTTGCTTACCCTCCAATAGCTTTCCATTGTTCTTAGAATAAAATTGTAAACACAGAGCTACAGTAGAAACACAACATTGTAAAGCAACTATACTCCAATAAAAATTAATTAAAAAAAAAACACAGAGAATTGCTCACCACCCAGTTCTACAAGGATTAAGTCCTAACCCACTGCAGTCACTGACCAACAGCCCACAAAGAGGAAATTCATGATAACATGATGATAACATGATGAGTTACCCTGTACTTTGGACAAGCAGCCCCTTTAGATAGTTAGAGATATACCTTAGGAACAATTTTTTTAAATTAATTAATTAATTAATTTTTTTTTTTTTTTTTGGCTGCATTGGGTCTTCATTGCTGCACGCAGGCTTTCTCTAGTTGGGGCATACAAATTTTGTCTCCATACAAATTTTAAGATTTTTTTGTTCTAGTTCTGTAAAAAAATGCCACTGGTAATTTGATAGGGATTGCACTGAATCTGTAAATTGCTTTCAGTAGTACAGTCATTTTCACAAATTGATTCTTCCAATTCAAGAACATGGTATATCTCTTCATCTGTGTGTGTCATCTTTGATTTCTTTCATCAGTGTCTTATAGTTTTCTCGGTACAGGTCTTTTACCTCCTTAGGTAGGTTTATTCCGAGGTATTTTATTCTTTTTGTTGCAATGGTAAATGGGATTGTTTCCTTAATTTCTCTTTCTGATCTTTTGTCATTAGTGTATAGGAATGCAAGAGATTTCTGTGCATTAATTTTGTATCCTGCAGCTTTCCCAGATTCATTGATGAGCTCGAATAGTTTTGGTGGCATCTTTAGGATTCTCTATGTATAGTATCGTGTCATCTGCACACAGTGACAGTTTTGCTTCTTCTTTTCTAATTTGTATTCCTTTTATTTCTTTTTCTTCTCTGATTGCCGTGGCTAGGACTTCCAAAACTATGTTGAATAATAGGGGTGAGAGTGGACATCCTTGTCTGTTCCTGATCTTAGAGGAAATGCTTTCAGTTTTTCACCATTGAGAATGATGTTTGCTGTGGGTTTGTCGTATATGGCCTTTATTATGTTGAGGTAGGTGCCCTCTATGCCCACTTTCTGGAGAGTTTTTATCATAAATGGGCGTTGAATTTTGTCAAAAGCTTTTTCTGCATCTACTGAGATGATCATATGGTTTTTCTTCTTCAATTTGTTAATATGGTGTATCACATTGATTGATTTGCATATATTGAAGAATCCTTGCATCCCTGGGATAAACCCCAGTTGATCATGGTATATGATCCCTTTAATGTGTTGTTGGATTCTGTTTGCTAGTATTTTGTTGAGGATTTTTGCATCTGTATTCATCAGTGACATTGGTCTGTAATTTTCTTTCTTTACAGTATCTTTGTCTGGTTTTGGTATCAGGGTGATGGTGGCCTCATACAATGAGTTTGGGAGTGTTCCTTCCTCTGCAATTTTTTGGAAGAGTTTGAGAAGGATGGGTGTTAGCTCTTCTCTAAATGTTTGATAGAATTCACCTGTGAAGCCATCTGGTCCTGGACTCTTGTTTGCTGGAAGATTTTTAATCACAGTTTCAATTTCATTACTTGTGATTGGTCTGTTCATATTTTCTATTTCTTCCTGGTTCAGTCTTGGAAGGTTATACCTCTCTAAGAATTTGTCCATTTCTTCCAGGTTGTCCATTTTATTAGCATAGAGTTGCTTGTAGTAGTCTCTTAGGATGCTTTGTATTTCTGTGGTGTCTGTTGTAACTTCTCATATTTCATTTCTAATTTTATTGATTTGAGTCCTCTCCCTCTTTTTCTTGATGAGTCTGGCTAAAGGTTTATCAGTTTTGTTTATCTTCTCAAAAAACCAGCTTTTAGTTTTATTGATCTTTGCTATTGTTTTCTTAGTTTCTATTTCATTTATTTCTGCTCTGATCTTTATGATTTCTTTCCTTCTACTAACTTTGGGTTTTGTTTGTTCTTCTTTCTCTAGTTCCTTTAGGTGTAAGGTTAGATTGTTTATTGGAAACTCACAACTTTTTAAAATTTATTTTTGGCCGTGCCACATGGTTTGTGGGGTCTCAGTTCCCCAACCAGAGCCCTCAGTAGTCAAAGTGCGGAGTCCTAACCAGTGGACCACCAAGGAATTCCCAAAACTCGCAACTCTTATGTTGTGCATTTTTCTTTAAGTAAACAACAACAACAAATCTCTTGGGCTTCCCTGGTGGCGCAGCGGTTGAGGATCCGCCTGCCAATGCGGGGGACACGGGTTCGTGCCCTGGTCTGGGAAGATCCCACATGCCGTCCAGGAAGATCGCACATGCCGCGGAGCGGCTGGGCCCCTGAGCCATGGCCGCTGAGCCTGCGCGTCCGGAGCCTGTGCTGCGCAACGGGAGAGGCCACAACAGTGAGAGGCCCGCGTACCGCAAAAAAACAAAAAACAAAAAACAAAAAACCAATCTCTTTATATGACAGCTTGATCTGACTCCTGTCACATTGGCTCCTTTTGTACCTGAACGTCATCAAATAATTTTCCCACCTCAAGGCAATTACCCTGGCAGTTCCCTGCCCCCGCCCTTCCCACGGTGGGGTGCTCATTCTCATCCTTCAGTCTCAGTTCAGATATTTCTACTCTCTATCACATCGCTTTATTTACTTCCTTCATAGCACTGATCACACTGTGTAATTACCCTATTTATTTTGCTGGCCTATTATCTGTCTTCTCTCTCCGCTAGAATGTAAGTTCCATAACGGTACCCCTGTCTGTCTCATTCGCTGTTGTATGCCTGTAAGTAGATAGGGTAGGGGGTCCTGGGAGAAAGAGCACAAGGTATGGTTTTCTTGACATAAGAGAAGCCACTTGTGGCCTAAGTCATTTTGCGATCTAAGCCTGGTGCGATGCTTGCCCTGGAACAGGTCTCAGTAATCAAAGATCTTTTAATAATGATCTTAAGGGAACAAAAGAACAAACTGTTATCAGGCAAGAGAAGTAAGGATAGCAAAGATACCAAATCAGTTGTAAAGACTCCCAGTCGTGTTTCAGTTGTAAAGATTAGCCTGAAGCACTTTCTTGAGCTGTTGTGCAGAATTCAAACCCCCCTCAAGCACTCAACCACCCAATCAACTAGAACTTAAGGGATGGTGACCTTTTCTGACCCTTCTGACTTCAATCAACTAAAGCTTGTACTCTGTTGACCTTTGCCCCAATTCTATGCTGAATTCTCCTCTGCTCAAGCCCCTTCCTGTATATGCATGTATCCTTAGCTTAAAAATTCTCCAGTTTTGCTGTTCGGGGAAACTGCTTTGGGAGAGATCCACGGTGTTCTCCTTATTTGCTACAAATAATAAACCTTTCCTTCTCCTAATCTTTGGCTTGGTTGTATCTTTTGAATCAACACCCACAAAGAGGCAAACCCAGTGTTTTGGGTAACATGCCCAGCACCTACATCTATGCCTGGATTATGGAGGTGCTCGATATAAACGTTCATGGAATGGACAAGATTCCTCTAAAGAGGTAGTGGCCATGAAACTGAGCTCCCCAATAGACACCATCTTGTGGGAAAAACAGCATCTTGCAATCCAAGAATTTATGGTTCACTCCTAAAGAGAAAGGCAAATACTCAATACTCAATGTGCTAAGAATTACACAGTTAAGGTATCTCTGTCCCACCCCCAGAATCCAAAAAAAAAAAAAAAAAAAAACTAGGATGATTTACCATTTGAAAACAGAACACATAATGGCGTGTACCCACATCTTTCAGGTGCTACGGAAAAGACCAGGTGTTTGCTACATCTCCACTTAGAGCGTATCCTCGGGAATCCAGGATATAACTGGAATGCAGAGATGCTGAGAAATTGAAACTTCTTTTGAGCTGTACCCAGGGAGCTGTGGTTAAACCCAGTCTAGAAATAATGAGTATTAGGAGGAATTCACCTATGTTTCTCAAACACTGCATACTCTAGGGGAAAGAATGTTTATAACTAACCATCGTAATAAACGTGGCTGTTCCCCCAAAGCAGGAAAGCAATCCTTTTATAGCTAGAAGCCTAGGGCTCGTCCCCTCTCAGGCACCTCCTCTCCCTTCTGTTGGGCCAGCCCAGGCCATGCAGCTCAAGTTCCTCCCAGGGCCCTTAGGTAGGCTCCTTCCAAGGAAACTATTAGTAAGAGTTAGCTGCAAGGAATGTTACCCGAAAACTGGTTGTGCCTCTTGGTGGGTGTCGAGCCAATATAGAAAACCAAGCCACACATCGGGAGAAGGAAGCATTTATTATTATTTACAGCAAATAAGGAGAACACCGGGGCATCTTCCCCAAAGCAGCATCACCCTGGACAGCAAAATTGAGGAAGTTTTTTTTTTTTGCGGTATGCGGGCCTCTCTGTTGTGGCCTCTCCCGTTGAAGCCCCAAACCGAGGAAGTTTTAGGCTAAGGGTCCACGCATATTCATGAGCTTGAGCAGAGGAGAATGCAGCATAGAAATGGGGCAAAGGTCAACAGAGTCCAAGGTTGAGTTGATTGAAGTCAGGAGGGTCATCAACCTCCTCCTTCCACCCTCTGCCTGGGTGGGGACCTTAGTTCCTGCTGAACCCAGAGATCTATTATTATGTATAATCCCTCGAGGAGGAACTAGGACTCTGCTTTATCACTGCACTGGTGTTTGGCTGCCTTTTCTCTGTTCCTTCATTCCTTTGTTCCCTTGAGATCACTGATTCCTGAGACCTTTTCAAGGGCAAGCATCGTGGCCGGGCTTAGATCACAAAATGCCTTAGGGCAAAAATGGATTCTCTTCTGTCAAGAAAGTCATGCCTCGTTCTCTTTCTCTGGGGACCCACCCCCCAAACCTATGTGCTTACAGGAGGGGCTGAAAGTGAGGCTGGTCTTCCGTTGTTTGAATGATTTAATGTCTTAAAGTGAGACTGTATTCATGTATTACTTATGATAAAAAGAGAAAACAATATTACTTTTAAAACAACACTTATCTTCTGTCAGGGAGGAGGAAATTTTCCTTTACGCTTTTAGGTTTTTCTGGCTGGTCTAAAAATTAACTTGGAATGACACACATTAACAGTAGAAAAATCAAACAAAAATTTTAATAACATGGGAGAGACCCAGGAAAACTGAGTCACTCGCCAAGATGGCTGAAGCCCTCACCTTAAATACCATTCTCGGTAAAGACCACAGAGGAGGGCTTCCCTGGTGGTGCAGTGGTTGAAAGTCCGCCTGCCGATCCCACATGCCGCGGAGCGGCTGGGCCCGTGAGCCATGGTCACTGAGCCTGCGCGTCCGGAGCCTGTGCTCCGCAACGGGAGAGGCCCGTGTACCGCAAAAAAAAAAAAAAAAAAAGACCACAGAGGACATTGAGGATGGGGAGAGTCAGTTACACGGGTTACAGGCAAAGGCACAGTAAACAAGGGTGAGGTTGTTATGCAGATTTAAGTCATTGCCTTCTCCGTTCATGAGAGTTTCTAGAGAATTGGTCAACCTCCTCTCCCAGGTATAGTGAGGGAACCGCCCTTACAATTGGAGATTTCCCTTACAAATGTAAATCTTTCTTACAAAAGGGTAACTCCTACTTGATTTTCAGAGTTTTTCCCGGTTCGGCTATTTCTTAGAAATCAACCAGCTTAAAATATTCCAAAGAGACATTTTGGGGCAGCAAATTCTGTTCCGCGACAGTCCCGCCTTTGAAACTTCCCAGGGAAGTTTCACCATCCAGAAGCTAGGTTGATACATGACTCCATGTCCTGTTTGAAGAAGTTAGTCCTGAGAATAGGTCAGTTCAGTGAAATGGCTGTGTCTCATTTCAGGAGGTGGTGATAGGGCTGGGCTCTCAAAGTTAGTACTGTACTCTACGTGAAATCAGGTATTTAATAAGAGGCATTTCTACTGCGACAGAAGAAAAACAAAGCCTAGTAGTTGGAACAAATTATAAAGCCACTGTCTGAGTCCTGGGAGTTGCCAGCTGAAGAGACATTCATTCATTGATTCATTCATTCATTTATTTTTGGCTGCGTTGGGTCTTCGTTCCTGTGCGCGGGCTTTCTCTAGTTGCAGCGAGCGGGGGCTACTCTTCATTGCGGTGCGTGGGCTTCTCATTGCGGTGGCTTCTCTTGTTGCAGAGCACGTGCTCTAGGCACGCAGGCTTCAGTAGTTGTGGCATGCAGACTCACTAGTTGTGGCACGTGGGCTCTAGAGCGCAGGCTCAGTAGCTGTGGTGCACAGGCTTAGTTGCTCCGCAGCATGCAGAGGGATATACACAACGATATCTTTGAGCTCCTTACAGAACTAAAATCCCCAACAAGTGGAAGATGTTAGCATTCTTCATTCCAGATTAAAGGAACCGGAGAAGCTCTTCAAGAAACCACCTCAGGCCAGATTAAAGGAGTGCAGGCCCTGCACATACCCTAATCCTTATCGGCAACCCTGCCCTTGAACCATTGCTATAAAACTGCTCAACAGGGCTTCCCTGGTGGCGCAGTGGTTGAGAATCTGCCTGCCAATGCAGGGGACACGGGTTCGAACCCTGGTCTGGGAAGATCCCACATGCCGCAGAGCAACTAGGCCCGTGAGCCACAACTACTGAGCCTGCGTGTCTGGAGCCTGTGCCCCGCAACGAGAGAGGCCGCAACAGTGAAAGGCCCGTGCACCGCGATGAAGAGTGGCCCCCGCTCGCCGCAACTAGAGAAAGCCCTCGCACAGAAACGAAGACCCAACACAGACAAAAATAAAAAAATAAATTAATTAATTAATTAATTTAAAAAAAAAACTGCTCAACAAATCCTTGCAGGTTGGAACAAACAGTTACTGAGGGGCATGAGCTTCTTGTGTTCCCCCTTTGCCTGGCAAAGCAATAAAGCTATTCTTTTCTACTTCACCCCAAACTGTGTCTCTGAGATTCAATTCGGCACCTGTGCACAGAAGCTGAGCTTTCAGCACCAACTGCAAGTGGGCAAGGGCTCTGATTCACAGTCATTCACGGATCCAGGCTAACTGAGTCTCCGCCATCACTAGTACATTGCTTTCCAAGTCACTCTGGCCATCACTGTAAAGGCCAGTTCAGCTCCTGAGAGGAGGGAAGACGGAACATGGAGGAAAGCACATGGGATACTTTTTGGACAAGGCTTGGAAGCAGCACACATCCTTCTGGCTCATACTCCATTGGAAAACTTAGTCACTTGGCTCTATCTACCTCCTGGGGAGACTGAGAAATGCTATGCAGCTGGGAACCCAAATGGTAGTGAAACAGGAGGGAAGGGGGCAGGGCACAACCTTTAAAAGAATGACATAGCCTTAGAACACGACATAAATGGTTAGAATCAATTAGGCCCAAGATGGCGGATAAGACTTCCACTAGACCTTGAGCCTCAGTATACGCTCATGGTAGCACATCAACACGCTAAATGACATACCCACAGGCGCCATGACAGTTCCAAGGCCGACCATAAAAGGTCAACAAGTGGGCAGTAGCCCAATTCCTGGAAATCCCCACCCTGTCCCCAAAATAGCTGGAATATTCCTCCCACCCGTTAGCCTATGCAATTACCCACCCCTATAAAAACCGACAACCCCATATCCTGGTGCCTCTCTTGCCTTCTGAGATGGCCCACACTCTGTGAAGTGTGTTTCTCTCTAAATAAATCCACTTCTTACCTATCACTTTGTCTCTCACTGAATTCTTTCTGCAATGAGACATCAAGAAAGTGAGTTTCATTAAGTCCTGAGACCAGGTGTGTGATCTCAGTTAAAAGAACCTGGGTTCCACATCTTCTTTATCCGTTCATCTGTCGATGGACACTTAGGTTGCTTCCATGTCCTGGCTATTGTAAATAGTGCTGCAATGAACATTGTGGTACATGACTCTTTTTGAATTTTGGTTTTCTCAGGGTATGTGCCCAGTAGTGGGATTGCTGGGTCTATTTTTAGTTTTTTAAGGAACCTCCATACTGTTCTCCATAGTGGCTGTATCAATTTACATTCCCACCAACAGTGCAGGAGGGTTCCCTTTTCACCACACCCTTTCCAGCATTTATTTTTTCTAGAGTTTTTGATAATGGCCATTCTGACTGGCTTGAGGTGACACCTCATTGTAGTTTTGACTTGCATTTCTCTAATAATTAGTGATGTTGAGCATCTTTTCATGTGCTTCTTGGCCATCTGTATGTCTTCCTTGGTGAAATGTCTGTTTAGGTCTTCCACCCATTTTTTAATTGGATTGTTTGTTTTTTTGATGTAGACATAGGGAATGGACTGGAGGACATGGGGTGGGAGGGGGAAGCTGGAGTGAAGTGAGAGTAGCATCAACATATATACACTACTGAATGTAAAATAGCTAGCTAGTGGGAAGCAGCCGCATAGCACAGGGAGATCAGCTCGGTGCCTTGTGACCACCTAGAGGGGTGGGATAGGGAGGGTGGAAGGGAGACGCAAGAGGGAGGAGATATGGGGACATGTGTACACATATGGCTGATTCACTTTGGTGTACAACAGAAATTAACACAGTATTGCGAAGCAATTACACTCCAATAAAGATCTATTAAAAAAAAAAAAAAGAACCTGGGTTCAAGTCCCAATGTGAGTTGACGGGTTTCGGCACCACGTCTTGCCAAAACTCAGGGTTCTGTTGCTTAAGAAGAAGGGGAGGATGCGTAGCCATTCTGAGACAGGCATTGTTAAAACCATTCCATAGTTGAGGGAACTGAAGCTCAGGCTGGTTAAATAACTGCCCGATGTCATGCAGCTTCTACACGTTAGAGCTGGAACTCCACCCCTGCTCTATCTCATTCCAGAGCCCGTGTACTGTCCAGCGCCCATACTAACCCGGCTCACTCAGCACGCGAGTTTGACCCTCAGCAACGTGCCAGGAGATTCTCTGAAGCCACACAATAAATTCAGCACATCTTTTATGTGTACACATTTCACTCCATGATTTAGGAATAAAACAAATTTACTTAAGACAAACGTTATGGTGTAGAGGGCCAAACTGCACTGATTTCTATGATAAAACAGGGACGTGAAAGAAATTTTACATGTTAGTCCCTGTAGATGAAGCAAAGCTTGGGAAGCCCTTCATGGCCCTGCACTATCCCCATCACACTCTTCTGCTCCTTGTTATGTGGTGACTGTACTCACTGCTGTTTTCTAGTCTTACCACCAATCGCAGGGTTTAACTCTCCTTGGAACTTATAGCCTTCTAGACCCCAGCAGTACTCATTTTTTTTTCATGAATTTTTATTGGAGTATAGTTACTTTACAATGTTCTGTTAGCTTCTACTGCACAGCAAAATGAATCAGCCATACGTAAGTACTCACTTCTTTAAATTTATTTATTTATGGCTGCGTTGGGTCTTCATTGATGTGCGTGGGCTTTCTCTAGTTGCAGCGAGCGGGGGCTACTCTTCGTTGCGGTGCGCGGGCTTCTCATTGCGGTGGCTTCTCTTGTTGTGTAGCACGGGCTCTAGGCACGCGGGCTTCAGTAGTTGCAGCATGCGAGCTCAGTAGTTGCGACACGTGGACTCAGCAGTTGTGGCACATGGGCTTAGTTGCTCCGCGGCATGTGGGATCTTCATGTGGGATTGAACGCACGTCCCCTGCATTGGCAGGCAGATTCTCAACCACTGCGCCACCGGGGAAGCCCCAGTACTCACTTCTTATAGTATAGTGTCACTATCACAGGCTACCAATTGATTTAAAAACAACAGCAACAAAAAAAAACTTTGATTTTTAATAGAAATGTTCTGATACTTTTAAAAGTTTGAAAATGGCTGGTGATCCCATTTTGGATAGAGTCCCTATGTAATAATATTGTATTTGCTGCTACAAACTATAATCTCCCAGTCAGTTCACACAGGTTTAAGGATATCTGCTGATTTGCAAGAAAGGGTCTCAATCCTGATATAAATAATTCTATGTGGCCCTGAGGGCACACAGTCTTAACTCCTGATGATGTTTATAGCCTAGCAGTTCCTTTGATGCTAAGCTTCCAGACAGTTTCGTGAAGATAGATCTTTCTTTTCATTGTGGAGCTCCATGTGGCTGGTATCCTATTATAGTGTCTGCCGGAAGGTTGTTATAAAGCTTTGGTAGAATTACCAGTTTTGGTGTGTTCTCCCTACAGCTATTATACCAGTTAATGAAAAGTTTAAGGATACAATTTGCTTATGTGGGCGCCAAGCGGGGAAAGCAGGGGGCGGGGAGGATGAATTGGGAAAATGGGATCGACAGGTGTACACTAATATGTATAAAATAGATAACTAACAAGAACCTGCTGCATAAAAAATCGAATCAAATCGAATTCCAAAAAAAATAAAACAACTTAGAAAAAAAGGAATACAATTTGGAGGACTATCAAATTGGTTCCAGACATCTGAGGGGTGGGTATGCAAATGAGTAGAAGGTTCCAGACATCTGAGGGGTGGGTATGCAAATGAGTAGAAGGTTTAGATACACACAAAAAAGATGGTTCCTTTTTTTTAAGGTATAGATGCAGAAGGCCTTATCAAACTATACCACAGTTTGATCATGAGATACATTGCTTATTATCTACACGGACAAGTAGTTCAGAGACTGACTCTCTAATGTAAACAAAAAATCAAGTTTTTTAGTTTGCCCAAGTGCTAACACACAGCTTTGTTAGGTGACTGGGTGGGGAAAAAGGAGAGGGAGAATCTGAAATATTATATAGTTTGAAATATCTAATAGTTTGGTCTCTAATAAACAGATGATATTTAAGCCAAACAAAGAAGTAAGATTGGGGCCATCACATTTTCTAAGGACAGAATACTTAGACATTGGGGAAAAAATGTCTACGAACATCCTAAAAGTCAAAGAACTTGTATCCTCGGGCACCTGGGACTCAGATTCCATGATGACCCTGTTACTAACACAGTTCAGGCTAACTCAGCCAACCAGGATTTAGCAGAGGACAGGAAAATCATGAATTGCTTAGTACAGGTGAAGAAAAGCAGATCTCAAAAAGGGGTTAAGAAAGGATCGGTTATAATTTACACGTCTGATGATTGTAAATAGTGGATTTCATTGAATTTAAGAGCCCATCTCCATTTCCAAGGTGTTAACATGCATGTAGGTGAGGGCTGGACTGAGGAAACACATTTCCTTAACTGGGAAAGAAGCCAGAAAGAATTGTATGCAAAAACATAATGACAATTGTTTCAGGTTGGCAAAAATGTTGCTGGACCAAGTTTCAGAACTGGGTACATGCTCAGCCCAAACTGGTGGCCAGGTTCCTTAGGAGCTCTGAGTGGGATAATTGCTATTAGGCAAGAGTCCATTAAGAAGAGGATCTGTATTGTATCTCTGTTCTAATTAAACTCCAAATTTCATTTAAAAAAAGGAAAAGAAAAAGAGGAGGATCTGTATCAGTACCTGGGCCCTGTGAAGTCTATAATATAATTGGAATAGGTTGTACTGGAATAGTCTCACCTACCTCTAAGCCCAGGGCATTAGTGCTACAGAGATATCCAAGGGAAAACTTTTTAACTGGTTTCTTATTCCAAAAAAATATCTTCAGGGAAGTGTGGAATCCACGTGGTCATTAAACCAATTAGTATGTTGTAGGTTTTTTTGTTTGTTTGTTTTGTTTTGTTTTTGGCTGTGTTGGGTCTTCGTTGCTGCACATGGGCTTTCTCTAGTTGTGGTGAGCGGGGCTACTTTTCTTTGCGGTGCGTGGGCTTCTCATCGTTGTGGTTTCTCTTGCTGTGGAGCACGGGCTCTAGGCACGTGGGCTTCAGTAGTTGTGGCTCGCAGGCTTCAGTAGTTGTGGCACACGGGCTTAGTTGCTCCGGGCATGTGGGCATCTTCCCGGATCAGGGATCGAACCCATGTCCCCTGCAATGGCAGGCAGATTCTTAACCACTGCACCACCAGGGAAGTCCCTGTTGTAGGTTTTTAAATTTTTATCTTATTTTATTTTTTATTGTTAAGGGTTTCACAGATGGACACCGGAGATTTACATCAATTTTGGTTGCCATGGTAGGCTTTGGATTCTGTTAGCTGGAGACCGATAATTCTAGTCAAAAGGATTCTATTCGGGCTTCCCTGGTGGCGCAGTGGTTGAGAGTCCGCCTGCCGATGCAGGGGACATAGGTTTGTGCCCCCGTCCGGGAAGATCCCACATGCCACGGAGCGGCTAGGCCCGCTGAGCCTGCGCGTCCGGAGCCTGTGCTGCGCAACGGGAGAGGCCACAACAGTGAGAGGCCCGTGTACTGCAAAAAAAAAAAAAAAAAAAAAAAAAAAAAAAAAAAAGGATTCTATTCTATCATGTTTATATTCATAATTACAGTATAATATTTTCTCTGCTTATTTATTTACATTCTGAATGACTGGCTTTGGACTAGTGGCTTTTCTTTTTAATTGAATGAAACATTCTTTAAATTCTATAGTGCTTTAAAATGTTCAAAAGTTTCACACACATGATTTCATATAATCCCATAATAATGGACTATTTGTTTTAACATTTTACATTTTCAATCCTGTCAGTTACCTGTATGACCAAGACAGACTATATTTTGCTACTTCACTATCAATAAAGAGGAGCTCTGCTGAACAACAGAGCCATGCAACCTGAAGCCTGGAGGATAGAATGTTCTTGATTATACAGCCTGCATTGTTGTGAGGGTAAAGGAATAGATACCTGTGACAGCAAGCCCAAGATGGCATCCCAACTCTCTCTGCCCTGCTATACAACATAGGATCTCTGGTCCAGGGCTTCCCTGGTGGTGCAGTGGTTAAGAATCCAGCTGCCAATTCAGGGGACACGGGTTCGAGCCTTGGTCCGGGAAGATCCTACATGCCACGGAGCAACTAAGCCCGTGCGCCACAACTACTGAGCCTGCACTCTAGAGCCTGCGACCCACGAATATTGAGCCCACGTGCTGCAACTACTGAAGCCTGCGTGCCTAGCCCGAGCTCTGCAACAAGAGAAGCCACCGCAATGAGAAGCCCGCGCACCGCAACTAAGAGTAGCCCCCGCTCGCCGCAACTAGAGAAAGCCCGTGCGCAACAAGGCAGACCCAATGCAGCCCAAAATAAATAATAAATAAATTTATTAAAAAAAAAACAAAACACTTCCTCAATTTTGCTGTTCAAGGTGACGCTGCTTTGGGAAAGATCCCCCGTGTTCTCCTTACTTGCTGTAAGTGATAATAAATGCTTCCTTCTCCCAACATGCGGCTTGGTTGTGTCCACTGTCTCGACACCCACCGAGAGGAGAAACCAGTTTTGGGGTAACAGGACCATAGGTGGCAGTGCAATTATAAGAGTTTGGTAAGGCCGTGGGGAGTTCCCCAGCCAAATTCACCCCTCACTCCCTGTCTCGCAGGAACGCGCCTGTCTCAGTGTTCCCAGCATGCTCAGCTGTGGGCTGGGCCCACTTTATAAGAAGCAAGGCCCCGGCTCCACAGCGGTGATGGGTGTCAGAGCAAAGTCACTGAGGGCATGGACCAATCATACCTTTGCAGTCCCAGTGAGAGGTCTGAGAGCCACATTCTCCTGTTCAGGATACCTGATGATCCTCTGAAAAGACGCCTGGAACAGTGTTACCTTCTGAGAAAAGGGATATAATAAGTGAAAAGACTCCAACAGAGTTAAACATACATTTTTGAATGAATTTCTTTAATAAATATAAAGATACGCTCAAAGCAATTGGGATTTTCCTGCCTTTTTAAATATGTTAAAGATGATATCACTTCAGTTAGAAGTGAAGAATCATTTATAGTGATAGGACTAGAGACCTCATTACTTTGTTTTGACTATTCATTGACTGATGTACTTCTGGTCTTTGACAACGCGATGGACTGCCATGTGTCGCCTCACCCAATTCCTATTTTGAATCCTAACCCCCAATGTGACTATATTTGGAAATAAGGTTTTCAAGAAGGTAACTAAGGTTAAATGAGGTCATAAGGGTAGGGCCCTAATCCAATAGGATAGGTGGTCTTATAAGAAGAGGAAGAGAGAGAGATTTCCCTTCCCCTCATGCTCGTATATGTGTATATCTACATATGTGTGTATACATATATGTGTACACATGTGTATATAGCTTCACTTCAGACAGCTGAAGTTAGATGTTAACAAAGGAACTAGTGATGGGCTTCCCTGGTGGCGCGGGGGTTGAGAGTCCGCCTGCCGATGCAGGGGACACGGGTTCGTGCCCCGGTCCGGGAGGATCCCACATGCCGCGGAGCGGCTGGGCCCGTGAGCCATGGCCGCTGAGCCTGCGCGCCCGGAGCCTGTGCTCCGCAACAGGAGAGGCCACGGCAGTGAGAGGCCCGCGTACCGCAAAAAAACCAAAAATACAAACAAACAAACAAAAACAAAGGAACTAGTGAAACGGCTAGGCAAACAGCAGTGCTAAGCAGAAAGTCTCAACAGGAGAAAAACTACAACTTCTATGTTTCTTAGCTCCTTCTCTTCTATTTCTATTTTGAGGTTGCTCCAGTCTTCAGAGAAAAAAGACTCACCTGGTTCTTTACGCCATTGTTCTTTCATCGGGCTCCTGCCTTCCGGCCTCGCTGACCGCTGCCACTTGCTTTCCACCAGCACGACCGACCTACAACCGTTCACGTAAAGAGTGGCCTTCCCGTTGTCAAATCCAAAGGATCCGCTCGCTGCCTTGACCTCCTGGGAGCATTCGTCACTGTTCTACCCTTGTAGAAACTTTCGGCTCCCTTACTTCGAAGATACCAGCCTCCCCCGGTGCTCCTTCTCTGATGAGGTTTCAAGTCGTTTCCCCTTCCGGCCGTCCTTAAAGCTCTGTGTTTCACAGGAATTTCATCCTTTAACACTTCGCTTCTCTCACTCAGAGACTTTTTGTGAGTGACCTCATTATCCATGGCTTTAACTACTGGACCCTCAAACATGTCTGGGCCTGACTCTGTTATGAGCGCCCAGTCCTTAGTTTTCTTTGCCCACAAAGTGACTCCACCTGGGTGTTCCACGGGCGCGTCCCAATGATATGTTCCCATCTTAACTCTCAGGGAGTGTCCTCCCTAAGAGAGGCATCTCCACCTGTTTTCCTTGTTTGGTACCATCATCTACCAGTCACCCAGGTCGTCCCTAGACTCTGTCCTCTCCTCCCTCACCCCCTGGATTTAATTTGTCACTCAACCCCGTAGTTTCTGTCTCCTTCATAGTTCTTAAACCCATCTCTTTTGCATCACTGCCCCCAATTTATGTGTTTGGGAGGTAGTATTGAGGGAACAACAGGAATGTGCATCAGAATCACCTGTGTGGTTTTTTTTTTTTTTTTTTTTTTTTGCGGTACGCGGGCCTCTCCCGTTGCGGAGCACAGGCTCCGGACGCGCAGGCTCAGCGGCCATGGCTCACTGGCCCAGCCGCTCCGCGGCATGTGGGATCTTCCCGGACCGGGGCACGAACCCGCGTCCCCTGCATCGGCAGGCGGACTCTCAACCACTGCGCCACCAGGAAAGCCCTGGTTTTCTTTTTAAATAAGTGTGCCTGTCCTGCCCCTCCTCCAGAGATTCTGAACCAGCACGTCCTCTTCCTCACCATGCTATTCTTATTCTCCCCTGGTCTCCCATCCATCCTCCACACCGCTGACAGATGATCTCTCCAAAAGGCAACCGTCAAAGTGCAACCTATCTGTCTCTTCAGAGGTTCCGCAGAACCTTCAGGATAAAGTCCAAACTCCTCGGAAAACCCTTGACACTTTGGTTCTTGCCCACAGCTTCCACCTCATCTCCTGCCACTCCCTTACAGGCACCCTGAACTCAAGCCTTATCGAAGTGTGCTACTTGCGGTCCTGGAACATTCCTCCTTTCCTTCCCTTGCTGTCCTCAGTGGATCTCCTCCGCCAGCCCTTTCCACCTGGAAGTCATCTTGTTCAAAACCAAGACCTCTCCTGACTTCTCCAGGCAGTTAGATACTTCCTCTTCTGCGTTTCCACAGGAGCTTGTTCATATAATGATTCTATATTTATTATTGGATGATTGTATTTGTGTTTATACAATGTCTCACCCACTAAACTATGAGCACACTTTGTTCAGTTCATTATCGTATGCCCTACTGTAGAGACCCACACATAATGTGTACTCAACAAATGCTTACTGAATGAGCTTTTGAAGTGAATAAAGTTTTAATTTACACTTTTCTGATTGATTAAGGTATACAGTATTTTTTTTTCTTTTTCTTCTTTTTCTTTTTTTTTTGGCCTCGCCAAGCGGCATGCCGGATCTTAGTTCCCTGACCAGGGATTGAACCCATGCCCCCTGCAATGGAAGCACGGAGTCTTAACCACTGGACTGCCAGGGAATTCCCATACAGTATTTAACATATAACAAAAATGATACTACTGACCCACTTTCAGGACAGCATGATCTTTGAATCCCTTTAATATTTATTTACTTGCTGCACCATACTGTATGTGGGATCTTAGTTCCCCCACCAGGGGTTGAACCTGTGCCCCCTGCAGTGGAAGCACAGAGTCTTAACCACTGGACTGCCAGGGAAGTCCCTGAGTCCCTTTTAATAATGACAGTTTATATTTGAAAGTACTTTTGATTTTTCAAAGCACTTTTTTTTTTAATAATCTCACCACATTTTTTTTTGGCTGCGTTGGGTCTTTGTTCTGGTGTGCAGGCTTCTCATTGCGGTGGCTTCTCTTGTTGTGGAGCACAGGCTCTAGGCGCGCGGGCTTCATTAGTTGTGGCACATGGGCTCAGTAGTTGCGGCACGCAGGCTCTAGGGCACAGGCTCACTGGTTGTGGCACACGGGCTTAGTTGCTCTGTGGCATGTGGGATCTTCCCCAACCAGGGATCGAACCTGTGTCCCCTACATTGTCAGGCCGAGTCTTAACCACTGTGCCACCGGGCAAGTCCCTCAAAGCACTTTTCTTCCAACCCTTTATTATGAATATTTCCAAACACATGGGAAAGAAAAAGAATTGTAAGTGAACTCCCATAGACCCTAGACTCTAATTCAACATTTTGCTATATTTGCAAAACGCTTTTTTTTTTTTTTTGCGGTACGCGGGCCTCTCACTGTTGTGGCCTCTCCCGTTGCGGAGCATAGGCTCTGGACGCGCAGGCTCAGCGGCCATGGCTCACGGGCCTAGCCGCTCCGCGGCATGTGGGATCTTCCCAGACCGGGGCACGAACCCGTGTCCCCTGCATCGGCAGGCGGACTCTCAACTACTGCGCCACCAGGGAAGCCCCTGCAAAACGCTTTTTATAGGCTAGTTTTATCAGCACTTTTTATTTCACCTAGTGACTAAGGTATGATTCTGTCTGTTTTTATAGACAAGGAAAGCGAGACTAAGAGATTTAATGATTTGCCACGAAGCATAACTCCCAGGAGTTATGATCAACCTGTGCCAGCTGATGGCAACCACACCTTCCGGGTGTCAGATATATAGCCCAGGCCTGAACATACATTGAATATCCTTGGTAATGAAAAGTTTCCAATTCCTCAAGACAGGAGAATCACCAGAACCATGGGAAATCCGGCAAGAAAACATTTCTAGGTCATAAATCATTCAGAAAGGAATCCAGTCTTGGGCCTCCCTCCCCCTCCCCCCACTTCCCTTCCCGGTTAGTCATCATTTCCTGCCCAAATCTAGCTGAGATATTTCTTCCATTCATTCTTTTCCAGTACTAGATGCAAGTCTAGAATAACTTTTTTATCAGCTGGCCTACTTCTCTCTCTTGCCTTTTCACATGCCCGAGATACATGACCTCAAGGAAACCACAGCCCTAAATCATATCCTTGCGCAGCTCACAAAACAGCTCACCGTTTCCTACCAAATTACGTCTAATATAACGTCTGCCTCCCGCAGTATAACCTATCCAAGCATCTGTCTTCTTACTCCTTAGCTTCCACCCTACATAACTAAGAGTTGTTCTTATAAATACACCCAGGGCTTTCTTTATTCCCCTTTTTCATGTGTAAATCACCATCACTCTCCCCCTGCTCCAAATTCTACAAGTGTAAAACAGAGACCTCCAAGTCTTTGCTCAGCACAAATGCCAAGTCTTCTAATAAACCTTCTAGAAACCGCAGGCCTGTTATGACCTCTATCGCCAAACTTGCGAAAACTTGTGGCACTTAACTTAATCTACCTTGTAAAGCTTTAGGTCTGATTTCTCTTGCCACCTTCGGCCCCCTTTGCCTGAGGATAACATTCTTGAGGAAAGGGACGTCGTCTTCCTCAGCATCGCCATCGCACACAGTGGGGGCTTTATCGCGCTTAATTTCGTTTAACGCAACACGTCCCGCCGACGGCGTCGGGGGCGGACACCCTTTGCCGATTCACACGTCCACTCACACGCACACACGGATGCTGTCTTCCACTCGGACACCCACGTGTCTCCAGGGCCACAGCCCTGGAGCAGTCTTGGGTCTCCCAGCCTGTGGGCGTTTCCACTGCAGCCAGCGGAAGGGGAGGCTCATTCCTTTAAAACCGCCTCAAGGGATCCTTGTTACTTTGGACCTCCCATAGCCCCCACCCTATAAATAGCTTAAGATCCGCTTCCTCCCAAATCAGTATCACTCCGGTTCGAGGAGTCGCTACCTGGTCGCGCCTGGCTCCGATCCTATGGATCCCCCCTCCCTGTCGCGCTTGGTAGCGCCCGCTTTGTCAGCGCTCTGCGCTCGCCGGTTACCCCCCAGCTCTCGCCGGCTGGCTGCAGCCAGCGCCTTCGCGTCGCAGCAGCCGCAGCACCAGCCACTCAGTCCCGGGCTCGCCTGCCCAGCACCTTCCCCCGGGCCGCGGCGGGAAGAGAAGGAGCCCGGGAGCCTCCCCTCGGACGCCCCCGAGAGTCTGCTCGGCTCGCCCGCGTCGGCGAGGCCCGCGGGTGGGTCGGGCGCGCGAGGGGCCGCGGCGGCGGCAGCGGCGGCGGCGGCGCCCGGCATGTATCAGAGCCCGCGGCGGCTCTGCTCCGCCCTGCTGCAGAGGGACGCGCCCGGCCTGCGCCGCCCGCCCGGCCCGCCGCCGCGCCGCCGCTCGCCGGCACCCGCCGCCGCCCCCCGCCTCGCTTCCCCCCGGCTCCTGGCGGTGGCCTCGGCGGCCCGCAGCGTCGCGAGGGCTTGCTCCCGAACAGGTGAGTGCGCGGCGGTTCCGGGCGGAGAACGCGGCGGCGGCCAACGCGCGGCCGCCACCTGGAGACGGCGCGGAATGAATGGGAAGCCGGGGGCCGCCGGGCGGTGGGGTCGGACCGGGAAGCGGGCTCCCCTCTCCCTGAGCCGCTGTCTCCGCTCCGCTTTGCGGCTCTGCCCTCGCCTTCCCTTGCCTGGGGCTTGCACCGCGTCCGGTAAGAACCGGAACCCCGCGGGAGCTTCTAGTTTGATCCTTACCGTTCGATGCCGTGGTTTTTGTATTTCTCGCTCTTGACCTGTAAGTTTTCCCCTTCTGAGGCCTCAGATTATTTGTGTTTTGTTTCTAATCGCACTAATGATGGAACATTTTATGCAAACAAACAAAAAATCTAAAGTTACACTTATCTGATCACGTGACCTACATGTCTTTTAGGTTTCTGAATTTTGAAAAATGTCATGTGAACAGTGTGTTATAACACGCACTGACTCTTTGGACATACATTTGAAATCTTTCGGGAGCCTTCCCGTCTTAATATTTGCGTCATTCTGCGTCCTGTATACCTGGCTTAAGATCTTGCAAAGGTGATGCCGTCTTGGCCAAGAGCCAATTTTATACGTCACGTGCCCTGGATTTCCCCTTTTTGGCCACAGAGGTTTCGCCTGAGCACCCATTACCGCGGCTACAATCTACATACAAAGTAGTCATACTTTTCAAAATGAGGAATAAAGCTTCTCTTTAAAACTGGCAATCTTACCACACTAAAAAAGTGTATTTTGGTTGTGCTCAAGTTTATTGCTGTTTAAGACGTATGAGCATCTTAGATTGTAAATAACTACATTTTGCTCCAAAGGTCTGGATTAACGGTTTGGGGGTTTTTTTGGGGGGTTTTTTTGGCCCCGCTGCGTGGCTTGCGGGATTCCCAGACCAGGGATTGAACCCAGGGCCAGGGCAGTAAAAACCCTGAGCCCTAACCACTGGACCGCCAGGGAATTCCCAAGTTTGGGATTTACTTAAGGACAGATTGAGCAGTAAAAAGAATATGTTCAGTGTGGCTTTCTTTACTTAAAGTGATCACCCAAAATGTGACTAGGGACTTACCTGGCGGTCAAGTGGTTTAAGACTCGGCGCTTCCACCGCAGGGGACGCAGGTTCGATCCCTGGCGGGGGAACTAAGATCCCACATACCCTGCGGTGCGGCCAAAAATAAATGAATAAATAAAATAAAATAAATTTAGGATGTTAAAGTGGTTACCGGAGACTCTAAATTCTTCAGTGTTCTTAAAAAGGGTGAATTTGGCAGTCACCGAGATCTTTCCAGTTCTATAGGAGTTTGGCACAATGAAATAACTGTTAGAATGGTTACCACCTAATATCTGATAGTGTTTTTTTATAAAGTATTTTTTAAATAAATAAATTTGTTTATTTATTTTTGGCTGCGTTGGGTCTTCGTTGCGGTGCGCGGGCTTCTCATTGCGGTGGGCTCTAGCGCGTGGGCTTCAGTAGTTGTGGCACGTGGGCTCAGTAGTTGTGGCGCACGGGCTTAGTTGCTCTGCAGCATGTGGGATCTTCCCGGACCAGGGCTCGAACCCGTGTCCCCTGCATTGGCAGGTGGATGCTTAACCACTGCTCCACCAGGGAAGGTCAGTGGTTTTTCTTGCTGGAAGTTTTCAAGAGGAACATTGTTAGGTTTGAGGTAGGAGAAGGGGTGAAAGAAAACCAATTGGGGTCTTCCTAGCCGTCTCTCCTATCTTAACCTTTCACCTTAAGTTTCCTCCAGGCCCCTCGGGGCAGTTAGTCAGTAGGCTCATCTTGGGAGTACAGATAGCTTGCGTAACACACATACAGAGAGCTGTGCTGTTGGCTGAGGAAGAGAGGCCAGAACATTTGAAATCTTAGGCTTTGGACCCAGAAAGATGTTTAATGAACTTTCTGGAAGTCCCCTGAAGTTTTAGAAGGAAATTGAAAGATTTTATGGTAGTTACACTATTGTAAACTATTATAGACAGTTACTACTACAAGATCTAGGCAATTTTCCGGCTTCTGCGCAGTTTTCGCTTCAGCTGCTTGTTGGAAGACACTCATGAATGCATTCATCAGCTCATCGCTTGATCACTCATTCATTCAAAAACTTACAGTCTGTCTCACTCTGTAGATGCTTTATTATAGGAGGTAAAAGAACGTGAGACTTAGCCAGCCTCTAAGGAGTTTAGTGTGCCCAGTAAGAGAGGTGAGTTTTGCACAAAGACGTGACTGTTTAATGAAATCAAACACCTTTTATTCTTAGTCTGTTACAATTAAAGGTTTGCAAATGGCACAAGGATGCCAGAGAGTGCAAAGTCTCTTTTAGCAGTGGTGATCTTTTTCGGCTTCAGAACGTGGTTGGCATTTGAGCTGGGCCTTGAAGTGCAGTTTAGGATGGAAAGAGATTAGAACACTTTGGTTGGGAAAAGCCAGGAGCAAAGTGGAAGGCATGAGGCATGGATGTGTCAGGGTGAGAGAAGAGATACCTCGCAAAATGTTTCCCAAAGAGCCTCGGAACCAGCACTAGGTGCTTTTTAAATAAATGCAGATTCATAGATCCTACTGTAGACTTACTAAACAGAATTGTTACCGGCGGAACCCAGATTCCACATTACTTAACAAAATAGCAACAGTAATAACCAGATTATTCTTACAGGCCCCAAGGTTTAGACATTTGGCTAGAGAAACCTTCAGGGAACTGAAGCTACTCTTCCCTTCAGCACGTTTTTGCGGCGGGGAATGGGTAGTAAAGCCCCACGCTTGACCCCATTTGATAATCGGTTCCTTCCTAACTTAACGCCCCTTGGCAATCAGAGGTCACTGGAAAGATGAGTGCAGCCTCTTTGCAGTCATCAAATGCTGGGTTATTAGAATTGAAAGGGGAACCTAGCAGTGTTTTGCTACCTTTTCTCATGGAAGGACAGCAGCCCCATAAAGAAGCACCAGTTGCCACAGTTACTGTGTTGGATGACTGTACTGGTCCGGTGTCATCTGTGGGTTTATAAATGCCTTCCTCCTCAGCTAATGAAGAGTTGGCTGAATTACTGTTCTCCATCACTGGAACATGTTGCTTTTTTTCTTGGTACAATTTTAAAAGCAAATACCGGCTCATTGGAGGAGGCGGCTTTATTTAGTATGTCCCTTAACGGTGTGAGTAAGCTGCTTATGAGAGAGAAGAAATGCAAAAGCTTGTAATTATCAAGCTTCTACAAAAATAAATTGCTTTCTTTGTAGGAGGACCAAGGTATTGTTTTCCTGTAGCATTTAATGGTAAGAGCTTAAATACAGTGAGTTATTGGGGGCTTTTGAATTAGTAACCGTGGCTCCAGGCTCACATTCAACACACTTGTGTGAACATTTGCAAATCATTTAACTTCACGTGCTGGACTTTACCTAGGGGAAAAAAATTAATAAGGTAAATTGGTATCAGTTGATCCGCAAGTATTACTGAACATAGTACACTTAAAAGGCCAAATATTTTATTGCTTCTCATGACTAATTGCAGCAGAGATTGAGAAGAAAGACGTGAGTGTGGCTAGATTTGTTGGATAAAAACTTTGCTTTGAATGCAAGAAAGGAGGGTGAGAGAAGACCATGTGCCGGAAGAAGGTGGCAGGTATGGGAACAGCGATGAACACCCTGGGAAAAGGGGTACTTGAGAATCATCTGGGCCTTTCACCTGTCTACTTGAATCAGTTTTTCCTGAGAATCCTGGCTGTGTTGTGTTTAACAAATGCCCCAGGTGATTCTCTGGAAAGCCTAGGGAGTCTTTTATAAGCTCCACTCCTAGAGGTACTTGTTCCTCCTGGAAAGTTTGGGAAACCCGGAGAGAATTCTGGACGAGTGTTAAGAGTTGTGAGCTTGGGGCCTAAGACAATTCAGGAGACGCCTGAGCAAGAATGTTTACCTGAGCAAAAGCGAGCTTCAAGGAAAGGAAAGAACTGGTGTCTTTGTGAAAGTTCAGTGAGACAGAACTTGACACTGACATTGTAACGGGAGTGTACGATTTATAGAGTAGGTAGGTGGATAACTATATACTCTGTAGGTTCCTGTGATGGGATGTTTGCTAAAAGAGGTGAGGCGGGTATATTCAGGTTCTTGGAAGGAGGAGAGAGACTCAGCATATATGTTTATTGTTAGGAGTCCCTCTAATGGGGATTCGTAGGACCTTGATAACCACATGAATGGTTCTCACACTTGATGAATACTTAGCAATTCAAGGTTGATGTGCATTTCTCTCTTAGGTGGTTCATGCTGAATTTTATTTGGAAAATTTTCATGATCGTTTTTTTCTTTTTTGAATTTTGTTTTTTTATACAGCAGGTTCTTCTTGGTTATACATGTTAGTGTATACATGTCAATCCCAATCTCCCAGTTCATCCCACCACCACCAGCACCACCCTGCCACTTTCCCCCTTGGTGTCCATATGTTTGTGCTCTACATCTGTGTCTCTATTTCTGCCCCGCAAACCGGTTCACCTGTACCATTTTTCTCGGTTCCACATATATGCGTTAATATACGGTATTTGTTTTTCTCTTTCTGACTTACTTCACTCTGTATGACAGTCTCTGGATCCATCCACGTCTCTACAAATGACCCAATTTCATTTATTTTTATGGCTGAGTAATGTTCCATTGTATATATGTACCACATCTTCTTTATCCATTTGTCTGTCTATAGGCATTTAGGTTGCTTCCATGACCTGGCTATTGTAAATAGCACAGCAATGAACATTGGGGTGCATGTGTCGTTTTGAATTATGGTTTTCTCCGGGTATATGCCCAGTAGTGGGATTGCTGGCTCATATGGTAGCTCTATTTTTAGTTTTTTAAGGAACTTCCATACTGTTCTCCATAGTGGCTGTATCAATTTGCATTCCCACCAACAGTGCAAGAGGGCTCCCTTTTCTCCACACCCTCTCCAGCATTTATTGTTTGTAGATTTTTTTGATGATGGCCATTCTGACTGGTGTGAGGTGATACCTCCTTGTAGTTTTGATTTGCATTTCTCTAATAATTAGTCATGTTGAGCAGCTTTTCATCATGATAGTTTTTTAAAATAATATTTTAAATTACACAAGTAACACATGCCCATTAATAAAAATATTTTCCCTCAGAGCTTAAATGTCTTTGTCAGTACTGGTTATCTCCAGAAGTTTAGGCTTGCTTGTCCTTGGTGTTCAAAAGTTCTGTCAGGATAAATGTCTCAGGTCAGGTGAGCCCATTCAGTCTAAGGCCATCCCATGCTTTAGCACAGGAAGATTTTCTGTTATTTCTTGGGTTATTTTATCATATTCATCACTGTATCATGTTATTGAAAAGTTCAACAATGGTTCAACAATGGACAGATTGTTGTCCATACGGATCCCCACCCTCTGTGGCTCCTCTCAGTTTTTCAAGTCTTTTATCTCTATTTTATGAGATTTTTCTGAACGTGTCTATTTTGCAGTCGTTTACAATTTCTGGGCATTTTCTAGTTCTCCACTCCTTCTTCTCACAGAAGCCTCGTCTTACATTGTGTCCTGTGTAGTTGTAAATATATGTAGCTATGTGTATTTTAGGATTTATAGACCAGATATCCGTTACAACTGTTCATCTCTGCTGCTGTAGTGTGGAAGCAGCCACAGACAACACATAAACCTTATTTATGGACATTGAAGTGTGAATTTCATAGGATTTTCACATCATGAAATATTATTAGGTTTTTTTTTCAACCATTTAAAAATGTCGAAGATCACAGGTAGCACAAATACAGGGCACCGGCCAGATGTGGCTCACGGGCTGTGGTGTGTGGACCTCTGATCTAGAGGGAAAAATACCAGCAGAATAGTCCTCTTGGCTCCATACTCCATGTTTCCATTCGTAGCTGTAAACCTGGCCCACTTCTCGAGTATCCCGGGAACGTCAGTGATGGGCATCAGGTAGTAACACAGACCTGATGTCTTAGTGGAGAGCTGCTGTCCCACCAGATTCTTTTCATTTCTGCCTTTTCAGTTTCCCTTCAGAGCATTCTGCTAGAAAAGCCGGGCTTGTGGAAGTGCTTGGCCAGGCCGCTAACAATCTGAGCACCAGTTTTAACAGGTTAACCTCAGCGTTCATCGTGGAGGGGTTTCTCTTTCCCTTAGCCATATTTTCTAGATGAATCGGGCGTGACTGAAGGTACAGCTTAGCCTTGTCTGGAAGACACGTGGGCGTTCCTGTCTGTGACTGCTGCCCAGCAGAGGTCGTTGGGATTGTCACGCTGTGTCTAGGATCTTGTATTTTTAGACACGCTAGGTTGAGAGCCGTGACCTTCACTCGATATCTCTAGCCACGCCGTGCGGGTCATTACTCCGCTTTGTACACTTTGTGCTGTGCCAGCGTGCGCACCGTGACAGCGGTGACGTCCTCATGACCTTCTCGCAGAGGAGGTGGAATTCGACCTCGTGACCCCGGGCGCACCGTCCTGACTCTGGACCAGCGCTATCAGGGATGCTGCCGAGCAGCGGTCCAGGGTGCAGGCAGCCTTCCACCAGGGCCTGACCCTTTGCCGGTTGTGCAATCCTGAGAAAACCAGGTAATCGCCTCACCTCCGTCGCCGTGTTTATAAAAGTGGGCAAACACAATACCTACTTTGCTGGATTGTTGGAAAGAGTAATGAAAATACATGCAAGGAGCATGGCGCATGCTGGGCTCTCACATGTTAAAAGCGGCTTCTCTTTAAACCCAGAAAGTGCACTCCACTAACAGTAACAAAATAGCTAACATTTAGCTCCCATTTCGAATGTGCTGGGTATAGCTAGTTCAGTTCAGCGGCCAGTAACTCAGTGAAGAAAGTGAGCCACAGAGGTAAATACCTTGGTCAGGATCTGATTCGTAAAGGAGGAACCGGGATTTGAAACGAGGCAGCCTAACCCGAGTCCGTGTGTTTAAGACCATCTTGCCTCACTGAGAAAAGTGAAAGCTTTCGCCGTAAGGCTTTCCCATGCTTAGAATCCGGTCTCTGGGACCCAGGGAGTGTAACGTACTACAAGTCACAGAACTTGAAGGTGGTCGTGTGCATTTACCAGGCGGACCTGCCAGGGACGTGTTGCACTGTTTTGAGTTTCGGTGTTCTGGCTGATACGGGTACAGAAACACAAAGAGAGGGCCCTGACTACAGTCTCACAAAATTCCAAAAATACAGAGTACATTTAATAGTGGCTCTGGACAAGTCACTTCTGAGCCTCATCTATAAAATAGCCAAGGGGTTCTTGAGAGGGTAACAGGTGTCTCAGCAAGTAAAAGTGCCTAGTGCACCGTAAAGTGCTCTACCAACGTAAGGCGGTTCTTCTGCCCGTGTTTGACAGGGGTCCTTAATGAACACTTTGCTGCCACTTGCCATCCTTTCTTTTATCAACGTTCTTAAAGCGCTAGGCCGGGAACCGGGTACCAGGGGAAGTGGTAATCAAGGCAGATGTAGTCCCTATTCCTCCTATGAGGAGGAATGAGTGAAGGACAGGGATTGTAGTTCAAATGTTAAGGGTCATTTAAGTAAGAGAAGAAGGAGCCACTGGGGCTCGCTCCATGAAGCTGTGAGGTGGGGGGCTGTGAATCTTTGACTTCTTCAGTAAATACGAGCTACACCACATATCCAACACCCAGGCTGCTTTAGGTCGATGGTTATCTTGTGACTGTCTTGAAGGTGGCCGCGTGTGTTCAGGAAGCTGCTCTAAGGAGCCCAGTGAAAGCTAGCGGCTGAGTTAGCCCGTCTAAGCTTCCCGAGGTGGTTCAGCACGCGGCCAGTAGGTGGCAGCACAGGCTCGCTGTTCAGTGATGCCTTCCCGTGACGTCTGTGCTTTACACTTCTGGGTACTTGACGCTTGGAGGTTTCCGCGGGCCCAAGGCTGGTCAGCTCCAGCAGCTTCTCAGGCGTTGGACCCAGAGAATCCTGGCCTTCCTTCCGTTTTTGCTTTTTAACCAGTATTTTTGCCAAGCTATCGTTTCAGGAGACTGAGCTCAGGCTGTTGTGAGAAATTATTAACAGACTGAATGGTTTGGGCAGACTCTAGAAGAAGCAGTTGCTGGGTAAGTAGAGAAATGTTACGTGGAGAGAGGTCTTTCTGCCGAGATTTCTGAGTGCTGTTAGGACTGCTTGAGGTGGTCAGCCCAGTCAGTTTAGGTCTCAGCTGTTTGGGTTCTCATCCAGCCTTCTAGTTATTGATTGAAGGTGTTTTCATGAAACCCCTGATCGTTTGCCTCTGATGGCTGGCACTCTTAGGAACTTATATGGTGGTCTGCCTGTTGCTTTAGTAATCAGTAGCTTAAAGAGTAAATGTATTCTGTATTTTATAGTTAGCCCACTTTTGCTTTATTAGGAAAATAAAGGGATGACAAAATGGGGGCAGTTTACATACTACTGCTGTATTTCTGGAACCTAAATAATGTGAATTCTCTGGCAGACCTTTAAAGGCTGTTACAAAGGTAAGAAGAGTTATTCCTATAAAGTGAAATAGCGACGTATTTGTTCATCGCCATCCTATCATCACGGAATGCAGGCATCCCGTTCTCGGTGTATACGGAAATATGCTTATAGGATTGGGAAACGGCAAGAGATGGGAGTGGTGCAGCTAAATGAGAAATAGAGGCATGAGAGATAAAGCTGTTATCACCTGCCTTTTGCCTGTATAAATTACATCATGTGCATTACATTGAAGTGATGGCTGATAACTTTCTCGAGTAAAGTGGCTGGAAAAAAATGAATTTGGGGCAAAAACCAAATATAATCTGGGGTCAAATAAATAACACTCCAAACACATGTAAAATTCGACCCAGAAGCTAGTATGAGTGCCAAATAAAAGTTCAGTAGAGGTTTTGTCAAGATTTCATGCCTTCCAGTATCTCAGCAACCACCTGGATGAATTGTTTGTGCTGCCTTGCCTCAGGAAAGTGGCTTTCCGTGTTGCTGTTCTGAACCTGTGACAATCGTTTTAAAGCCCTGAATGGCAACCCCTATTAAGGTATAAAACTTCAGCAGAAAGGCAAGCAATTTTGGAATTGGACTTGTATTTATGTGTGAAAAGATTTTTTAAACGGTCGATACTCTAAAAGAAAAAATGACTTTTTTTAAAACAGGTGAGTGAATTGTTACTAAGTTATCCCTCCTCGTAAAAGGGGCATAATCAGAGTGGCTACCTCCTAGGAATGTAGTGAGAATTACTTAATTTGCGAGTGGTGCGTAGTAAGCTTCCAGCAGTCATTAGCCGTCAGGGGCGTCATCCTCCGGGTGGGGGAGGGGCAGAGGGTGTCGCGCGCTCTGCAGCGTTCCTTTGTTCTCAAATTTAGATAACTTGCCTTCCCACCTAGCGGTTCCTGGGTGGCTCTGAGCCTTGCTACGACGGTGTTATAAGTACACAAATAGCAATGTGAAGTCTCCTTGGTGTCCACTTTGAGTTATTAATTCCCTAGCACTTCCTTTGAATTGATGTCTCTGTGTTACCAGAAAGTTTTAAGAAATAAAGCCTTGAAAAATAACTGAGTAAGCGCGTATGTTCTTAGAATAAAAACCGAAAAGAATAACTGAAGACGGGAAGAAATGAATTGGGTCTTCCCCAGATCCCTTCTGATTTGGTTCAGTTACCTGACTTTATGAGAAGAATATTTTTGAGTTATGGAAAATCTAGCTTAGAAATATAAAGACCGAGGTCAGGGAAGCTTGTCTGTGATTTGGAGATAATACTAGTCTCTGGAGTGCCGTGGAGACAGCCTAGCAGCAGTGACCTCTCCCACCTTTTGTGATCAGATGCTCTGTCAGTTTGAGAAGAATTCAGATACGTGCTCTGTGTGAATTACAGACATGTCTACTTTCTGTTATTTCATTTCACCTTTTTTAGTTCTCATTTTCTCCCCGGGGATTGCTTTGCTTGTATCCCCTGGAACGGGATGTCTACACTCGGGTGATGGTTGGTCTAGAAGAGACAGTCTCACCTTTTGTTTTCTGGACCCCTTCGCAATCTTAAAAAATACGGAGGGTCCCACAGAATTTGGTCTATGTGGGTTAATATATAACATAATTAATATGACCTATGTTTATATATCATGTTAGAAAGTAAGACGAGAATTTTTAAATGTTTATCAAGTCATTTAATAGTAAAATCAGTGTTAACGTAAGTAACACTTTTTAACTGTTTTCCAAGACAAAAAGAAAGTTGGTGAAAGGGTGGCATTGTCTGACCTTTTTGGAAATCTCTTTAAAGTCTGGCTTAATGGGAGACAGCCATATTCTCGTATCTGCTTCTCCATTCAGTCTGTTGTGATATGGTTTGGTTAAAATATATGAAGAAAATTGAGTCTCTCCAGATGATATAATTGGAAAAAAGTATTTTAATAGCCTTATAAGATAATCGTGGGTAGTCTTTTTTTGTAGTAGTCTCTATGTTAATACGTGGTTATTTGTGACGTGGAATCGGATACCATATATATCAGTGAACTTTTGGTATTGGTTATTTGGGAAATGTTGTTTCACTGGGTTATGCAGATCTTCCAAGCGTTACACAGTATAGAAATAACTAGCTTCTCTCGCCACCCATCTTGTCAGAAACTTTTTTTAAGTACTGGGGACTTGTCAGGCTCCCGATGGCAGATATGTTTTCCAGAAGTGTTCCTCGTGGGCAAAAACTCTGTCCGTTGTTTTCCTTCAAGTGACAGGCTGACTTCTTCTTACATTTTTGTGGGTACGTGTCTGCCTCGTGTCCATATGTGATGAACTAGTTTGTCGGCTCTTCGAGGTGAGATGGTGTTCCATGAAGACAGGACCGAGTTCATTTTGCAGCTCAGACGCTCACCCGAGCGCTTTTCCTTAAGGCAGCGTATTTTGCGCGCAGCGTGTTTCTGTGGACGCTCCATTTTGTCACCTATTAAAGATACGTCATCGAGGCTGCACATT
Source organism: Delphinus delphis (assembly GCF_949987515.2). NCBI lineage: Eukaryota > Metazoa > Chordata > Mammalia > Artiodactyla > Delphinidae > Delphinus > Delphinus delphis. The sequence continues at coordinate 134,310,510 of NC_082687.1, forward strand.
TCACAGAGATACTTACTACTGCCTCACTAAGCGACATTTTAAAGTAAAACAGGCACTTTTAAACCAAAACCCTGGGTGATGGGGATGCGTACCGTGGCCACTAGTGGAGCCCGGGGCCGCTGCGTGCCGGGACGTGCCGACAGGACAGCGGTTTCACCACGGCTGTGCGGAGAACAACAAGCACCAAGACAGAGAAAACGGCACGTGGGGGCTCGGCGTCATGAACACCTTGGCCGTGCGTGGCTCCAAGAGTCTCAGACATCCCCAGTGGCCCATGAACCATGCCCGCAGCCGCTGCTGGAGCAGCGCCCCATCGGTGGGTCGGAAACCAAACGAAGTCGGGTCACGACCAGCATTTTTTAAAAAAGAAATGGAATGCGCCAGAAAATGGCCCAGATGTCATGCAGAAAGAAGCTGTTCTGTGAACCTCCTCTTAGATATCCATGTGCGCCGTGAGTGCGCACTGAGTTGTGAGTGTAGAATGTGTCCGTTTCCATTTTTATACTTATTGGCTAGATACAGCTGATGTTATACATGTAAATATATAAATATTCATGTGTATTTATTATGTATGTTTACGTAGCATCATGTAAAAATGACAGTTTTAACTGAAAGCGTTCATTGTTACAGGAGTACCTTATCTGCTGGGGCGTGACAAGGCATCAGGACCTCCTAGGGTCCCACAAAAAGATCAAACAAAATTCCTTAAGAAGTAATGTTATATCTTAGCAAAATGTTTTAGATTTATGTTTCTATCCTCAGAATAACCCCGGACATATAAAGATATAAAGTAGACATTTGTAGCGTGGGAAAAAAGCAGGGGGATGGTTAATTAATTAATTTAATTAATTAAATAAATGATTAGCTCATGGCAGACAGCAAGTGGAAAAACACAACCGTCCACATCGCTCATTATCTCTGTATCTACACATCTATATACGTATAGTAAGTGAAACGTGAATTCAGGCTGATATCTCTGACTCCAGCTCAGTACCATGGGATTCCTTTTTTCTTGTTTTTTTAAATTTATTTTTGGTTGCATTCATAGCTGCACATGGGTTTTTCTCTAGTTCTGGCGAGCGGGGGCTACTCTTCGTTTCTTCGTTTTAGTGCGCGGGCTTCTCATCGCGGTGGCTTCCCTTGTTGCGGAGCACGGGCTCTAGGCACGCGGGCTTCAGTAGTTGTGGCTCGCGGGCTCTAGAGCACAGGCTCAGTAGTTGTGGCACACAGGCTTTGTTGCTCCGCAGCATGTGGGATCTTCCACACGCTAAGGACCAGGGCTCGAACCCGTGTCCCTGCATTGGCAGGCGGATTCTTAATCACTGTGCCACCAGGGAAGTCCTTGCATACCTATTCCTGAATGAACTTAAGTTCACTTAGGTAAATACCTAGGGGCATGAATTCTACGTGTATTTTTAAAACTGCCAAACTGTCTTCCAGAGTGGCTCTACGTGGGAAGCAGTATGTGGGAGTTTGTGAAGGCTTGCTCCTTCTTACTTAAATATTTGATAGACTCACCAGCGAAGCCATCAGGGCCTGGGCCTTGCTTTGGGGCAGGTTTTAACTTAATTTAGTACCTTTGCCGCCCTGGTTGAATACTTCCATGGAGCTGAGGGGGAGGGGTGGCACCAGCTCCGGCAGGACCGGGCACAGGCTAGCACTGTCCTTAACTGAAGTTCAATCGCGTTCGTGAATAAAAGCTTCTCAGTTCGTTGTATGCCTTTGGTCTCCGTCCAGAGCACTGAAATTCAGGCTGGTTTTGACACTCTCGTCCGGGTTGATAATCGTTCTGGGGGAGGACTTGTCGCCTTCCTCGTGTCGTCATGCCTGAAGTCTCCTGCCTCGTGGGTTTCTCCCTCTGCTGTGTCACCCCCGTTAGCAAACAAACGTGATACAGCAGCTTCCCCAAGTTCTCAAGCCGCCATCTCCAGCCACCATTCCATTTCTCTCCTTTTTTGGGGGGAGGGGGGCAAGATTTTCTCAAAATACATCTCCATTCTCTGTCCTGTTCTCCCAACACCTCCACCCAAAATCAAAAATCGCTGTCGTTAAATTCACCAACGTTTCCCATGTCGCTGAATCCAGATCTGAGCTGTGCTCAGTCTTCATTTTCCTTGAACCGTCAGTAGCCTTTGACACAGGACACAGCTCCCTTGTGGACGAAACTTTCTCTACTTTGCTCTCCCGGTTGTCCTGCCCCTGGCCTTTGCCTTCTTTGCAGATTTTCACCACACTCTCCCCAGTCTGATCCAGAGCTGAGTCCTCGTCTGTGCCCGACGTCTTGCACGTGTTCATTTCCAGTTTGCACCTCTCTCCTGAGCATTAGTCATGTCTTACGGCAGATCCCACCCTGTCTTCCTAACTTGTATTGGCAGCTTCACCCTTCTGGTTGCTCCGCCAGCCGCCTTGGAAACTTTTTTTTTTTTTTTTTTTTTTTTTTTTTGCGGTACCCGGGCCTCTCACTGCTGTGGCCTCTCCCGTTGCGGAGCACAGGCTCCGGACGCGCAGGCTCAGCGGCCATGGCTCACGGGCCCAGCCGCTCCGCGGCATGTGGGATCTTCCCGGACCGGGGCACGAACCCGCGTCCCCTGCATCGGCAGGCGGACTCTCAACCACTGCGCCACCAGGGAAGCCCCCTTCCTCGGTGCTTTTGCATTCACCATTCCCTCTGCCCAGAATGTTCTTGGATTTCTCTAAGACTGGTTTCCTTATGACAGATCTCTGTAACCTTTAGTGAGACTTCCTTGAGCGTCCTGTATAAATTAGCAACTTCCAGTCCCTAGCATTCCTTGTTTCCCCTTTCACCTTTTTATTTTGCTCCAAAGCACTTTTCAGCATATGACAAAATGTCTTTAACCTTGTTTGTCTCTCCCCCGTACAAAATAAGCCCCGTAGCCAATAAGGAGAGAGATTTTAGTCTGTTCAGTGATATATCTCCTGTGGACCAGCGTGGTGTCTGAGGCATGGGCTCATGGTGGCCACCTACCAAGGAAGTGGTGGAGTCAGGAAGGAGAGCTGAATACCTTGAGTCCTTTTCTGAAGTCCTTTTCTGATAACTCTTCTCCATCCTGATGGGTTTAGCCCTTACTATACCCCAGCCCATTCCACACAGTATGCATTCACTTTTTCTCTTGTTAATTTATCTCTATATTAATCTTTAACCAGACACTTCTTGAGAGAAAAGATCAGCTCATGTTTTTTAGGTATGGAGCGTTCTTCCCAAAGTTCAGAGAGCAGAGAAATAAGAATGTAGAATCAGCAGACTGCAGACAGATGGTTCCTGAGGACTGCAGGGTTAGGTTAGGTTGTGGAGATTAGTTTTGCCAGTGCCCACTGGCCGAGAGAGTGACCTGCAGGGCTGGACAGAATGCGGAGTGCCCAGTGGGAACAGAGCCTTGCTGTCTAGGAGGAGGGTGGAGTCATCTTCCAGGACCATGTGTCTCTGTCCTGACGCCTTGCTCTCTATGTGAGAAGCCGATGGGTTGACCAGCTTCCCAGGTACTTTGGTATCAGAAGGCATGTCCTAGGCTGGCTTCGTTATCAAACAGGGTATTCAGGCTTGCATCTGTCCATCAACGGGACCGTCCTAGGGTTTCTTGTAAGACCTAAGGAGGAGAGACAGGACTATAGTAAATATGCCCTGAAATTCCCCTCTGCCCAGTCTCTTAGTTGAAATGTTGCCCGATTCTCTTTCTTGGGTAAAGGAATCTCGTGAAACAAGAGCAAAGGGTCTATGTCAGTAAAATTTTTGAAAAGACAACCTTTAGTGCATTCCAGAGTACTTTTATTACACCCAACAGAAATTGTCCATTTGGGGACTCAAATCTGAGGGGAATAAAAGTCATTTTGAATACCATACGCAAGTTTTCTTAATAGAGATGTGTGTGTCCTCTAGTAGAAATACTATTTTGAAATTGCTGCCTGTTCTAACCTAGATGCATTTTCCAAATAATCTTAAAGAAATTATGGTCACTTAACAAGCCTTGTCAGCAGCTCTGGAGAGTGGCACAGCTGAATGGTGGTGGAGCTGGGACTGGAACTGATGCTTTGATACCCACGATGCAGTACATCCTTCCTCTTTTTTGCTGCAAAGCTTTGTCCTTTGATGGTAAATTTAATTTTTGAAAACCACCAAAAGTCACAAATAAGGTGAATGACAAGATTTAATAATCCACTATTGGTCCAAATTGAGCCGGCTTTAACTAGAATGTTTTCCTTGAATGTTGTAGCTAATAGCCTATAAATACATTTCTAAGACCAAACCAAAACAGGACAACAGGGAATGATGAAATTAGAATATCCAATCTGCTTCATCTCACATCTACACAACAGTCTCAGAATTTAAGTTTTTTATTTTGATAAAGTCCAAATTATCAATGTTTTGTGTCGTGGATTGTGTTTTTTGGAGTTTTTCTGTTTTGTTTTGTTTTGCTGCACCATGCACGGCTCACGGGAATCTTTAGTTCCCTGACCAGGGATCGAACCCATGCTCCCTGCAGTGGAAGGGCAGACCGCCAGGGAATTACCTAAAAACAGTTAAACAATTTTTAATTGAATATGCTTGCTTTCTGGTCCCTGCTCCCCCCCCATGCTTTTTTGGGTGTACAAAAACCTTCATTGGTTCATTATCAGATCACATAGCCATCGTATATTGTACTCTGTCTTTTAACCTCATTTAGACTTGATTTTCTAAGTAGCTGTATGTTTAATATAGTACCACCAGTTCTTAAATCAGTGTCTCTGGTCATTTTGGTCTAAATCTTGTTGTCTAGTTCCAGGGGTGGCAAAGACCTTTCTGAAAGGGTCAGGATAGTAGACATTTAGGCTTTGTGTGTGTGTGTGTGTGTGTGTGTGTGTGTGTGTGTGTGTGACATCTCTTTAAAACCATTCTTTGCTTGAGGACGGTACTAAAATACATCTGGCTGCAGTTTGCCGTCCCCTACTCTAGTAGTTTCTGGAAGAAGTGCTCCTGGCATCAGTGTTCCAGTTTTGCTGGATATAAAATCCTTGGCTCGGGTACTGATGAGCCATCTATATAAAGTTTGACGTATATTTGAAATACGTAACTTCATTTTCTTCTGGTATAAAACATTGCAGTTGAAGTCCTGTGACGCTCTAATTGTCCTTGTAAGTTACTTGCTGCTTTTGCCTAGAGCCCAAGGGATCTTTTCTTTTTCTTTTTCTTTGCAGCCCAGTTGGTGTTGGTCATTCTGGGTTGATATTCTCAGGTATGTGTGTCCATGATACATGTTTTTTTAACCTCATAATTTTTTCCTCTTACACCATTCACTTTATTTTTTTCCAGCTTTACTGAGGTATAATTAACAAATAAAAATTGTATGTATTTAAGGTAAACCACACGATATTTTGATATTTGTAAACGTTGTGAAATCATTACCTCAGTCGAGCTAATTAACATATCTCACTCACATAGTTACCCTGTGTGTTTGAGGGAGTGGGGACGTGAGATCCCTTTAGATCTCCTCTCTTAGAGGATTTCAAGCATGGAATACATTACTGTTAACTGCAGTCACCATGCTGTACGTTAAACCTCCAGAACTTAATTCATCCTGCATGATTGGAACTTTGTGCTCCTAAAAGTTTTCTCGATTTTTAGTTTTTAGTATTTGTTTCATTTCCTGATATGTTGCATCTTCGCTTAAAATTAGTGCATAATGTTTGCCACTGCCTCTTAAATGATTTCTCTCCTCATTTCTTTTTGTTATGTTTTTTGTTACTAATTCCTTGTGTTGCCTCACTTCTGAGTTTTCTAATTTAGGCTATTCTGTCATTGTCTTATCTTTTAGCTCATTTTGCAGTAGGATATAATTTTGATTGGCTTCCTCGCCGTCTGCTTCCGGCACACGTTTATTGTCTGAACAGACGCCCATCTGTTCCTTATTCACTTCACGTGAAGGTTTTTCTAAGTTTTTTAGAAGGAAGTGTGGCTCGGGACAGTCTTTCTGGCTTCACGTAACTCCTCAAACCTTCGACTCCTGTTGGACACGGCTACCCTCTTCTTCACATGCCTTTTCACATAGTACTTGCTTTTTATCACAGCAACTACCCCAGAACTCAGCTTGGCAAGGATATGATGGCATTAAAAGGATGTAGAGCAGTCCTGTTGAAAGTGAGCTGCATCAAGCTGGTCCTTTGCCTAGAGCCTGACAAATGCCACATACTGGAGCCCCTGTGCCTTTGCTGTGACGCCCTGTGACAGTTTGGTCGACCGTTAGGGTGATGCTGATGCTGCCGATCTGGAAACCACACTTGAGAAACCAGTAGGACTTTTTTTTTTTTTTAAATTTATTTTTTGGCTGTGTTGGGTCTTCCTTGATGCGCGCGGGCTCTCTCTAGTTGCAGCGAGCGGGGGCTACTCTTCATCGTGGTGCATGGGCTTCTCATTGCGGTGGCTTCTCTTGCTGCAGAGCACGGGCTCTAGGCGTGTGGGCTTCAGTAGTTGCAGCACGCGGGCTCAGTAGTTGTGGCTCACAGGTTCAGCAGTTGTGGCGCACGGGCTCTAGAGCACAGGCTCAGTAGTTGTGGTGCACAGGCTTAGTTGCTCCACAGCATGTGGGATCTTCCCAGACCAGGGCTTGAACCCATGTCCCCTGCATTGGCAGGCGGATTGTTAACCACTGTGCCACCAGGGAAGTCCCCCAGTTGGACTTTTTACTGCCTTTTATTTATTTGTTTATTTATTTATTTGTGTGTGTGTGTGTGTTAGTTTCTGCTTTATAACAAAGTGAATCAGCTATACATATACATATATCTCCATATCCCCTCCCTCCCTCCCTATCCCACCCCTCTAGGTGGTCACAAAGCACCGAGCTGATCTCCCTGTGCTATGCGGCTGCTTCCCACTAGCTATCTATTTTACATTTGGTAGTGTATATATGTCCATGCCACTCTCTCACTTTGTCCCAGCTTCCCCTTCCCCTTCCCCGTGTCCTCAAGTCCATTCCCTACGTCTGCATCTTTATTCCTGTCCTGCCCCTAGGTTCTTCAGAACCTTTTTTTTTTTTTAAGATTCCATATATATGTGTTAGCATACGGTATTTGTTTTTCTCTTTCTGACTTACTTCACTCTCTATGACAGACTCTGGGTCCATCCACCTCACTACAAATAACTCAATTTCGTATCCTTTCATGGCTGAGTAATATTTTTACTGCCTTAAAAAAAAAAACCCAAAAAACCAGAAGTACAGAAGAAAGATTTTCAGAGTTGTACCGCCAGCCAAGAAGAAAGCTCCTCTGGACCCATGTACTCAGAGAGGCAAACAGATTTATTAAAAGGAACTTAATATACTGAAATCAAACAGTTTCGGGACAGGTGTGTGCGTGTGTTCACGCGTGTGCGTTTGTGAGAACAGGCTTGCTGGCAGTCGCACGTGCACAGAAATGTATGTTGGGAAAACTGGTGTGTTTCTTTGCCTCCATCTAGCTTTCTTGCTGGGGAACTACTTTTGAGTTGATGAAAAGGAACAGTAGAAAGCATGCTTGCATGCTTGTTAACCCTTGGTGGTGAACACTTGAGTCTGCTTTTGTGACCTGCTACAGCAGGTTCCATCAACCGCTAGTTTCAGATGCAATCCGCTTGCCAAATAATACGTTTTATGAAGGAAACTTTGTGTCCTGCAAGAGGAGGCCAGGACTTGGACGGGGTAGGGAAATCCAGGTTCCTCCATACCAGGAACCGCGCACAGAATCGAGGAGGTGGTTCCAGGTAGAAGGTGCCCCTAATGCGCACTATAATGAGAGGCAACACGGCTGACCTTGAAAGGAGCAGGCGGCTACTTACCAGGGAGGCGCGGGCACAGCTCTCCTCACGCGGACTCGTTGAAGGTTGTGCTCTAGTCTCCTTAGTGAGTTCATGTCCAGTTGGATAACAGTAGGAAGCCTCGGAGGCGCACTGACAGTGCCTCCTGCACCGCTCCTCCCCCTTTCTCCTCCCAGGATCCCAGAAAATGTGGGCAACTGCCTGTGCTCCCAGCCCCGTTTCTGACTTGTTAAAAGTCTGGCGGTCGATATTAGATGACAGACCATACTGCTCCGTGATGTCCGGAGTCCCACAGAGAGCCAGATCCCTGGTGTACAGTTAACATGGACGAGAAGTGGGATATGGACTTAATCCAGCCGTTTCTCGCCACAGCAGAGGCATCTGTATAGGTGACATGGCTAGGGCAACAGCCTGCTCTAACCGAACCTGTTCTCCAGGATTAACTGGGCTTTCTGATATCTGGCTCTGTACACACTGGCCTTCACGTTCTCACTTAAAATGCACAGAAAAAGGAATATGGATTTTGTTTTGCCGTGCTTTCATAAGACTGCGTCTGTAAATTATAAAGACAGATCCTAGGTTAGAATAAGCCATAAAGATCGAGGTATCTCAACAGCGGTATTTCAAGTACCCGCGCTAAGAGAAAGCTAGAACCCGGAAACTCCTCTAATCCACCCTGTAGAACGCGAACGTGGCAACATCGCCTTAAAGTGAGCTCGCGTGCCCGCGGCTTCCGTGGACAGTAAGTGCCTTGTCTTCCGGCGAGGAGCCGGGCGAGTGACTGTGCTTTCCTTCCCCGCAGCGTGTCCCATGGGAAGCGGCACGAGCCGGCTCTACAGCGCTCTCACCAAGACCCTGGACGGCAGCTCCGCCTCCCAGCACCCAGCGTATCTGGTGGCCCCCGACCCGGAACACCTGGAGCCCATTGACCCTAAAGAGCTCCTTGAGGAGTGCAGGGCCGTCCTGCACACGCGGCCTCCCCGCTTCCAGCGGGGTTTCGTGGATCTGAGGGCCGATGGCCCCAGTAGTAGCCACACACCCATCCGGGTCATGCAGTGGAACATCCTTGCCCAAGGTACGTGTGCGCGCAGGGAGAGGGGCGGGGCGCTGGGGCCGCCCGGGGAGCTCCCGCACGGGGAGGCCAGGAAGGGGTGACGTCTGGCTTTCACTGGCCACTCCATCAGCTGAAGACGTACTCCTTCCCCTCCACGTGTGCAGACTTTCCGTGCTCGGGGAAGTGTCTGCTTCGCGGCACGTGCTTCTTGTCGCCTGTTAGCCCATAAGCTTTCATCAGTTGTCCACAGCACTAAGATAGCACCTGGAAGGGGGAAACTGAGTCTACCAAATGGGTGACCCTGAACCTTCTGCAGGGAATGGGGGCTGTGGTGGGGTGGCGCTGAGTCGGGGTACTCCTGAGGCCAGCTTCTTATCCAGACGCCTCTTCATATAATTTGAGGCCAGAGATGTTGCTTCAGTTCTCTGTGCTTTAAGATACTACTCTGTACGGTAGCAAGGACTCCTTTCCTGCGTCCGCTCAGTTAAAAAACAGGTGTGTCAGTCAACCTTATTGCCGATCACGTGGCAGTTGAAATTTTAAGAAGAAACCAGGGTCACCATTTTTTCTGGAAAAGAAGGGCATGCTCCCTGACTTTCCACTCTTTGATTCATTTGTTTTTTCCAGGTGTAGGAAAAAGCTGCCCATTATTCTAAGTGGTGTCTATAAAGGCCTAGTATGGCTTATTATAAGTCAGTGTTGAAAGCACTCTCTAGAGTTAAATGTATTTACTTCGTCTGGCATAGTTTAGATCTCTTGGATGCCAGAGAACACTGTCTAAAGCTAAAACTTAAGGAGATCTTATGTCCTAGAACATAGTGACAAGAGATAGTTTTAATACGAAAGGATCGGTTAGTTGCTTGCTTCATCTGCATGGTAAGAGGTCGGGGCAGTAAGAGAAGAACCACCCAGGGCATCTGAAGCAGGGGAAGCGCTCTGAAGGTCTTGGGTAGCGTCAAGCCTGAGGAGACTCGCAGGTACCTGGTAGCGGTTCTTAGTCGCTGACCACTGACCGGCTTTTTTCTTTCAGCTCTTGGAGAAGGCAAAGACAACTTTGTACAGTGCCCTCTTGAAGCACTCAAGTGGGAAGAGAGGAAATGTCTCATCCTGGAAGAAATCCTAGCCTACCAGCCCGATATACTGTGCCTCCAAGAGGTGGACCACTACTTCGACACCTTCCACCCCCTCCTCAGTAGACTGGGCTATCAGGGCACGTTTTTCCCCAAGCCCTGGTCACCTTGTCTGGATGTGGAACACAACAACGGACCAGACGGCTGTGCCTTGTTTTTCCTCCAGAACCGATTCAAGCTAGTCAACAGTGCCAACATCAGGCTGACGGCCATGACGTTGAAAACCAACCAGGTGGCCATTGCCCAGACCCTAGAGTGCAAGGAGTCCAGCCGACAGTTCTGCATCGCCGTCACCCACCTGAAGGCTCGCACTGGCTGGGAGCGATTTCGATCGGCTCAAGGCTGTGACCTTCTCCAGAACCTGCAGAGCATCACCCAGGGAGCCAAGATTCCCCTCATCGTTTGCGGGGACTTCAACGCAGAGCCGACAGAGGAGGTCTACAGACACTTCGCCTCCTCCAGCCTCAACCTGAGCAGCGCCTACAAGCTGCTGAGCGCGGACGGGCAGTCGGAACCTCCGTACACGACCTGGAAGATCCGGACCTCGGGCGAGTGCCGCCACACGCTGGACTACATCTGGTATTCCAAGCACGCGCTCAGCGTGAGGTCGGCCCTGGATCTGCTCACGGAGGAGCAGATTGGACCCAACCGCCTGCCGTCCTTCAATTACCCTTCAGACCACCTGTCCCTAGTGTGCGACTTCAGCTTTAACGAGGAGCGTTGATGGACGTTTATACCTGCTTGTCTGTGTCTCCTTCATCCCAAGTCTTAACCAGGGACGTTTCGGGAAGCTGAAATGAGATGAGAGGTTGACTGAGGAAGGCCCCCCAGTTCCTCTCACTTCGGTTTCCATGTCTCCAGCATGCCCTTGGGAAGGAACCCCATTTGCTCACAAACCTTTTCCATTAAAACCTACAGCGAAAAAGGTGTTTGCACTCCAGGTTTGGTTTGTATTGTTTTCTTTCCCTTAGCGTTAATTACATTTTGATCCTTTAAGGGCATTATATTTGGCTTTGTTCGGAAGCTCTTTCAGTGTCAGGATCCTGTATCGAAATAGACTTGCTCGAGTCCCCTGTAATTAACAAGTATGCAGGAACAGTTTCTCTAGACAACGTTTCCAGTTATTTATTTGTGGTTTTTTAAAAATACCAACAAGTCATGCATGGCAATATTTATTTTTTTTATATTTTCGTGTAAAATTAAGTAAATAAATTATAGCATTATGAACATTTAAAAACCATGCAAAACATAAGTTATAGAGTAATTTATAGTAATCTTCTTAAAACGTTAAAGATGTTCTTACTTGGGGTCTAATAAAATCGTAGTGTACAAAGGAACCGTTTAGGCTGGAGGGGTTTTTGCTTGCTATTTAAGTGGAAATATCAGTTCTCCTTGATACGTTCTTCACAAATCCTTGCTGTGTCTCCGTGTCCCCCATTATTATGTTTCTTGAAGAAATTCCATTTCTGGTTTTCCATCGGAATGCTATCGGTGTACATTTGCGGTCACTCAGAAGTGTCATTATATGTATTGAATATGCTTTGCACGGTAGGTCGTTTAGGAGCTGATATGTGGCAGTGGCTAAGTCAGTGGGACCTTCTTTTCAGAGATGGGAAACTACTTTTAGCCTGTTAATGAGGCTGTCGTTGAGATTTACTAAGATAGCCAGGTGACTGGTTTAAAACAACTAGAAAGCAGAATATAGAGTTAGAAAGATAACCCGGAATTCTCTTCCCTCAGAAATAAAAGTGGTAAAGATAACAGGTGAAACCCCTTCCTAACAAAAATCCCCAAAAAATAGCCCACTGGTAATAAATGGATAGATGTTTTAACCCATGAGTTGTAAATATTTAAGATCAATAAATAAATGGTCTTTTAAAGCCAGTGTTTTCATATCTTGTCTTTTCGATGCAAAGAGAATCTGAGAACAGACTGGATCTTTCAATCCTCTTAATGCGGTGCCCACACCGTCCTTTCCACTCACACCTTCTTTTTTTTTTTTTTTTTTTTTTTTTTTGCGGTACGTGGGCCTCTCACTGTTGTGGCCTCTCCCGTTGCGGAGCACAGGCTCAGGACGCGCAGGCTCAGCGGTCATGGCTCACGGGCCCAGCCGCTCCGCGGCATGTGGGATCTTCCCGGACCGGGGCACGAACTCGCGTCCCCTGCATCGGCAGGTGGACTCTCAACCACTGCGCCACCAGGGAAGCCCACACCTTCATTTTTAAACTGGACACAGGTGGATCTGTAGTCGCACGTTGAAGGCATCTGTGCTCTGCTTATGAGGTGTCGCTCGGTGACAGGGTTGGAGTCCCCAGAGTAGCTCCTCCAGACATTTCTGCATTGGAACCACTTCGGAGACAAGTGAGGTTTTCAGTATATTGTATACACGAAATCTTGGGACTACCTGGAAGGAATGGCAGTTGGGAAGGACATCTGTACCAACTGTCATCTGGTTCAGGTCTTAGCGTGACTAGTTCATATGTTGTTGAGAAGCAGAATACTGATCCGTACAGCAGGCATTGAATGTTGTTTACCTACCGCAAAACACACCAACCTGAAGAGAAATTATAATACCCATATCATAAGCAAATCTGGATGAGAATGAAAGCCAAAAGAGTGTTTGAATTTCAAATGTTGTCCACCAGTATACAAGCTAGCAGGCTGTGGTTTGGGGGTGGAACTGGGGGTGGGAGGGAATGCCACTGAGCAGAAGGGCTTCGGGAATACCAACAAGTCATCCTTCAGTATTAGCGGGGCCGCAGGCCTAAGCACTTACCAGTGTGCTTTTGTTGTTTGTATTTGTCTTCATTTAAAATGTAATCACGTGAGCATTTTATGTAAACAGGTTTTTAGTATATAAATCTTGATAGGTGGCACTTTTATATTTTATTTTTACTTCCCCTCTAGTCTTTCTTTGCAGGCAGCTCTGCCTTGTGGACCATCAGGGTAACCTGAAGGCATAACAGTAAATAATAAATCTATTCTAAATTTTTTTAAGTATGTTCCATTACTGAGTTTCTCTTACTCCGTCCCTATGTGCCTTTTGATCCAGCTTTTCCTTTTATATCCCATAATATTTTGATTGTGGTTGTAATTAGTCTTAGAAATTGTGCAGATTCTTGATGACAGAGTGAGAGTGGATTTTTGTTTTTCTTCCTCCATGCCGTATTTCAGTAGACTCCATTCTACGAGGTAGTAGGAATGGCCGCCTCATTTACTTAAGTAAAGCATAGTGGCGTATATCTGTATAACATTTGAGTTCCTTATCTTTGGTTCTGAGAGCTTTACATATGATCTTAAAACTACTCTTAATTTAAAATGGGGCTTAAAAGGTCCAAATAATTTGACCAAAGTCTCAGGATTCACCCTCAGGTCTGTCATGACCCCAAAGGGCTCACTTCCTTCCCCACCACCATGTGCCCTCGGCCTTGAGTGAGTACAGATGGGAGAAAAGTAATATTCTTGGGGTGGAAGAGATTTGTTGAATGCAAAATGGTCAAACACATAAGTCATACTTTTTTTTTTAATATTTATTTACTTATTTATTTATATTTATTTTTTGGCTGTGTTGGGTCTTCGTTTCTGTGCGAGGGCTTTCTCTAGTTGCGGCCAGCGGGGGCCACTCTTCATCACGGTGCGCGGGCCTCTCACTGTTGCGGCCTCTCTTGTTGCGGAGCACAGGCTCCAGTCGCGCAGGCTCAGTAGTTGTGGCACACGGGCCTAGTTGCTCCGTGGCATGTGGGATCCTCCCAGACCAGGGCACGAACCCGTGTCCCCTGCATTGGCAGGCGGACTCTCAACCACTGCGCCACCAGGGAAGCCCCCATAAGTCATACTTTTATAGTACACATACAGTATAGAGTTAGAAGCAAGATACAGAGGCTGAATAGTGGCTGTAGAGCGGATTTCAGTTACTCTGATATAATAGTAAAGCAGTACTGCCAAAATTAGAACATCTGATACCGTTTGCATAGTTTGATGGTGGCTTTTTTTTTAAAGGAAGCAGTAAGAGCTGTAGTAGTGTTTCAAACTAAAGGAGGAAACTGATGCAAATATTCTGTATTTGAATCATTCTTTTTGTTGTTGTTGCGGTGGTGGTGGTACGCGGGCCTCTCACTGTTGTGGCCTCTCCCGTTGCGGAGCACAGGCTCCGGGACGCGCAGGCTCAGCGGCCATGGCTCACGGGCCCAGCCGCTCCGCGGCATGTGGGATCTTCCTGGACCGGGGCACGAACCCGTGTCCTCTGCATCGGCAGGCGGACTCTCAACCACTGCGCCACCAGGGAAGCCCGAATCATTCTTTTAAAACATGCAAAATTTTATAATGAAGGGAATGTTGCCTCTGATTACACGATGTGTCTTAGACTTGAGAGATTTCCAAGATTTAAATTCTATAAAGAGAGAAAAACACATGCTCATAATCATAATTGATTTCAATTTTAAAAAAGGAAAGGCATCCAAAAAAATGAACGTGCTTGCATAAGGAGCTCTGATGAACTTTCTAAAATGACAGGTAGAAAACTACGGCACAGGCAGGCCTTTATCTGGAGTGGATGGATACCGGAATGGCAGCGGTCTGGAGCTGGGCTTACAAAAGCAAATCGTGTACAAGGGCATGGGCTGTTAAGTAAAAAGACTTAGCTGTGACCACTGTGGTTCTATCTCTAGGGCCTCAGTTTTCTCATCCAGGGAGTACAGCATCATACCTGCCCTGTCAACCTCATAGATTTGTGAGGTGTTTGTAAAACGATATTGTAAATTGTAATATAATATATATGTAAGTCGTTGAGTAAACAGTGCTTAAGATTCAGAGCAAGAAAAGGAAGGGCACTGTTCTGGATGTCCTAACAAGCCACTCTTCAGATCATTCCAAGGGGAATAATCCTTCAATTTTAAAGGGCAGAACTAGTAGTGTTAATAGAAAATTAAGGGACTTCCCTGGTGGCACAGTGGTTAAGAGTCCGCCTGCCAACGCAGGTGACACGGGTTCGATCCCTGGTCCAGGAAGATCCCCCATGCGGCGGAACAACGAAGCCCATGCGCCGCAACTACTGAGCCTGTGCTGTAGAGCCCGCGAGCCACAACTACTGAGCCCGCACGCCTAGAGCCCGAGCTCCGCAACAAGAGAAACCACCGCAATGAGAAGCCCGCGCACCACAATGAAGAGTAGCCCCCGCTCGCCGCGACTAGAGAAAGCCCGCGCGCAACAACAAAGACTGAACGCAGCCAAAAATAAATAAATAAGAATTAAAAAAAAAATTAATCCCCAAATAGGTGAGGGGCTGATAGAATGGCAGGATTTTTTCCCCCTAACTCTTCCTCCAGGAAGTTGTGAGGCTGTGGGTTGGTGATTCGGTTCTTTAATTTCAGGAGAGGATTTCAACCCTACTTTGATTTGTAAAATAGAAATATCTGCCTGCCTTTGGGGCCCTAGCTCCCCAGATTTCTGTGGAAAGCTCACTTCTAAGAAAACATTTATTAGGCATGTAGACAGACCCATTCCTCTTGACAGAATGTTAGGGAAAGCTTTGCTTCTTCTAAGCAGCTGGTAAACTGAGACATGAATCTCGGTACGTTGAATTCTTTTTTGCTTTGGCTGCCGAGACATTCAAAACCAAACCTTATAGCTGCATTTTAATTGCTGTGTAACATTCTATAGCATGTATTCTATTCTCTTTTGCCATCCTGCCTTTTTTTCCCTTGCATCATTGTCTCGTACCTGCTTGTTTTTGTTAACTTTCATTTATTCTTACAATACGTAAACTATCTGAAATTCTTTTGAGTATGAGTTAAATTGCCACACTGAACAGATTCAGGCTTCTAGATGTAGACCACTTGCGTATGTACTGAAATATGATTACAGAGTTCTGAATCATAGGGAGGAAACACCAGTCAGGAGATACGATGGGAAGCTGGACATGGGATACCGCGACATCTGCCTTCCATTGGTAAACCTGAAGGGAACACCCAGCAAAATTCTGCAACATTTCACAGTTTACTTTGTGAGAAAGTAAGATCATTGCATGGTGGGATAGACTTATTCAGGCACTAACCTTGTTCCACCCCAAGCCCTGCCTTTTTTTGTTGTTTATTTTTGGCTGCATTGGGTCTTCGTTGCTGTGCGCGGGCTTTCTCTGGTTGCAGCAAGCAGGGGCTACTCTTCGTTGCGGTGCGCGGGCTTCTCATTGCGGTGGCTTCTCGTTGCGGAGCACGGGCTTTAGGCGCTTGGGCTTCAGTAGTTGTGGCACGTGGGCTCAGTAGTTGGGGCTCGCGGGCTCTAGAGCGCAGGCTCAGTAGTTGTGGTGCACGGGCTTCGTTGCTTCGCGGCGTGTGGGATCTTCCCGGATGAGGGCTCGAACCCGTGTCCCCTGCGTTGGCAGGCGGATTCTTAACCACTGTGCCACCAGGGAAGTCCCCCTCCCCTTTTTTGGATGGGAGGGAAAGGAGGTTGAGGCCAGAGAAGAAGTTCTGAATCTAGGTCTGCCACTGACAAGCTGAACTGAAACTGACGAGTTAAGTTTTTCTGAACCTTAGTTTATTTATAATACAGGGGATAGACCAGGAAATCTCTTAAAACTGGTTTGCACTTCAAAACAATTTGAGTTACTGCTGCCACTGGTCAAAAATGTTTTTGAAACTTTGGGGAACAGCTTCCCTATCCAGTTTTATGAAGGTTTCAAGAAAAAAAAAAAGTGTGAACTTCAGAGCCACATTTCGTTTTGAAACAGGTATGACAGTACCTAACTTAATTCGTGTCAGTTTCTTAACCTCAAGTGACTTGGCTATTTCTAAAACTAAAATCTTCCTCGGCAGGAAACCTGTCTCTATTAAACATGTTTTAAACTTTTAGGTTCTGCTCCAAGAAGCAATTCAAAACTATTTTTTGAACGATGTAGCATTGGTGGCATTAATATATAGCTTCCCGAAATTTTAAGGGACAAGGCACATTAACACAGTGTACTGTTTCATAAGACTTTAAAAGATTCATCCTAATTAAAGAGATACTAAATATGAGAAAAAGGCTTTAGAATCAATGAAATATACAGTATGTAGGTTTTTCTTTTTTTTTTTGCGGTACGCGGGCCTCTCACTGTTGTGGCCTCTCCCGTTGCGGAGCACAGGCTCCGGACACGCAGGCTCAGCGGCCATGGCTCACGGGCCCAGCCGCTCCGCGGCATGTGGGATCTTCCCGGACCGGGGCACGAACCCATGTCCCCTGCATCGGCAGGCGGACTCTCAACCACTGTGCCACCAGGGAAGCCCAGTATGTAGGTTTTTTAAAAGCCATGTGTAATAGTTAATAGGTGTAGTTCAAACTACCTTTTTTCTATTGAACATTTTAGAAAAGCTTAGATTAAGACAGATCTCTAAGTGTAAAACTTTGCTTACTGCATCTGGATGGCAGTGGTTCCCAAACCTGGCTGCGTGGTGAAATCACACTGAGATATTTTTTAAAATACTGATGCCCGGCTCCCATTCCCACACATTGTAATTTTCTTTTTAATTAATTATTTATTTTTGGCTGCGTT
Source organism: Delphinus delphis (assembly GCF_949987515.2). NCBI lineage: Eukaryota > Metazoa > Chordata > Mammalia > Artiodactyla > Delphinidae > Delphinus > Delphinus delphis. Next base: position 134,328,002 of record NC_082687.1, read on the forward strand.
GGGTCTTTGTTGCTGCGCGCGGGCTTTTCTCTAGTTACAGCGAGTGGGGGCTACTCTTCGTTGCAGTGCGCGGGCTTCTCATTGCGGTGGCTTCTCTTGTTGCGGAGCACGGGCTCTAGGCGCGCAGGCTTCAGTAGTTATAGCACGCAGCCTCCGTAGTTGTGGCGCACGGGCTCTAGAGCACAGGCTCAGTAGTTGTGGCGCCCAGGCTTAGCTGCTCCGTGGCATGTGGGATCTTCCCGGACCAGGGCTCGAACCCGTGTCCCCGGCATTGGCAGGCGGATTCTTAACCACTGTGCCACCAGGGAAGCCCCACACGTTGTAATTTAACTGGTATGGGATGTGACCTGCGCAACAGGATTTTAAAATCTTCCCAGGTGATCTAATGTGCAGCGAAGTTACCACAGTATTCCAGTGATTTCATGTCCTACAATCCAAATAATTTGCAGATTCTGTAAAACAGTTTAGTATCCACCTTTTACGACAGTATCACGTCATTAAAATCTTTTAGACAAAATTTTCTAAAAGTTAAGCATACAATGGGATGGGAGGAAACGATATTCTGGGAGAAGACAACTCTGCCCTTAGTTTACAGTCTATTTACAGTTTGGTTTTGACATGGAGTATTTTGCATTAAATACTCATGTTTTGTTTGTACGTTCTCACTTGGGAAGTTGTAATGTATCATTTATGAGTCCTGAACCCCCAGCATAACTGCTGAGGTGCAGTGTTAAAAAAGATAGTTATGGATGCGTAAAAAGTGAAGTAGATTCTTGTCCAGTCAGATGCAGCATACCTCGGAGACACTGGGGGTTCAGCTCCAGACCACCAGAACGAGTATCGCAATAAAGCAAGACATGAATTTTTGGTGTCCCAGTGCATATAAAAGTGACGATACTATAGTCTACTAAGTGTGCGATAACATTATGTCCCAAAAAAAGCAGTGTATATACCTTAATTGAAAAATACTTTATTGCTAAAAAAATCTAGCCATCCTCTGACCCTTCAGTAAGCCATAATCTTTTTTGGAGGGTTTGAAATACCGTGAGCGTTGCCAAAGACACAGACACGAAGTGAGCAAATGCTGTTGGAATAAGGGCGCCGATAGACTTGCTCGACAGCAGTGTTGCCGCAGACCTTCCATCTGTATAAAGCGCAGCATCTGCAGAGTGCAGCACAGTAAAAGGAAGTGTGCCCATGAGTCTCCCCGCTGCACTTGTTTTTCAGAGGTTTCTGGTGTGATGCAGGAGGCGAGTCAGTGCACTTGCAAACGGGGAAGCGTATCTTATTCTCATAAGGACTGGCGGCACTGTGCACCGAGTCCGCACAGAATAGTTACAACTGTGGAGGACAACGATATAACCGAGGGACTAAAGGACAGATGAACCACACCCACAAAGGACCTGCACTGTGAACTTGCAGTGTTGGCTGTGGAACTAAAAGTAGGGTTCCTCTTGCCTCCCAAAAATATGCTCTGTAATGCCCTCCCATAAGATAGACCAGGGGGCTGAAAGGATCACGGGATGCTTTGTGCATAAAAGCCCGAATTTTGTTTCTGTTATCGTTAAACATGACTTGTTCGTATACAGTGGTCAGAGACGCACTCTCTGAAGCATGCCAGGCGTCAGAGGCGAGTGGCTGGTAACGAACCAGGCGCCGTTGTCCCTTACATCCTGGTTTCACGGCCAACCCCTTACTGGAGCTGCCCCTCTCTTGTCGCTGTATCAATGTTGGTGGCTTCTTACTTGCTTGGCCCTTCCTGGTACACGTGATACCGTTGCCCACCGTTATCTTGACCTCAGCTGTCCTGTTAACCATGAATAGTCCCTGGTCTCCATTGCTGGGTTACTCTTCCTCTCCCCTAGCCCGTTGTCGTCTTTATATACTTGATGCTTTTCAATGTTTTCCTCAGAATTCACTCAGAGTTAAGACCACTCCCCACCCTGAATGGTTTCCAAGCCTATTTATTTCAGAGATATTTTGATGTCTGTCACCTCCAACTGAAATCTAGGTGAAGGAAGGAAAAGCGGTCCAGAGAGAAGCCATCAGTGGCATGGCCCAACGAGGTATGGGTGCCTAAAATATTTGGGAAAAATACATGTCAATATGTCCGTGGCCCGGAGATGCCCAAAACGGGGGTGGCCAGAGAGTAAGGCTTGGGAACGTAGGCAGGTGCTAGGTCAAAGGACTTTATTAATAAAGAGTTTTATGCTTTGGATATTTATCTTTTAGCAAGAGATGCCGCTGAAGCATTTAAAGCAGTCGCAAGGAAGTGACGGAAGTACACACTTTAGAAAGCTCTCATCTGGTAGCACGGGAGACGGACTACAGAGAGGCTTGAGAAGACAAAGCAGTAAGGTAGGGAGGATGGGAAAGGAAGCTGTTTAGAAGGTACCATCAACAGGACTTGGTAAGAGACTGGATATAGGAAGCAAAGGGTCTAGAACAGCCTTCACGCGGTGTCATTTGTTAAGCTCAGAGGAATAGATTTTCGAGAGAGGAGAGTTCCATTGGACACTCAGGAGGAAATAGCCGGCAGGTAATTAAGCCCATCTTTCAGTCTAGCCTAGAACAATAGATTTGGTAGTAAAAACCACGTGCGTGGATGAGGTTATCTAACAGTTATGTTGAAGCAAAATCGTAATAGTAAATATAACTACTCTACGAGGAAAAGAGCCCCATGGTAAGTACTACCTTTGAATGGGAAAGCTGAAGGAAAACGAAGTGGACTAAGAAAGTAGAGTTGGTCAGGCAGGAAGTAAACCAGAAAGGAGGGTGTCACGGGAAATCAAAGGGGAATTTTAAGACGTAGGCTGATCACATGAAAAAAGGAAGCATCTGTTTGATGTGACTGTTGGGTTGCTGGAGACCCCAGTGGGAATTGTTTCTAAGCAGAACTGACTGCAAGCTTCTGAAGAATATGGGCTGTTGGAACAAGGCAACCAAGGAGGTGTGAAAGGGGAGAAGATGGTGAGTACAGGAGGGAGGCACACCTGCCTCCTTCCCGAGACGGCCGTTTGTTAAGGATGGAGGCTGGAATACGCAGATGCTCTTGCAGCAAGGGCTCCAGAAACGGAGTTCACAGCTCGTGACCTCAGTGTTCTCTCTGTAGAGGTATACTGGCCATTTGGTAAGCAGGGTGGTGGCGAAAAGGCTGGGACTGCTGCTGGAAGGCGACCCAAGGAATAAACAGGCTGACTGCTGATCACTGTTCAAAAGCCTGCCCAGACTGGAAAATGCAGCCGCATCAAGTCATTGTTATGTGGTTCTTCTCTGATACGCTGGACACAAAAAGCAAATGTAAGTTACAATGACTCACAGTTGGAAGGGTTCCGATTAAATGCCTGCCATACCGCTGCTAAGTCCAATCAGAAGAAACACTGATCGGTATATACTGTCAACATGTGTTTCTAAATCTAGACCTTAGGTGAACTTACGCTGAAAGAGACACACAGAAATTTTTCAGGTTAGAGTGGTGGAGGTAGGTAAGTAGCCTTGACTTAACCTAATTAAAACCAGTCAGTAGTACAGCACAGGCAGAAAGAACTGCTCATGTAAAATGTTTCGTTAGTTATCCTCCACGTGATTTAGATTCGTAGCAAATACGTTATTACCCAAATCCATAAATGTCCAGGTGCCTAAAATGCTCGGCATTTGGGGAGGGGTGTAGGCAGGACACAAGTTACAACCTTTGCCCTAGAAGAGGATTATGGGGGACGTAACTCAATGAAACGTCAGTGCAATGAAGACAATACAGTTAAGCGTCAAGGCATGTGATACAGATTTTGAAAGCTGAAATATTTAGGAAATGTTTTTAAAGGAGGTAGAATTTGAGATTAACCCCCAGACGGGATAAGAATCAAGTGAGTTCTTCTCTGAGCTTTTATTAAAAGGTACCATCAGGTATGTGTATGGAAAAGATAAAAGGTTACGAAGGGAGCTGTTATAAAAATCTCTGTCGACCTAAGTAGTGTCTGACCAAAAGCGCAATTAAAGGCCACAAAATATTAAGTGTCGGTTTACTTAAATTTCTAAAAGATGTAAAAATAGACAACTTTTCTTTGTAGTAGAAAGAGCATTAAAGTGTGGAGTCACAGGACCTAGTTTGGTGTGAAATTACGTTCCTCTGGTCCCTCCACTTCCTAATTTGTACAAGGGCGCGAGTATTATTCGTTCTTCCTCACCCTCAAAAGGTCTGAATGAGAAACAAATGGTCTGATTTGAAATATAAATTAAGTGTGGCCAACATTAAAATAATAAATTCATTATGTAAGTAGAACATTATAATAATTACATGATAGTAATTAGAAAGGAAGTGGAAACATGCAGATGACTTGCTAAATATTAATGTAATGGAACAAAACAGAAGTAGAATTTCTTCACGCAGTAGTTGGGAAGGAGAAATAGGACTTCTGTTACTTCGTAACTAAAACAGTATGCTTATAGTAGCTTTTGAATATTGTTATAAATATCACCAGAGACGAGATAAATTTCATTTCTATATTTCAGAAAACCTACTTGAATACACTTTGAAACAAGAGTACAACAAAATAGAATATACTTCAAATGTTGAATATACAAACTATTATAGTTCAAATCTGAACACTGGTACTTTCCCCTTAAACTTCAACTAAAAAAAAAAAAAAAAAGAAAGGAAGAAAGAAAACGCCAGGCATTAGAGCTACCTGACAAAAATTCATGCTGAGCCTTAACTTCCAAGTGACAGTAGAACTGAAACGGATTATGTCTGCGCAGATGCCAGGGCGAAGTGAGTGACACAGGCACGTTTACAGCAAAAGGAAGGCCAGAGCCAACTGTTAATTTGTCCACAATTAAGAAACTGACAGACTTAAACTACCATATAAAATGTTACATGTATATTCTATAACAATACTGTGCTAGGTACAAGATTTTTAAAATTTTTCTTTTAATAAAAAAGCTTTACACAAACAAGCCATTAGCTTATTTTAATAAAGAAAACCGAAAATTAGTCTAAGGCCTTTGTTTTCAGCTTAAGCTATATGATAAAAAAAAAAAAAAAAATCGCACTAGATCGTTTTTGCTCTCTTTCTGAAGCTTTTGGATCCATTCTTCAATTCACATTCTAAAATACCTATATTAGCAGTCTTCACATAGCACCAGTTAAGTGAGTTCTGTGTGAACACAGTAATAATTGCTGGTATGCATATAAAATGCATCAAAAATTGCTATATGTAACAATGAGATCACCCATCCCAATCCCTCCCCACTGAAAACTATATAACCTCTTACAGAATGTTAGTGTTCCAAGTCTTAGTGTAACTTGATATTGTAGTGAGTTGCTTGGTCCCTTTCAATCCTTCTTCTTATTGACGGGTTCAGTTGTTTCCTACTGTAAGAGGCAGTTTTCTGTCAGCGTCTCAACATGTAGTTCACTTCCCACTGAAACATGGGATAGGTAATTTACTTCCAGTAAGTTTGATTGTTTTCTTATATGCATTACAAATGTTTTAAAGTCTTCTGACTTCTCTTGATGACATCCTTGCAAATGCTTAATGTCAGGACTAGCACTAACATTCTAGCGCCCATGGGAGAGCTGCTCTTTTATTTCTCACATGTCACCAGTCCCTCCGTTTTCATAGTTACGGGAAGGGCAAGAGCTGAAGGCGCACTGACAACCACTACGTGGGTCACTGTCTTATTTCCATCTGCCGGTTTTTCTTCCTGTACCAGCTGCAAAGTTTTCACATCATGTTCCTGCTTTTTGGCCACTGCTTCCGATTTAATCTCTGGCCCTTTTATGACGGCGCTGATAACTCGGGGAGGAGTCTGGCCAGATGCCTGCTGAGGCGGCACTGCCAGCCTCATGACAGGCGCGCCGTGGGCTATTGAAACCGGGGTGAGCGCTCTCACCGCCAGTGGCGTTCCAACAATGTTAATGCTTCCTGACCCAGGCAGGTTTGATTTTGTCTGCAGCTGACACTGTGCGAGCTGTGTGGCTGGGATGGTAATGATTTTGGCAGGCTGCATGGTGATTTTGTCTGCATTTTCAGTGGAGGCTGGCATCACAGTAGGGATCGTCTGAATCACTACCTTCGGAGAGGCCGCTGTTGTTGGGCTACTGCTGGTTATCAGTGGTGCACCTGCATTAACTGACTGAACGGCCACAGTTGAGATTTTCTGCCCCAACGATGTCATTACAACAGGCACTTGCATTGCCACACGAACTGTCCTAGTAGAGGTGAAAAATAAAGTTGATTATATTTCATGTTAAACTATAAAATAGGTCTCTTGAGCAAAAAGATGAATGCAAATCCCAAACATATAAAACTAGTGCTCCCAAATTTTACAAATGTACCGAAAACCCCTTAAGTTTAGAGTATGAAATACCATGATACGAATATATTTTAAAAACTAAAGCCTAGGGCTTCCCTGGTGGCGCAGTGGTTGAGAGTCCGCCTGCCGAGGCAGGGGACACGGGTTCATGCCCCGGTCCGGGAGGATCCCACATGCCGCGGAGCGGCTGAGCCCGTGAGCCACAGCTACTGAGCCTGCGTGTTTAGAGCCTGTGCTCTGCAACGGGAGAGGCCACAACAGTGAGAGGCCCCCGCACCGCGATGAAGAGTGGCCCCCGCTCGCCGCAACTAGAGAAAGCCCTCGCACAGAAACGAAGACCCAACACAGCCAAAAATAAATAAACGAACAAACAAACAAACTAAAGCCTACGTTAAATTCCATCCGTAAGACCCTAAAAATCCATTCAGGTTAGAGGAGACATCTACTTCGACAACAACAACAAAATACATTTAAAAATGCCAAGCGCTTTTCAAAGTCCTGACAACAGTGAGTTCTTAGAATGCAAATATTAAAAAAAGGAACATATCATTTCTGCCAAAGAGTTTTCTAAAAATTAAACCCGTTGCAACTAATGGTTTCCCTCACTTACCTTGGAGCTGCTGTTGCTGATACAGATGCGGTAGTAGTAGGAGACCTGGACGAAGCATCATGACCAGGGGGAGTGATGTTCACAACTCTAGCTACACCCTTCTCTGCTTTGGAGCAGTTTAGAGGAGATGAGTTTTTCCCACCACGCACAGAAGCTGCTGCTTTCAAGAGACTTTCTGCAGACAGTGACACTCGTTCTAATGACTTTTCATCAGCAGCTCCTGCTAAATCCTCATTGCAGGTTTCACTTTTGTCATCGTCTATGACCACTATGTTCTTGGGCATATCCTTGAACTGATATACAAGCCTCTGTCCTTCAACCTTTGCGAGAATACCCCTTTGGTAATAATATCTGCCAGGAAAAAGTACTAAATAAATCAAGTATATTACATTTGTTCTCCCCACCTCCCTACCCCCCAACAAAAACACCATGTAGAAGAGATGCTAACAGAAACATTCACTGATTCTAGTAAGAGATAAGGAGGAACTCACACTGCCTGGATTGTTCAAAAGGCTAAGAATTTGAAGTAGGAATGAAATTAGAACCTGGTGCCACCGGTCTTATATAACCTTGAGATCTGTAAAGTAGCTAAAAGCTCATTCTTAAAGGAAGTAATTTAACCTAAATACAGAATATACTACTGTACAGCTGGCCCTCCACATCCCTGGGTTCCTCATCCATGGATTTATTAACTAACCCATGGATCAGAAATACTCGGGGAAAAAAGAATTCCACCAAACAGCAAAACTTGAATTTGCCACGTGACAGCAACTATTTCCACAGCATTTACCCTGTGTCAGGTATTCCGTGTCATCTAGAGATGATTTCAAGTACACAGGGGATGCAGTGGGTTACAGGCAAGCACTATCCCCACTTCCAAAGGGATTTGGGCATCCATGGAGTTTGGTATCTGCGGGGGGTCCTGGAACCAATCCCCCTCAGATACTGAGGGACGACTGTATTTTACAGACACTGGTAAAACTTTAGTTCTGATTTACATAGGTTATAAAAACAATCTGATGTTACGTGGAAAAATTACCTAAGCCATGCTTCGTAGAAGTGAATCTGTGGCGTATATGAATACTGTCACTAAACTATGTTCATTTACAAAATACCCTTCATTAGAATAAGCCACGTGCATAACAGAGTTATGTGGGTTCCTCCACCTGACAAAACTTAAGAGAAAGTTTCATATCAAGATAAATCCATGATAATAAGTTTGCAGGAACTAAAGAGCAAATTCACAATTTGGAAACTGTATTTTGTTTGGGTTTAATTTTCTGAAAGGTGCACATTTCCCACAAAAATGGATTTTCCAATGGTGTTGAAATTTTAGCCGTCTAGACCAAACTCCTGTCTCCCCACCTGCCTCCAAATACAAGACGCTCCTCTAGAAAATCCCCCCCAAATTACAAGCTGTAACAAATAAGGGATTTTAACAGCTTCTCTTTAAATAGTTAATAGACAATATTAAGAGACATGTAAGTTTTGTTTGAAAACTCTTTCTTTTGGGTTCTTACCTCAGAGCTCGTCCCATAGTTTCATAGTTCATGTCTGGCTTGTTCTTATGCTTTCCCCAAAGCTTAGAGACAGCCTTTGAATCCACAAGCTTGAATATGCCTTTTTCTCTCTGAGTCCACTTAATATACCGGGGACAAGTATTTTTATCTTGAAGTAGATCTAAAAGAAACTCCCACAAATAGGTTGTGTTTCCTTTGAAAACAATCATAGACATTGATTAACGATTCATTAACATAATTAAAAGCAAATATTTACTTATGCTGGATAAAAAATCAATTAATTTACCACTGGTGAAGCACAAGTGTACTGAGAGTCTGTCATGAAATACTTGACTAGATCGGCAATCATTTGTACAGTGTCAAATTGTGTTGTCTAGTAAATAACAACAATTCAAGAAATAAACAACAGTTTGAAACAATATAAGCTATAACACAAGGCCAGGCACAGTTATATTTCAAATGAATGATAGAAAATAATGTCTGAGATTTCAGGAGTGAAAATAAAGCGGATTGTTAAGGCATTATCAAGTCTTGGAAGATGGCTAAGATTTGCATAGAAGGAAAGGAAGGACTCTGGGTAGGTAAAAGAAGAAACTTAGTCCCAAAGAGAAGAGAGCATCACTCTTTTCTTTTCTTGGAAGGCTGGGGAAGAGTAGTGGGCAGTGGTTACGAGAAGACCAGAAGACTAAAACCAGGCTGCTGTTTTCCTTTTATTCCCTTTGTAAGCCTCTAGGTGCAGAGGTTCTTAAATTGATGAAAGAAGAAGAGAGTCCCGAGAAGAGGATCAGAATACATATGCCACCAGGGAGCCACCAGGTCATCTCCAGGCTCCTACTCAATAACCCTTTACTAGCCTCAAATCCAGATCCAAGTTACGGGCTACATGAGAAGAACCTCGAAGGTGGGAGGCTTCCACATCAAGCCACTGCTACTAGTCAATCGAAACGCTGATGTTTTTCTCCTCTAGCTTTTCATTTTCATCCTGTATTTCCCTGAAAATTCAGTCAATCCATTAACCCATAGTTGAGCCCCGTGTGCATCTCTTGACTTTAAAAAATTAACCTTCAACTTTACAATGCTATTTGTATCTCTTCAACTTTCCTATGTTACATTTGTACATCAGCATCCATACCTAAAAACTCTTAGTATTAAACCGTGCATAACTTTCAACTACATAACTCTCAACTGAATCAAGATATGTATCTGGGGCATTTTTATTTTATGACCTAAAGATTATAAGAACTTATTCTGGAAGAAATTTTTGTACAACAGACAATGCCTTGCACACAGTAGGGATCTGAGTACTTCTGTGTCTACTGAATTAATCAGACTCATCAACATTCTTTAGGTTGTCTTTAAATGCTTCGCCCCAGTTCCCATCCCCAAGTTAAAATTAACAATCCTATTTCTAGTTTTAAGGAAAACAGAATTCGAAAGGGAAGCCTTCTTTATCAGACAAGGTAGTTTACTAAGTCTATGCAGACATTATCGTCATAATTTTGCAGAAGAGGAAACACTGACTGGATTTTTAATCCAGGGATGACTGTAATCACTTTAATCTTCACATTTCCACATGCTGCCAGGCTGCCTCAAGTTTAATCATACAAAACTGAAATTTTAATGAAAGGTGATTTTTGACTGGTAAAAATAGGTTATCACAAAACTTTTTTCCAGTTTTAAACATAAGGTCTTTGAATACAAGAGACACCACTGATGATGGGAATAATTTTTTAAAAAGTAGTAACTGGGACCTCCCTGGTGGCGCAGTGGTTAAGAATCCCCCTGCCAATGCAAGGGACACAGGTTCGAACCCTGGTCTGGGAAGATCCCACACGCCGTGGAGCAACTAAGCCCGTGCGCCACAACTACTGAGCCTGCACTCTAGAGCCTGCGAGCCACAACTACTGAGGCCCGCACACCTAGAGCCGGTGCTCCGCAACAAGAGAAGCCACCGCAATGAGAAGCCCACGCGCCGCAACTAGAGAAAGCCCCCGCACAGCAACGAAGACCCAATGCAGCCAAAAATAAATAAAATAAGTAAATAATTTTTTAAAGTAATAATTGTATGTTTACAGTTCAACTTTGTAATACTACTATTATGTAAGTTTTAAAGTTTTCAATATAAATTAAAAGATAAAACCTAAGATACCAGAAATGTAAAACCACCAAAGACACAGAAGAAAATAAAAGTATCCTAAATCTGTCCCAAATTGAATAAACAGTTCCTAAATAAATAAGGGTTTACTGTAACTGGATTTTTCTTTTTTTCTTTTTTTGTCTAAATTTCTTGGTAGGCTTACTAGACTTAATTTTTTTTTTACTAGAGATTTAATTTTTGCTTTAATTATTTACAATGAGATATATCGGACTACCCGTTGAGGATGGAATAAATTTGAATATGCAAATCCAAAATGTATCCAACTATTGAAAACATTCATGGAAGTGATAAAATTTTGGTTATCAGATTATCAGAACACACCTAAAACCCTTACTAAGATCACTTGAAATCAACTTACACAACAAATTATGACAGCAGAGAATGCAGAAGGCTTATGCTATTTTTGTGCTTAATGAGAATATACAAACTCTAAAGCAAACATGTTAAATTTTTGTTCTAAGATCCTTACTGACATGACTGAAATCTGCTGGTTGGAAAACTAAATTCACCTTGCATTGAATCAGTTAAGAAACGCTAAATTCACCTTGCTTCTATCAGTTAAGAGAGGATGGAGAAACGAAGTCTTAGTTTTGTAAACCTTCTTCAATTCTAAGTGACTCTCCATGAGGATGCCTGCCGTTATCCTCCAGAACCACAGCTCTTCATACAGCTGTGTATCAGATTGCAGGTAGGGCCTTTTCCAAATTCAAGCGCTTGCCCACCTCCACTCCCTGCAGTTTTATCTCAGTGGGGTAAGGACCACGCATAGATAGTTTGAAAAAGCTCCACGTGTGATGCTCATACAGCCCTGACTAAGAACTGCTACCAAAGACAGTACTCTCACGTGTGCAGGTACTAGAAGTGATTTTCCTACAAATGTACTTGACTAAGAAAAACAGCATCTCACCTACAAAACAGACCTCCCCAAATTACCTTTTCCTTCTCTGGGCTTCTTCTTTATGCCTAACTCAGGAGACCCATTGGAAATTGGCGACTGCTGGGTCTTTGGTTTACGGCCAACTGGAAATAAAAGATATTGAAACCACACGTTGAAAACAGGAAAAAGAAGCATGATAGCAGGCTTTCTGATAACATATTATTCATGAAACTGGATACTAATCTATGGATTAATATATTCAGTGTATATAAAAGTTGCTTTTAAAAGAACATGAAAAGCACTTCTGCAATTTTAGATTACAGCAGTTAGTGGACAGTAATGTCAATGTACATGGCAAGTCAGGCACTACTAACCCATTATTTACATGGTCAGAGCCTCAATTTGCTAACCTTTTCCAATAATGTAGCAATGGAAACAAATTCTAGTACAAACTTTTGTTTTCTGTTCTACAGAATTGTTAGAAAAAGCTTTACCTACCGATTGCAGAGGATCTGATAATCTGCGAAGCCCTTTGAGCTCAAATGAGGAAAAGTAAAAAATATTATTTTAAACACTCTCTACTGCTCTGAGCCAATCAATTCACCAGAATTTCAGCATAAGTTTCCCCACCTCAACGTGCAGGTACATTATAAGGATAAAAAAATCTTCCAAGAGATTACTTCGTAGGTCTAGTAGATGTCTGCGCCCTTCCTTTTGTCTCCCCTCACTTCTGCCGTAAGGCTCTCTCAGAGAGATTAGCATCCACAATGAACAGAAAAGCAAGAGCTATACTTCTCTACAGTAAAGAAAGCTTAAGCCTGAAATGTGTTGTATTCAACCCTCAGCCCTGACGGATGAATGCTGGCAGGTGAGGGGAAGCCTCAAGAAAGAGACTGGGAATATTACATATACTATTACTGATTTGGTGATCTGTCCTAACATCTGGGATTTCTGATGTCTCTGCTCTTCATTAGCAAGGATTATCTAGAGCTAAATTAAAGTGCCTTAATTTATACGTCAAAAAGCATAGTTATTATATTCTAGGATTAGAATAGGATTTCATTAAGACGTATGCTTTGGCAAAAATTAAAACAAAGTTTACTGGTCTCCCTTGTTAAAACAGAGCTTAATTTCTCAATTTAAATAATACTTATATGTACGAATCAGTCAGTTAATAAGACTGACGTCTTCACTGTCTCCTAAATTCAATCACAAAAGCCCAACTTCCTTAAAGGAAAGGTTAGCCCCAAAAGGCCCATTTTCTTATAAAGCAGCATTTCCCAAATGGTATTACATGAGAAATAGGTTATTCATCAGTAGGAAAAACGGTTTACAGTCAAATTAACTTTTAGAACTGCATGCTGTCTTCTCTTGGAGATTTACAATGCACGTTAGTATATTAAAGGCTCTGGAAATAAAAAGAAGCCTCTACTATTAAAAAATACCTACCTAACTTTGTATGTCCCAAAGGTACTTAACCACAAATGAATAATTAACGATGTTGCATGTCATTTTTAAATTGTCATTCATTAAGACCACCTATTTTCAAATACGTAATAAGATTAGTATTAAATTGGCCAATTATTTCCTGGTTTATACCGTACCACCACATAGGCAGATCAACCTGTTTATCTAGAGGTCTTGGTTCCCTAAATGATCTCAGCTTTTCATAGTCTTTTCCCTCTTCATTTAAATCTAAAATTTTCTGAAGTATTTTGTAATAGCTTCCATAAGATACAACCAGCCGAAGGCTATAGAGGGCAGTGGGTAAACAGGGCTATTTATATGTATTCCTTTTGTTTCTAAACATTTACAGCAGGAAGTAATTCTTCCTTCTAAACTCTCTCATTCATGCCTTTCTCAAATACATATTATCTATATTGTAAGAGGGAAGGTGCTCTGTCTTATTCTCCACTGGGTACCTCACGGCAAATGAGGCACAGTCCTGTGACCATCACAGCAATTTGAAACACTGCTACCTAATAAATCAAAGATAATACCATTATTTCTGAAGCAAGTTTTCCCTTATTGTTGCCTTTGATTTTTCTTTTCCCCCATTCTAAAATGTGAAGAAAGAGACAGGGAAGAAAGTGGAATTAGATGAATACCCATTTATACAGAATTTCATTTCTTTCAAGTTTTACCTTTGATTCAAACAGAAAAAGAACCCACTCAGGATGCTGAAGATGGACTGGAGCCTTGTGCCTCACCCACTGGGACCAGAGGAGCACAAGCTTCAGCAGGCGTCAAATAACAAGTGGAAACGCTCTTTACCCAGAGGTGAGCTGATTTCCCCTCACAAGTCCCTACGTGCAACCTTGGTGTTTTAAGGCCGAAGAGAAGGGGGAGAAAACTGGGCTTTTTACTTTAATGCCCACAAAAAGAGTAGGAAGGTAAGATTACGAAACATAAAGTCAGGAATAATTTTGTTTTTTTTTTTTTTTAAGGTAACCAAGTACCTAAAAGGATCAGAAAGCAGAAAAATGGGCAGTGAATCTCTGGCCTTCCTTCTGTGTATCAAGCACCTATTATAATCTCACTCTGCAGGCAACTACTTTTAAAGCTCAAACACTAACTCCTTTAAACAGTAGGAACATGTTAAAAGACAAAATCTTAATTCTTTGAGAATATCTAATTAAGATAACATCAGTCATAAATCTACACATATATTTCCTACGTCCTGTGATGGGGGGAGAAAGATACCAGAAAAAATTTCACCCAACTTCCCAGAAATGTATAAATACACTCTACCTTTCTTCTTTTTCATTGGTTCATGGCTATCTGGTGACGTAGGAAGAGGAGAGGTATCCATTGGTTCAGATTCTTCAGTTGACACCTCCACTACAGTTTCTGTAATGACATCCGGCCTCATAGCAGCATGGATAAATTCTGGAGTTGATACACAAGGAGGGACAAACACTTCCACTATAAAAAAAAGTTGAAAAATTAAAATTTCCCACCCCCATTAATGCCTCTCAATACGGACAATTCAATATTTAGTAGGGTGAGGTTATTAAGAATTCATCAAAGCAGGATAAAAACTTGGAAGTTAAGGCTTATTGAATATACAATATGGTCTAAAGTATGTAAGTAAATAAATGCAAAGAAAATCGACTTGAAGGAAACGTTAATCTTCTGGGTAAAGGGGGAGATCATAAGTAGTCAACCCCCCTGCTTCACACTTTTAGATACTTTCAAGTTCACTGTAGAAGACTTTGGATTATTTTGACAATTGGGAAAACATTTGAAAATAAAAGAGTATAATAGTGAGTTAATAATTACTTTCCTTCCACTCACTCATCATTATTCTCTAACTAGGAAGAACATGCACCTGGTGTAACATTAGAGTAATAAACGTACGTTTAGGGAAAAGCAAGCACAGTTCATTTCAAGATGTGAAAAGAAAACCTGCTCGTTACAGCCAAATGAATATCATCTTTCAATATTTAAAATTTTATTTACTGGAGCAGTCCCTGATATTTTGGGTCACTAAAATGGTCCATACAGATTTTCTAGTACATACAATAATGTTGCTCTGGCTTCCTTTCAATGTGCATGAATAACCAGGATATGACATTTCTATTTCAATTAATACATACTATCATGGATTAATATACTGACCAGTATGCCCTAATCTTCTTCTCATATCCCTGAATAATACACAGGATTCCTACTCTAACTAAAAAGTACGGTTGATCTTTAACATATGTTGAAAATCCCTAAAAGAAGGGCCAATCTTAACTGTATTAAGTCAAATTAACATTTGGGCATTAAAATTAGGACAGAAAGACTCTCAAAGGCAGTCTCTAAAAAGGGGGCCAAAAAAAACAAAAAACAAAAAAAGGAAAACGTGCAGCCTGAAGGGAGTGTGAGGAAACACTGGAAGCTACCTCCGCCCTCCCTCAGGGAGCGCTCCCTGGGGTCACTGCCCATCTATCACTGAAGGAAGGACTGAACGTGGTCATAGGTGGCAAATGCTCCCATCTGCCATTCTCTTAAGGTTTATAATTTACCCAGAGTTAAGGAAATAAGACATGATGGTATAAACAGCTATGTAGCAGCCATCTGTCTGTCTATAGTGGGCGTTTCTGTTTCATTTATTTTGAAAATTAAGTATTTAAGATTTGGGAACATTGACAAATAAAAATCAATTACTGCTGTCACAGGTATTTATGTATTATAGACTTTGAGAACACCAACAATCCCCTTGGATTACCAAAGACAAAAACAAAAACTTTCTTTCTAGATACGTAAAGTGACGTGATATGTTTAATATAAAAAAGAACAGTTCACATACCAGGACTTCTCGAATCTCTCAAGCAGGTAGGAGATTCCATATGAAGCAGGGCTTCAGCAGCTTCAATTGTCTTATCTGTACAGTGTGCATTACTGCTATGAACTGATGCTTCCACTGGGGGGAAAATAAGCTCTACTCAATAAAAATGCACTGAACACGTACGTTATTAAATTAAACTCTCACGTTAATAACTCTAAATGAGTCATTAATACATATTAGCCCATATAAATTACTTACAGAAATAACTTTAAAACCAAAACAACCTAGTATCTATACTTTGTAAAATGAATGTTGATTATAAAGCAAGTATTGAGATTGATTAGAAATTTCTGAATCTTATCCAAAGGAAAACAAAGACCCTTGAAATTTGAATCCTGTATCAATCTTAGGCCAAAACTAACTTGCGGGGTAGGGGAGGGAGAATGGTTGTAGATTAACAGTCCTATGAGGTCAATTGCAATTTTAATATACTGCTAAGTAAACACCTAGCAGAATCAGTCAGAAACTCGTATTTCTAAATTAGTTTAATCAATCAGTTCAATTCTTACAGACCCTCCTGGTGAGTGCACCAGAGAACTTGGGAATTTTCTTCACAGTAACTGCTTTCTTCTTCAAGATCTCTCTGGACTTTGCTGGGTTTTACCCAAGAAATTTAGAAAGAAAGAAAGAAAAAAAAAAGAGAGAGAGCGAGCGAGCGCGCCTGTGTTTCTTTTCCTCTCCATGAAGCCTTTTCTAGTTCTACCACCTCTTGTAACTCTCTTCTAACACTTACTTTATGCTTTGCTGATTAAATTATTTGTGAAACAGTAAAGTGTACAGCAGTGGTTTGGTTTTCCAGCCTCGAAAGCTTGGGCTCTAGTCTCTGCCACTTACAATTTCTGTTACCTTAGGCCAGCAATTTAATTTCTTGTAAGGCTCAGTTTCCTCTTTCACCAAACAGGAATATTACTTACCTCATACAGTTGTGAGAATTAAATGCAGCGATTGCCTTAAAAAACACGTACAATATCTCACATATAGATAAGAACTCAATAAATGGTGATAATTTCTTATCACCATTTAAGCTCCGTGAGATCAGGGAGGGCCTATCTTAATTCATCTTTACATCTGTTATGGTTCCTAACACAGACCTTTCATATAGGAGGCATGCAAGTGTTTCTTTTATGTTTTGAAGTTAAGGACAACCCACAGACCTTACAGGAAAAATAGCAATTCAAGCACAAATTCATTATCCTAATGATATAATTAATTTCACATCCTGACTTGAAATATTCTGCTTGGTAAGAGGTTCTGAAACATGAATATGTGAACGGTGTCTAATTTGATAAATTTTTCTCAAGGTGTCCTCTAAAGGACTAAAAGAAAATACTTATACAAATTTCATAGAAGCATATTATAAATTCACAGGTTCTACAACACTAAAGATATGAATCTTTTAAAATTGTTTCCAGTAAACTTTTAATTGAAAACAACTTTTTCACTTAGTCTCAAAAGTCACCGAGTGCTAAGGCCTCGGCCTCACACACCAGCCATTTGGAGAGCGTTCACAGAAAATCCAGCGACTGCTTCACCACCTGCTGCACGTCATCCACACTCTCAACCAAGGTACCCGGTCTCTCCAGTTGCTCTTTCCATTTATGGAAATCTGCTCAAAGCTAAACAGTTCCAGAGAGGCAGCCAAACCTCTAAGTAAATCTATCTTTAGGTGACCCTGCTTACTCTTATCTGCAGCTTCACTGAAGCACAGGATTCAATCAGTCCTTCTAGCTCAACTTTAAGAAATTTACTATTAGTAAGTATAAAATATATTACCATTCTCAAGTATTTTCTTCAAAGTACCTCCCCCTGCAGTACTCACGTGCACTAAAGAACCTTGGGAAGCAGATTCTCAGGTTTTTAAAAGTTTATTCTAGGAACTTCATTCTCTTTAAAGTCTGCTTGTGTTGCAATTTAGCTGTTGTCTTAGGTACTATTAATAAACCATCCTGGGTAAACTAATTCCTTACGTAATTGTACTAAGACACACCCTAAAAACTCTACCATACTAAAGAGCTTTGAGTATTTGATAATAATACAGCAATAGAATTTTGCCAGATATTTTAATGTTTTAAGTTATAAACAAAATGAAATTTGCCAACAGCTATATGTTGTGCTGCCCTGAGCTCTTAGTTTGAGGTAGTTTGAGGTATGTTTTCAAAACCATGACTTCATGTTAGTTATGTCAGTGAAAATGTTCTTGCTATGATTTCCGACCTCAACCTCCCCTTTCTCCCTAAGTTCAAAATGCTGTTTCCCTGAAATATTTTACATCCAGAGTAAAACAAAGAGAATCCACACAAACTTCAGCAGAGAATCACTCCTTTACACTTTAAATCCAGGACGAGAATATATTAAAAATGCATCAACTCCCTACGAACTATCAGTCGGATCTAATGTTCTATGTACAGTCAACAAAGGATTGTTATAAACCTGAGACACAAGTGTGAACAGAGCTCTGGCCTCATGAAGCTTATACGAATAGTTCAGAGTATCAAAAACATAACTGGACGTAAAATATTTCAAAACAAAATAAAGATGCAAAATAATTTGACAGTTTCCAAGAATACTTAACCCAATTTGTTAAAAGCGAGCTCTGTCTCTTTTTACTTGTCTTTTGTTGACGTAAGTCAACAAGCAGTTTTTGGTAACAGAAATTTAAGAAATACTTTTCCTATTCAAGTTCCCATAATTTTTAAAAACTTTTCAATATTATTTTATTCAGATCAATAATTCAAATACAATTTAAACTAAAATTCTGGACAACTCCTAAGGATAAATAGGAACATAACATTGTTGTGCCATCGAAGTAAGCAAACTTACAAGTGAGGGCTGAGAATTCCTTACTTATCTCTTACTTAAAGCTTGATTTTCTGGTGTCTTTCTAGGCCTGCTTATGAAATTTATGGGAGTTTAAAAAAATAAGCAACTCATTTAAAAAACAAACAATGCAGCTAAAAGTAATCTGGCAGGTATCATCTTCTAGTTGCCCCCAGTCGGTGGCACTGGTCTGGTCAATATTCCTTGAAGAAATAAATATACCAAATAAATTTCCAAACTATTTTAATTTTAATCAGTGTCAAAAATTACATTTGCTTATGCCCTCCTTTACCGTTGGTTCAGAGTCTTATTGTTCCATTTCTAGCTTTCTAATCAACTGGTGTTTGTATGGAGACTATTCCAGACTCACTCGACAGCTGTTACTAAATACCAAACTTGGTAATTAAGTCTGACAAGAGACATACCTCTCAGCTTTGCAGAAGAGAATGCTGGCAATGGATCTAGTTCATAACAACGTTCTTAAAAGTCAAAAATAAAAATTAACAGCAATTTAATTTGAGAGCAATAGGAAAATATTAGAAAACACTTCATTAGGTGATAGTGGTATTCCCCTACAAGCAAGACCATAAACTAATATTTACAAGGGCATCACGCAGCTACCACACCTGACTCACCACAGCTTATTCTCTAACGCCCCAGGACTCACAGTTAATAGGTGAGTGAAGAACACAAACAAACAGAAAGGTAAAAGGTCTGGGGCACTCCATCTGTATCCGTTCCCCTTTGACTTTTCTAATCTATACAGCTGCATTATAAGGTTAAAAGGGGAAAGAGAATAAAATCATTTTCTACAGTAGCGCTGTCTGATAAAAATATAACGAGAGCCACGTGTAATTTTTAAAGGTCCAGTAGCCACGTTAAGAAAATAAGCAGAAGGGGAAATTAATACCTTTCATTTAACCCAGTATATCCAAAACACTGGCATTTCAACATGTAAAAGAGGTTTACATGTGAAGAACATGTAAAGAAGTTTTTCACTGCTTCAGTTTTTATGTTCAAATTAAATTAAAAATTTGGTTAATCGGCCACATTTCAAATACTCAATCGCCACATGAGGCTAGTGGCTATGGTACTGAAAAGTACAGACTAAATAAAACTGTAACTCAGCTATTCTCAAACTTTTCTAGTCAAAGGACCCTTTTACACTCATATTACTGAGGACCACAAAGAGATTTTGCTTATGTAAGTCCTATGTTTAGATACTTATCCTATTTGAAATTAAAGCTAAGAAAACTTTAAGTAATATGTTTATGAAAAATAACTTTTCTAAAACAAAGAACAATTTAGAGAGTAGCTTTATTTTACATTTTTGCAAATCTTTTTTAATACATGGTAGAAAACAGTTGGATTCTCATACTTGCTTTTTCATCCGATCTGTTCTATCAAGCCATGCAGCCTCTAGAAAACTTCTGTGAACACTTGTGAAAGTGAAAAGGCAAATAATGTCTTAGCGTTACCATGAAAACAATCTGACTTCACGGACCCCCTGAAAGAGTCTGGGGAACTCCCAGAATCCCTCATACCAGAGATTTTAGTATTAAAGAACTGCAGCTGTAATTTATTATCTAATGTAATCAACAACACCCAAATTCCATCCTCATGTTTCTGTAAGTTTTAGCTTCTAAACATAAAATCACTGTGTAGGTGAACAATTATGATTCCATTTCCATAAGTACAACAGTACTTTGTCGACTTACACATGAAGGATTTTTTTTTTAAACTCTTCATAAATCAAAAACACTCTCCTGCCTGCCTCTCTACCAATTAAATTTGTCCCTAAAGGAAACTGATGTTGGATTACCCTGAATGACTCTTTACACACTGATGTTACTCTTTCACTCAATTTCTGTATGAATTTTAGTACTAATGCTGCAATGAATTCTAAAGAGTAATTTCTTAAACACATTTCCAAATAAAGTTTTAAAAAATTTATGCCATTCTTCCAATTTTATTTCAACGCATCCTTCATCTTTTCATAGCCTGATAAATTTTTTTTTCAAATTGATGGTCTTTTCAAGATTGATACCATATATTCCAGTTTATAGTAAATTAGAAGATTTTCTAGTTCAAATTTCATGATGAATTTTGACAAACTAGACAGATTTGTTCTGTCCGTAAAAATACTTAAGGCTGCATTTCCAGAAGAATTTCCCCCTTCCATTCAATAACCGTGTTAAAGTAGAACAATACTTCTTTCCTAAGAGTTACGCTATTTCTCAATTCTCAAATTCTCCACTTTCTCAATTTTCAATTTCTCAAAAAAAGGAAGAAAAAAAGTCAAGGAATGTACACTTGAGAATACGAAGGCAGAATATTTTAAATTGACAATCTTCCAGAAAAGTCAGGCCACGTGTACACAACGCTTTCGCATAAGTATTAATAAAGTAACATTCATATTTTCCTAGAGACTAGAAATGAGCTTAATTTACTAAATAAACTATATCATAGTCTTATTCAACGTACAGACATGGCCTCAAACTCCAATTTGGTCCAAAGATTGGCAGAAGAAATTAACCCCTCCCCATTACATAACGACCTTACAGACAAATTCATAGAGTGTAATGTAAAGAAATCCAAGCAAAAAGAGGACCTTCGCTTTCCATTAAATATTTCTGAGCCACCTATAGTTTCAGAGTTTTAAAAGTTATTAGGGATCACCTAGTCAATGCTGTTCTCTTACAGAAAACGAAGCCTTAAAGAGCTAGTTTAGTGACAGCTAGATGAAGATCCTTATCTCCTGACTTCAGGGTCAAGGCTCTTCCAAGGCTCTTTCTCGGTCGGACACCATGTTGTCAGTGAAAGTTTTATAAAGTATATCAAGTCTTTACCACAAAAAATATTTTGTATGTGAAAATGATTTTTAGTAAATAACCTTATGTATTTCATTCTTTATTCAAACGCCTCTGACAGCATACATGTTGATAACTAAAGCGAAAGCTGATGGCTAAAGTTGATAGTTAAGTCTCTGAAGGGAGGAAAATAAAAGCAAAACTATATCCTCTAGCATCTTAACGTCTAACAGTAATGGAATTCTAAGCGCTTTATACTTACTTAGAAACAACAGTTATGCTAACAATATTCAATTTAAAGCTTATCTCCTCTAGAAGTTTTCCTTAATAGCATTCTACACTTACCAGGAACCCATACAGCAATCCCTGTAGTTATATTAACATTTATATATGATACAGATTTTCATCTGTCTCCTCAATTAGACTAAATCTTCGTGAGCAAGAATTACGTCTAACACTTGATGACTTCCCTCAAGGGAATGAAAAGATACCATTAAGTCCATATACAAATACAAACCTTACAAACATTACCCTCCCAACATCATTGGCAATTGGCAGCAATAAAAATTTAGATCCATGATTCTTCATTTTCTGGGCCACCTTTCCTCCTCCACTTTTAACTCACTGAATAAACCTTGGATAAACCAGCAAACCTGTCTCAAATTTCCTTCTAAAATAGGGTTTATAAAGGAACTTCAGATTACACGAATATGACTTGAGAAAATAATGTGAAAACAATTATATGTAATATGTATTCTTTACAGAACATTATAATCACAAAGGAAATTTCAACTGTAAGGTTTCTATGTACTAAGGAAATGCAGTAGAACGGGAAAACTTAAAAAACAAAACCCTGATGAAAAGAAGATAAAACGTTTGTATTTTTGAACCGTAGGCTGTCTACATATGTTAAACTGGGTATATGCATCCACTCCAAGCAAAATATCTACAGGTAACGTTCAGTTGTGACGATGATTGCGAAAGCTTATATGACAAAAATACCTTCTCTTGGCAAAATTAAGCCCTCTTACCTTTACCTTTACAAAATTCTAACTGCGTGGAGTAGTCTAAGGTTCTCACAACCACTGGGAACATTTCCGGAAAGGTCCATGTTCAGCACTACTGACCCAAACAATCCATAAAGTGTTGTTAGTACCAATAATATAAAGCCCAAAATTCCATCTCTTAATTCATACAGTATTAACGGACTGAACGTACACAAAGAGACCAAGTTCTCATTGTGCTCTGCCTCCTTTTCCCTAATATTTAAGTTCTTGCTCTAATCAGAAAATAACTGTCAAATGCATTTTAATCACTACTCAGTGAACTGTGATTTTTTTTCTTCGGGACCGTGTAGCGTTCTATTTTACAGATTAAGTTCTGTTAAGGGTACATGTAAGTTTATGATTTCTCCCAAACGAACTGAATCACAAGAGTTTCACCAACTAAACGACTAACTCCCCAACCTAAAAACAGTGGATGGAAAACAGCCGGTAAGATCCTTTACAGCAATCCTCGTCGGTGACTCTTCCCCATCTTCCAATTCCCATCGATGGCGATATGAAAGAGAAGCCAGGGAAAGGAACACTGACGCTCACTGCAGTAGGTAAACCGTACTCAAGCTCCGCTACGCCGACTCAGGGCCCTCGCTGCGCTGTCTGCTATTAAGTAAAGCCGCTTTCTCTATGTAACTTAAGTCCGTGCCCTTCCGCTGCAGCAGTGGCGCCGCACATCCCCCACCGCCGCGGCCACTTCCGTGTTTACACTCCTCTTCCCTCCAATTCCATGCGTACATTGTCAGCTTCACTCCCGCCCAATCTTCATTGGCCCGCCGCGGGCCAGGAGTCCCGCCCCCAGAAACCAACGCTCTTATTCGGAACATCGCAGCGAGCGGATAGGAACCCGAGGCCTGTCAATCCCAGCCGTTCTGTCCTCTCCGAGGCGCTTCCGCTGTGGTGGGAGGCTTGGGGGGGAGGGGGAAAGGGGGCAATTCCGTGAGGAGACTTCCCTGGGGCCAAGACTCCCTCCCGCCCGCCCCGCTCCTCCACCTTCACCCGCTGTTTACAAAAATAAACGTTCCTCTCTGACGCCCCAACGCTCCAGCGCAGGGGTACAAAACATACTCCGTGTCTTTCCCATCCTCCCCCCTGAAAAACCCACCCACGAGGCAAGGGGCATAAGCCTACTTCTCCACAGCCGCCCACTGAACCAGGAAAGGGAGGCGGGCCCCCGAGAGCAACACCCCCCCCAGGCCACTCCACGTTATTAAGGGACCCTCTCGAGAACCGTTACTCCCGAGCCCGCACAAGGTGGGGATGTGAGGAGGTGGGTCAGAGCAATTTTTTGGCGGGTATCGGTCTACCGGACGTGGCCCGGCGCTGCCTCGTCCGCGCGGAAGTCCAGGACTTGCGGACCAAGTCTGAAAGGAGAACGGGGCGGGGGTGGCGAGCGTCCACCGGAGAAGCCCGCCGCCCCCGACCGCGGGCAGCAGCGGCCTCTGCGGCCAGACAGCGTGGCAGGCGCAGCCGGGAGACAACAGCCTCACTCACTTCCTGGTTCCTCGGCAACTGGGGTGAAGCGCACAACTCGTCCGCCCCCGAGTCCCCAACTTAACTGCGGCTCGGCTGCCCGGCACCCGCTGCCAGCGCTCCGCCCGGCAGCCGCCGCCGCTGCTCCACAAACCCACCCTGAAGCGACAGCGCCGGATTTGAGGCAGGTTACTCTCCAAGGTGATCACTTCCTGATTCGTCGCCTCCATTACTTCATTCACAACCCCCCTTTCCCCCGGCCGCCCCGGTGACCGAAGGGGACACCGGACCCCCTGCACTGACCGCCACAGGGGAGCCACCCCGCCCCCTGTGCACCCCTTCTCCTGCTGCACCGATGCACGGGAGGAAAGTTCCCCTGTCCTTACCAGCCCGGATGAGCAGATCCAGCTGGTTCGTGGGTCCCTCATGCAGAGACGTCGCCATGTTTATCCCGGGGCTGGAGCTGCTGCTTCACATTGACTTACACCGTGAGCAGCGGCGGCAGGGGAGGAGGCGGAACCCGCGGCCGGAGACACACGCCGTGCGGCCGACACACACTCACGCACTCGCACACACTCCGACGCCCGGATCCTTGCGCGTCCTCCGACAGGAAGCCGAGGCCGGCCCGCCTCCCGCCGCCGGGCTGAGAAACCCCACCACCTAACGGCAGGGGCGGCGGCGGCGGCCGCCTCGGCTGGCAACGCGATCCTTCCGCCCCGCGCCCAGACAGGAAGTCCCGGACGCCCGCCCCAGAGAGCGGACGCGGCCCGCGGCGCGCAGGACACCTGAGGCAGGGAGTCGTCCCGGGGGCCGCGGCTGGGACGAGGCCCCTCGGCAGGAAGACGCACGTTTCACGCTCTGCGGAAGAGAAGTCTGCAGTCGTCCCCACGCTAGAAGAGAGCCATTAATCAAATTTTCTTTCTGGAAGAGCTCTAATGCCCAGTCCCGCAGCTGGGACGGAAAGGTGGCTAATTAATTAACTTGTTGGGCCGTGTCAAAGTGTAAGGCTGCGTGTAAGCCGTTCACTTGAAAGCGCTGCGCTGTAAAACAGGCATACCAACCCCAAAAGTCATACCTACGAAATGTTACCAAGGCTTTATGGGACAAAGTAAGGGGCTTCCAACCACTCTCAGGGACCGACTTCAACCTCTTCCCTCTACAGAGGTATGGAAAAGCACACTAGACAGGTGTTTATTAGCAAACAGCACATGCCAACCTCTGAGAGATGAGATTATCCTCCCCCAGTTGGCTAGCCATGAAATGTATGTACCCTCCTACATTTCTATTTGGTTCGCTCGGAAACAAACGAACGTATTCACTTATATCATCTACTTTTAAAGATCTTTTTGATAAAACTAACCTTATTACAAATAACGTACATATTAAATACAGTAGACGCGGGAGCTAGATTGCCGTTTAGTGACTATAGACTTACTGACAACACAGGAAACCAAGCCTATGAAATGACCCAGATGAAGCTTCATTAAAACAAACACAAAAAATGCTTCCCTGGGTTCAAAATTTCATAATATAAAAAAAACTGAAACAAAAGGTTGCCTATAGTTGTTTCTCCACACAACGTAAAACAGTGCCTCCTACAGAGTAAGTGTTCAAAAAGTTATTTGCTGAATAAACACAAAAAAGATTTGGTCGTTACAAATTTTAAATAACAAGGTGTAATTTTTATGACTTAACTTGAATGAACTGTGATGATAACTAGAGAAAAAATGTATTCCAGGGGTAATATCAATACTATATCGTTTTACAAATGTTTCCCCAACATGTGCAACTTCAGAGTTGATTCCACAGCCCATGACTTTGCTTTTTTCATTTCTTCTAAATACTCATTTATTCTTTTGGGCCCTTCCCCTAGCCCTACCACCATGATCCCCACCTTCCCAAAAAAGAACCCGTATGCCATTTCCAAAGTACAGCCCCCCTGAAACCAAACAGGGATCTCTTCCTTGTGTTAGGTAAACTTGCCACCTATTAGACAAAAGAAACTGTATGACTGGTAGCTTTTATTTTTTATTTCTAGTCAATTTAAAATAAGGACCATCCACTGACCCGCAGCATCATAACCTGAGATGGCTTCCAGGTGAGAGGATGGTGAGGCACGCTACGGGGCTAACTGCTAGCTTTAGGCAGAACACTGAAATTGACAGCAAATCTGAATGTCCCCTCTTATCAATCATAGATATTCGTGTATTTAGAAAGGAAGAGAGCAATGTAAGCCAAAGGTGTGTTTCTTCTGGAGGCGACAGCTTGACCTGGCTCAAAAAGAAGCACTCTTCTCACTGTGGGAGTCAGTTTGAAGCCTGACACATAACCTTTACCTCACTCTTTGCTTCTTGAGGGTTAGCTTTTAAAGAAAGATAGCGGTGTGTGTCTGTGTATTTCACTCTCGGTACATCTTAATTATATGGACTCATATCAGCCTTCTATTTTAAGTTCCAAGTGAACAGAAGCTGTATCTATTCCTGCATAATACTTCACAGTTAGTATATACACATATATAGTATTTATGCATATGTGTGTGTATATATATATATATATATATTTACAGAAATTAATGCAGAAAGGCTGGGAAATATTCCTATATATTTAAAGCTCTTATAAAAACACAATTCCCTGGGGTTTAATGCAATTCTGTCTTGCTACTATAACTAGGCTTTCAAAAGCCACCAATACTTTTTAGAGGCTAGCAAGCAAGGTGAGGCTGCTGCTGGAAATATAAACTGGTACAAACTTTCAAGAAAGCAATGAGCATTATAGATCAAGAGTCTAAAGAGGTAAATATCAATATATACTGATCTAGGAATTTCATTTCCAGGGCCTAGCCTGAGGAAATAATCAAAAAATGCAATGGATTGTTTTAATAAAAACATGTTTGAAGAATTTTTAACATGGTAAAATATTAAAAATATAAATGTGGCAGGATTAAAATATACAGTATGTCCCCTACATACAAATGAGTTCCGTCCCGAAAGCGTGTTTGTAAGTCCAATTTGTTTCTAAGTCCAACAAAGTTAGCCTAGGTACCCAACTAACACAATCAGAGGGCAAGCTGCAATTTCACTCACGTCTGACGCTGATGCAATGCATGTTCGCATTTTTGAAAGTTCACAACTTGAAGGTTCGTATATAGGGGACTTACTGTATATGCATTTCTTCCACACAATATGACTCAAGCCATGTAGTATATGTGAATATATGTGTACATAACATGTATATGTGTGTATATATATATATACACACACACACATCAGCATTTCTCAAGTCTTCAAGGGTAAGCAGAATTTTCTCAAGTACTAATGAGCAGAATTTTAAAAATTGAATAAGACTAGGTAGGTTCGCCTGGTGGATACCTTAGAGCATATTCTGCTAATAACATTACAGAAAGGCAGACTCTACATCAAAGTTATTGCTGTGATCTAGTAGGTAAATAACAGCTAACTTTATTGAAATAAAAGCCACCAAGATAAGTGCTTTACCTTCATTTTTTTCACTTATTCCTCTCTACATTCCTGTAATAGATATTACTATTGTGCTCACTTTATAGATGAGGAATCTTGACAAAGGTCATGGTGTTCAGGAGAAGCAGAGCCAGGATTTGAACCCACGAACTCTAACTCTAGAGCCCTTCCTCTCAAACACTCCCCAAGCACCAAAGTAACAAGGCCTGTGTATCTGCTATGATGCACTTAGTACCTACTGATTTTCTTTTCTGAAAATTCTTTTATATTCCTCCCTTCAAGAGGTGGAATCTAATTCCCCTCTCTCCCTTTGAGTGTAGGCTGAACTTAATGACTCACTTCTAACAAAGAGAATAGAGCTGAAGTGATGGTGTGTGACTTCAGAAACTGTCTGCTTGATCTCTTGCTTTGGGTCACTCAGAGGAAGCCAACTGCCCATTAGGCAAGGAACAGTGGCATCCTGCCAACAGTCATGCGACCGAACTCTCTAGGACACAAACCCTCCAGCCCTCATCAAGCCTTCAGATGATTCCAGCTTCGTGAAAGATCCTGAGTTACGAGCCATGCAAGTAAGCCGATCCCCAATCCTTAATCTCAAAAACGATGTAATACTGATATAATGTTTATTGTCTTCAACTGCTAAATCTGGGATGATCTGTTAATCAGCAAAAGATAATTAATATAGAAGAAAGGAGCAGTTTAAACTCCCAACTTGTCACATTTCACAGCTTAGATAAAGAAAGAAGGGTAGAGTTTAAAAATGACCTCTTTAAACTACAAAGTCCTGAGCAGTTTTTTCCATGTCTTTCTTCATAGTCTGAGCATCAATTCTTTCATCCTCCAGCCTCTCCGTTTTAAAAATAAGTAAGTTTTCAGAATATAATCATTATCATTAAAGTCTAATATAACCAAAAATAATTAGATACCCTTGGCTATTTGAATGATTTCATGGTCCTGTAGTAACCAAGATGGAAAAAAATTTTGAGAGATATGTAAATGTCCAATTGTTTCCAACACCATATAGGTTTTAAATGTTTTGACTTATAGCTTACTCTGGTTATTTCCTTTGTATTTTTCCTTTATCTAGTAAACAGAATCATAAAAGGTTATGGTTGAAGAGATGCCTACACACAACATCACCTAGAGGTTTTCAAAAAAATAAGGAAGGACCTGAACATCATCATCTCTTTTCCTGACTACCATGAATTAAATATATTAAACTTTAAAACCAAATATATAACTGTGTGCTCTATCAGATAAAATTACCAAGGTCAACAGGCTTCAAAGTTTAAAAAAAATTACAGGTAGGAATCAAAGGGAGCAGACATTCTACCCATTTAATGTTATTTTCCTATAGTTTGGGAGAAGGATGCCAATTTCCTATTTTAGTAATGACAACTCTTTAACCACCAATGGTAGAGTTATCTGAGAATCACCGATTTAATCCAATGCCCTAATTTTACACATCAGGAAACTGAGGCTCCAAGAAGTTAAATAATTTAACCAAAGTCACATAGTATATATCCCACTATTTCAAGGTTAAAAATTCTACAAAACAATCTTCTATAAAACTTAGAAGTTAAAAATGGATGAAAACTTAAATCCATTTTACTATTACTATATTTATATAAATTATAAAGTGGTTGATG
Organism: Delphinus delphis; assembly: GCF_949987515.2. NCBI lineage: Eukaryota > Metazoa > Chordata > Mammalia > Artiodactyla > Delphinidae > Delphinus > Delphinus delphis. The sequence goes on from NC_082687.1 coordinate 134,357,098, forward strand.
TTTTGCTTTTTAATGTCAAAGCTAGAGCAATGGTCAAGAGTCTTTCTGAGAAATTAAGAAAAAAATGGAAAAAAAACTTTGAGCAGTGAATGGTAGGAGAACAATAAGAGGGGGTCAAACAGTCTGATGCAGCTGAACTAACAGTGAAACTCAAAGCTGGGGTATGGTGTGTTGGGCATGTTTAGAAGGAAAGAAAAGGTAGGAAAACTAAGGTCTAAGAACAAATATGTCTGTCAAGGACAACAAGCTGGAATCAAGAGATTTAGGGCCATTAAGTAAAGCCTGGTTCATCGATACTGGAAGACAGACGACAGATGCAGGAGCGCAAGTCTACAGCTTTACAAAGAGAAAAGATGGACTATTTCCTATGTTTTATACTACTATATGTTTAACTCACTCTTTTCAGTTTTTTATACTACTGATTCATTTTATTTAATAGTTAGGTTTTATAAAATGTTATTAAAGTGAAGATGTTTGAATCCATGGTCACATATTCATTCATTTATTCCATAAATAATTACCCAGCACTTACTTTGAGCAAGTTTCTGTTGTAGGCACCTATTACTACACCTGGTGGCACTGAATTACGTAAAAGGAAAAAATTAAGCCTTCTCAATTCAGACAGAACCCACACCAAGTGTGAAATTCTCAGCATGATATACAAAATTGCTTATACATGAAATTAGAGTAGCAGTGGGTACGTGCTACATTTTGGACCACCACCCAGCAGAGTTAAATATTTACATGTATAAAAGCCTTCATAAGGCATGGATTTTTAACAGGGGGTTCACAAAGGCAAAATTTTGTTACCAAATGCATTTTTTCTGAGAAAGAGGATCATGACTATTCTCAGATTCTCAAAGAGGTCTATGACCCCCAAAGTCATTTCATCATAAATTATCTGGCCATATGCATTTGTTGACCATAAAAGCCCGATGATGACTGGGGCTTCCCTGGTGGCTCAGTGGTTGAGAGTCCGCCTGCCGATGCAGGAGATGCGGGTTCGTGCTCCGGTCCGGGAGGATCCCACATGCCGCGGAGCGGCTGGGCCCGTGAGCCATGGCCGCTGAGCCTGCGCGTCTGGAGCCTGTGCTCCGCAACGGGAGAGCCCACAACAACAAAAAAAATGTATGCAAAAAAAAAAAAAAAAAAAAAAACCCTATGATGAGTAAGGATCCAGCATGTACCATTTTTGAAACTGATAGTTTGGCTTAGGTTCACATGTTTTCCGCATTTTACTTAACTTATCCCTGGGTCAAATTCTCCTTGAGCTTGTTGATTCTTCACTTTACGGTTTACACTGAACAAAAGCAGCCACTCCTAGAAGACTATCTGTCGACTGAGTCTTGCAGCTAGTCTTTTCTAAATGGATGTCAGATTCATTTTTTTTTTTTTTTTTTTTTTTTTTTTTGTGGTACGCGGGCCTCTCACTGCTGTGGCCTCCCCTGCTGCGGAGCGCAGGCCCCGGACGCACAGCCTCAGGGGCCATGGCTCACGGGCCCAGCCGCTCCGCGACACGTGGGATCCTCCCGGACCGGGGCACGAACCCTTGTCCCCTGCATCGGCAGGCGGACTCCCAACCACTGCGCCACCAGGGAAGCCCTGGATGTCAGATTCAAAAAGCATTTATTAAGTACCATATGTGTATGACACCATACAAAGTGAATTAAAATGGTTAATGATCTATTTTAAATAACATTTATAACAAGTGATTTCAAGGGCTTGGGTTCTTTATTATCATTAGGGAATGTACAGTATCTTAAATATTCTGGAAATTTTTTTCAATTCCTGTGAAACTTTACAAGGGCTAATGCATGATTCTTATTTAGCATGTTTATGAAAAGATTTACAATGGAGTTCTTAACTAAAACACATTGCAACAGTAAGTCAAATTCTATTTTGATTGATTCTAAAAGGAATATTCAAATTAACTAATTTCTTCCCCTCTTACAATATAGCTTCTGCACCTATCCACTGAAAAGTTCTTCAAAGGTCAACATCAGCTTTTTTTTTTTTTTTTTTTTTGGCGGTACACGGGTCTCTCACTGTTGTGGCCTCTCCCGTTGCGGAGCACAGGCTCTGGACGCGCAGGCTCAGTGGCCATGGCTCACGGGCCCAGCTGCTCCGTGGCCTGTGGAATCTTCCTGGACCGGGGCACGAAACCGTGTCCCCTGCATCGGCAGGCGGACTCTCAACCACTGCGCCACCAGGGAAGCCCAACATCAGCTTCTAATTGCCAAGCCCAGCGATCTCTTCCTAGTTTTCGCCTGACTCTACCTCTCCAAACAAATGAAATTATTGGCCACCCCTTATTAAACTCCTTCCCTTCATATGATTTTCATGACAATAAACTGTCTGGCTTTGTTTTGTTCCTATTTGTTTTTTTCCATTGACTTCGCCTACTTCAGCACAACCCTCAAATGTGACTGTTCTTCCAAAGCAGGAGCCTTGGCCACTTTCTCTCTTCATTCTCCACTCTCTCAAGAATGGTAGTTAGTATCCATTCACCACCAGGGCTTTCAATATGACTTCTGAACTGCATCTCTAGGCTTGACTTATTTTTTTTTTTTTTTAGTGCTACATTCTAATTTCTAATTGTACGGTAAACGTCTTTATTTGGATGACCCACTGGTACCTAAAGGTCCGTTATCTACAAATCTCCTTTCCTCTATCAATAACATCACCTTCATCCCAAGCTAGAAATCTTGAGTCATCTGTGTTCCTTGTTTAGGAAGTCATCTCTTGTACAATTTTTGAGGAGGATTTTAAACGTATGTAAAATTACCAAAATATATATATATATATATAACAAACAGTCACGACCCCCGTATCCAGAACAAACAACTGTTATCATTTTGTCATCTATACTTGAAGGTGCTGTTCTTCCCTAAGAAATAACACATTACATGTGGAGATAATAACATCGTTGAGAACTACCAACAGTCCTCATCCACCATTCTATCTCTCCAAAGAAACCACTATCATGAGCTTTGTGTATATTCTTCCACACTATGTTTTACACTTTTATGTTTTCACATCTGTGTACATTTATGCATGTGTGTGTGTGCATGTATCCCAGAATGACATACAGTAGTACTCTGCATGCTTTGGGTACATAAATGACATTATACTACATATGCCATTCTAAAATTTATTTTTTTCATTCAAGATTCATATTCTATCCATGTTGGTATAAGTAAATATAGCTTTGCTTTTTACATACTTCAAATTATCCCAGTGCACACATACACCCCATTTTGTTCAAAAACTTATCTACTGATAGGCAAATAAAGTTGTTTCCATTTTTCACTTTTATAAACAATGCTGAAAAAAATTCTTATCTATTTTTTCTTAAGCATATATGCCAGAGTCTCTCCACAGCATACACCTACAGAGAGAATTCTTAGGTCATAGAATAAGTGCATTTTAAATTTATATGTTACTCTTTCCAAAGTAGCTATGTAGGTCTAAAACCCCACTAGTGATGTGTTAGTGCTCCCATTTTTCTTACGTTCTTGTCAATACAAGATATAATCAAACTTTAAAAATGTTTGCCATCTGTTGGACGGCAGGAAATTTTTCACTGTTGTATTAATTTGCACGTACTTAGTATGTACTGAGGATAAACATTTTTTTCATATACTTATTGGCCATTAACATTTCCCCTATGAATTTCCTATTCATATCCTTTGTCATTTTTCTATGACACTTCTTTGTCTTACTTATGTGTAGAATGTTAACATACACTAGACAGTAATTCAGATATGTGTTCCAACTATCTTCTGTCAGCCTGCTGTTTGACTTCTACTTTGGTTGGTCTACGGTATCCTCTATCCTACAAAAATTTTTAAGTTTTGATCCAGCCAAATTAATATGTGCTTTCCCTTACAGTGTATGTTAAATAGCCCATGGAATAAAAAGGAAATCATAAAGGAATTGAGAAATATTTAGAAATGAATTACAATAAAAATACAACATGTCAAACTATATGTGACACAGCTAAAACTGTACTCAATGCCAGGAAATGAAAAGGTTTAAAAATATATAAGCTAAACATTCAGTTGATAAAGATGGAAAAATCAACAGAACAAACCCAAAGAAAAAAGAAGGAAAGAAATAATAAAGAGCAGGAAAAATGAAATAGAGAGCAATAATTTTTAAAACTAGAAAAGATTCACAAAACCAAAAGTTGATTTTGGAAAGATTAATAAAATAGATAGACCTCTGCAAGGATAACCAAGAAAAGAAGGTACAAATAAGATACAGAACAAAAGGGGAGAAATAACCACAGATACAATACATATAAAAATAATAAATCAGTATTATGAACAATTATACACTAATAAAGTTGAAATCTGGATGGACTGTATAAAGAAGCTGTATAAACTATAAAAAGAAAAACTGAATAGAATAGTAAGTAGCAAAGAAATAAAAATGTAGCCCAAAACCTCCTCTCTACAAAAAAAAAAAAAAAAAAAAAAAAAAATCACAGGCTTAAATGTACTTTTAGGAAAATTCTAGCAAATTTTTAAATTAATTCTTATCTTACAGAAATTGTTACAGAAAATAGGAGAAAAAAAAGTGAAAGCAGCCTAGATTATTTTATGAGCCTACTGTAATCTTGATTCCAAGATTAGATAAGGAAAATACAAGAAATTATAGTTCCATATTACTTATGAAAGGTCCTTAACTTAAAGCAAAACAGAGCAAAATGATGAGTAACATGTATCCTCAAACGCAAGGAGAATTCAATGCCTGAGAATTGATCACATTAATATATTCCAGAAGAAAAATCATGACGTATCAAAGAATGCTGAAAAAGCATCTGACAGGATTCCATGTATAACCAACACAAAAACAAAACCAAAGGACTACACGGAAATTCCTTAACCTGGTACATGTTATATACTAAAACCTACAACAAACATTAAACTTCAAGTTGAAACTTCAGATACAGTCCCCTCAAGATTAGGAAAAAAACAGGACTGCCAATGGGAATGTAAACTGGTGCAGCCACTGTGGAAAACAGCATGGAGGTTCCTCAAAAAACTAAAAATAGAACTGCCATATGACCCAGCAATCCCACTCTTGGGTATATATTCAAAGAAAACAAAAACATTAATTAAAATGATATATACTCCCCAATGTTCACAGCAGCATTATTCACAACACCCAAGAAACAGAAGCAGCCAAAGTGTCCATTAACAGATGAATGGATAAAGAAGATGTGGTGTGTGTTTATGCACACACACACACACAATGGAATACTACTCAGTCATAAAAAAAGAATGAAATTTTGCCATTTGCAACAACATGGATGGACTTGGAGGGTATTATACTTGGTGGAGTAAGTAAGACAGAGAAAGAAAAATACTGTATAATATTACTTATATAAGGAATCTAAAAAAATTAAACTAGTGAATATAACAAAAAAGAAACAGACTCACAGATACAGAAAACATACCAGTGGGGAGTGGGAAGGGGGAGGGACAAGACAGGAGTAGGGGATTAACAGGTACAAACTATTATGTATAAGATAAATAAGCTACAAGGATATATTATAAAGCATAGGAAATATAGCCAATCATTTATAATGACTATAAATAAGAGTATAACCTTTAATAATTGTGAATCACGGGACTTCCCTGGTGGCGCAGTAGTTAAGAATTCACCTGCCAATGCAAGGGACACGGGTTCGATCCCTGGTCTGGGAAGATCCCACATGCCACAGAGCAACTAAGCCCGTGTGCCACAACTACTGAGCCTGCAAGCCACAACTACTGAGCCCACGTGCCACAACTATGGAGCCTGCATGCTGCAACTACTGAGCCCGTGTGCTGCAACTACTGAGCCCGTGTGTTGCAACTACTGAAGCCTACATGACTAGAGCCCATGCTCCACAACAAGAGAAGCCACCGCAATGAGAAACCCGTGCACCACAACGAAGAGTAGCCCCCCCTCACCGCAACTAAAGCCCGAGCACAGCAACGAAGACCCAATGCAGACAAAAAAAAAAAAAAAAAAAATTGTGAATCACTATGTTGTATACCTGAAACATATAATATTATAAATCAACTATATCTCATTAAAAAAAATTTCTAATTAAAAAAAAATTTAAGAGAAAATCCACCACCAAAAAAAAAATAACCAGGAATGCCAATTAATATAACTATTCTTAAACATACTGGAGTTCTGGACGAACAACATAAGGAATAAAAAAGAAAGAAGATGACTGGAGACTGGAGAGAAGGAGGGCTGAGTTGCCTCAGCTCAGGCCATCCTAGACCGGTAAGCTCCCAGCTGATCCACAGGCAACCGCAAACAGGAGAGTAAAACGTGGTGGATGTCAATCAGGGAGAATTATGCAGCAGTCAGAAACAACAGATTACATACATACAAAGCAACATGCATGGATATGAAGAATAGTATTTACTTAAAAAAAGTAGGAAGCAGAGCAAGATACATAGTACCATTTCTATAAACTTTAAACTTATACAACAAAATATACACACTTAATACACTAAAAAAAAACCTATTAATCAAATTAAATTTGATGCTTATGAGGGAGACTGGATTTTTATATAAATAAAAAGGATAAAGAGGAATAAATAAATCAATTGAAAAAAAATAAAAGAGGGTATGAAACAGGGCTCTAGCTTTACTTTTCTCTTTATAAAAAACTAGCTATCCTAATATAATCTACCGAATAGTCCTTCCTTTCTATAAATCCGTGTCTATTATATACTAGGCATAAATACATGCTTACTCTTTCCGGGCTCTCTAGTCTATCCTACTCAACTATTCATCTGTGGGCCAATAACACATTTAAAAATACTGTAGTTTTAGAATCATTCTTTATGAATAGGAGGGCAAGTACCACACACTTTGTTCTTTTGCAGAATTATCTAGATTATTTTTGGACCTCTACGTAAGAGTTTGTCAGATTCCACCAAAAACAAGTCCTCTTGGAATTTTGACTGGAACTGTATTGAATTTATAGATTAATAGGGGAAGAATTAACAGCTTTACCATGTCCAGTTTTCCATGTGTTTGCAGGTTAAAGAATAAAGTCAATGAAATGGTTTTGGTCTCTTTAGGTTTTCTATTTCCTCTTAAGGAAGCTGTGTATCTCTTCACTTATTTATGTCCCTCCATAAAGCAAAATTCTTATTTTTATAGGTATTGCATATTATTGTTAGATTTACTCCCAGATACCTAATTAAGTTTTTAAAACTATTATGAATGGGATCTTTTTTGTTTCATTTTCTGATTGCTAGTCTTGTATACAGCAACACTGATGAACCTTCTACGTTTTAAAGTCTATACACTCTTTTAAATTTTGTGTGTAAACCTCGCAAATAACAGTGTTTCTGTTGTTTCTTCCCTTCTGATCTTTGTCTTTTATTTATTTTTCTTGCCTTATTTGCATTTGCTAGACCTGCCAGTATAACGCTAGTTAATAAACATGGTAAATGGAATAGTTTCCCAATTAATTATGAAATTTGCTATAGATTTTTAATATATATTCCTTATCAAGTCCCAATCCAGACTGAGTCTTTTTTTTGGGGGGGGGGCTGCCTTGGGTCTTCGTTGCTGTGCATGGGCTTTCTCTAGTTGCGGCGATCAGGGGCTACTCTTTGTTGCGCTACGCGGGCTGCTCATTGCAGCAGCTTCTCTTGTTGTGGAGCACGGGCTGTAGGCGCACGGGCTTCAGTAGTCGTGGCACATGGGCTCAGTAGTTGTGGCTCACGGGCTCTAGAGCACAGGCTCAGTAGTCATGGCGCACGGACTTAGCTGCTACGCGGCATGTGGGATCTTCCCGGACCAGGGCTTGAACCCGTGTCCCCTGCACTGGCAGACGGATTCTTAACCACTGAGCCACCAAGGAAGCCCAGATTAAGAGTCTTTATCTTCAGAAGATGATGAATTTTAGCAAATGTCTTTGCATCTACTGAGATGATAATATGGGCTTTCTCCTTTAATCTATTCATATGTGGTAAATTACATTAATAAATTTTCTAATATTTAGCCTTCCTTGCCTTTCTAGTATGCGTTTAGTCATTACGTATTTTTTAATGAGTGCTGGATTTGATTTGTTTTTGTTTTTTAACGCTTTTCCATCCATGAAATAACTTACTTTCTTTTTTTTTTTTAATATATTTATTTTTTGGCTGCATTGGGTCTTCGTTGCTGTGCGCAGGTTCTCTCTAGTTGGCGGTGAGCGGGGCTACTCTTCGTTGTGGTGCGCGGACTTCTCATTGCGGTGACTTCTCTTGTTGCGGAGCATGGGCTCTAGGCGCGCGGGCCTCACTAGCTGCGGCACGTGGGCTCAGTAATTCTGGCTCGCGGGCTCTAGAGCACATGCTCAGTAGTTGTGGCACACAGCCTTAGCTGCTCCGTGGCATGTGGGATCTTCCCGGACCAGGGCTCAAATCCGTGTCCCCTGCATTGCCAGGCGGATTCTTAACCACTGAGCCACCAGGTAAGTCCTAATTTGCTATTCTTAATTTAGAACATTTGTAGCTATGATCATACATAAATTCAGCAGGAAATTTTCTTTTTCTATACTAAGTCAGTGTTAAGGTTAAGGTTATACTAGCTTCATAAAATGAGTTGAAAAGCTTTCCCTCTTTTACTGTTTTCTATGACAGTTTGTACATGATAGGGATTATGCATCCCTTGAAATTTTAGAAATAGAACTGGGTCTGATAGATTTTATTTGAATGAGGGGATGCATATGGAAAATTAAAGACCTTAAATGGTTATTGATTTGCCTAGGTTTTCTATTTCCTTTTGAGTCAGCTGTAATTTTTATATATATATATATATATATATATATTTCTTTTTTTTTTAGCTGCTCACTTTGTAGGTTTTCAAATTTTCTGGCAATAGGTTGTTTATAGTATTTTCTTATGGTTTTTAAACTCTCTATTCTGTTGGTCATATTTTTAATAGTACTCATTTTTCCTTATCTGTCTTTATAGAGATTCATCCTTTTTTATTAATTTTATGGTATGAATAATCTATTCTGTTCTATTTCCTATTTAATTAATATAGACTAAGTATTTCTTCTACTCAATTTGGATTTATTCTGTTGGTTCTTTATTAACATCTAGAGTTGAGCTGATACTCATTTTATCAACCTTTCTTATTTTCCAATTAACCCACTTAGAGCTATTAAATTTCTCAGTGAGGAGCTTCCCTGGTGGCGCAGTGGTTGAGAATCCGCCTGCCGATGCAGGGGACACGGGTTCGTGCCCCTGTCCGAGAAAAGCCCACATGTCGCGGAGCGGCTGGGCCCGTGAGCCATGGCCGCTGAGCCTGCGCGTCCGGAGCCTGTGCTCCGCAACGGGAGAGGCCACAGCAGTGAGAGGCCCGTGTACCGCAAAAGAAAAACACACAAAAAAATTTCTCAGTGAGTTCTGCTTAAGTCACATCTAAAATTTTTGCATGCAATGCTCTGTTATTTTTAGCTACAAATATTTTATAAATTTCATTTCCTCTTTCATCCATTAATTAGTGAGCGTTTTTTTTGTTGTTTTTTGGGTTTCTTTTTTTTTTTTTGGCGGTACACGGGCCTCTCACTGTTGTGGCCTCTCCCGTTGCCAGAGCACAGGCTCCGGACGCGCAGGCTCAGAGGCCATGGTTCGCGGGCCCAGCCGCTCCGCGGCATGTGAGATCTTCCCGGACCGGGGCACGAACCCACGTCCCCTGCATCGGCAGGCGGACTCTCAACCACTGTGCCACCAGCGAAGCCCTAATTAGTGAGTTTTTATTATTTTATTTTATTTTTACTTTGGACACACTGCACGGCTTGCGGGATCTTAGTTCCCTGACCAGGGATTGAACCCAGGCCCACAGCCCACAGCAGTGAAATCACCGAGTCCTAACCACTGGACCACCAGGGAATTTCCAATTGGTGAGTTTTTAGTTGCCAATATTATAAGTGTTTTGGTTGTCTTTTCATTGTTGATTTCTAACTTTATTGCATTATGATGAAATAGTATATTTTGAATGACACTGATTTTCCAGACATTGTTGAGATTCTTCTATGACACAGTACACAGTTAAAAGCTGACCTGTATATAACTGGAAAAAGAAAATGTACAAAGTTGTATTTTATTCAATTAACTACAGTGTTCTATAGATCTCCAGCTTATAAAATTTGTTAATCCTGTGGTTCAATTCTTTGATGTCATTTTCAATTTTGTGTCTGCCTGATTTTTCAATTTTGACAGAGTTTTTGTTTTTTGGGGTTTTTTTGAGGCAAGGAATACAACTTTATTCAGAAAGCCAGCAGACCATGGAGATGGCAGACTACTGTTTCCCGACAGAGGTGTTTTGAAGTCCCAGTTTTGTAGACATGTCCACTTCGCCTTGCAATTCTGAAAGCTTTTTATTTATTTATTTATTTATTTACTTTGCCGCACCATGTGGCTTACGGTATCTTAGTGGATCTTCCTGAAGTGGAAGCACAGAGTCCTAACCACTGGACAGCCAGGGAATTCCTGAAAGTTTTTACTTTAAATGCTATTTCAAGGCTATGTTGTTAGATGCATATAAGTTTATGATGATTATATTTTCTGGACTGCTGCTTTTAGCAGTTTGAAGAGCCTCTCTTTGTCCCAATTAAAGATCTGCACCCTGAATTCTATTTTATTACAGCAGATTTATCTGGTATTTCTCGGATAAATATATTTTTCCATTCTTTTAATTTTGTTTTGTGTATCTGTTAAAAACAGCACAGACTTGTGTTAAGATCACAATTGGTAATTTTAATATAACTGATGTTTTGGACTATTTCTACAGTCTTGATTTTTTAAATAAATGCTTTATTTATTTATGGCTGCGTTGGGTCTTCACTGATGCACGTGGGCTTTCTCTAGTCGCCGCAAGCGGGGGCTACTCTTCGTTGTGGTGCGCGGGCTTCTCATTGCGGTGGCTTCTCCTGTTGCAGAACACAGGCTCTAGGTGCGTGGGCTTCAGTAGTTGTGGCTCGCGGGCTCAGTAGTTGTGGCTCGCGGGCTTAGTTGCTCCTTGGCATGTGGGATCTTCCCGGACCAGGGCTCAAACCCGCATCCCCTGCATTGGCAGGCGGATTCTTAACCACCGAGCCACCAGGGAAGTCCCTACTGTCTTGATTTATGATTTGTATTTCCATAGTTTTTTTCTGCTCTTTGTTGCCTTTCTGTTAGATTGGTTGCAAGTTTAGTTTACTCCCTAACCTACCCCCCAACTTAGTATTTCGGAAGCCAGACCTTCTATTATTTTAGTATGCTCTAGTTGCTTAAAATAAATGTCCTTTTTTCACTTCTCATCTTCTCCAGATCATGTTTCACACAGTTCCTAACTATTTAACTCAAAGGCCACCAAAATCTGGTTCCACTCTATCTTTCTAGGCTCACTTTTCTCAACCATATGACTCTAGAGAGCCTTATCTCCAGTTAAACTACACTACTTGTCAGTTTCTAAATAAAATACAAAATTTCTGAAATTCTGTTCCAGTTCATGCTGTTTTCTGATTCACTCACTCATTCAACAAATACGTTATTCAAACCTACTTGGTGCCTGGCTTTGAGCAATACCAGTAAACACAATGCATATGGTCTCTGGACTTACGAAGCATTGAGTGGAAAGACTAAACAATAAACACAAATAGAATAAAGTAAAACTTCATGAATACATGAATTCTGATAAATTTTAACTGGGAATTGGCTCCCATCGCCCACAGCACTCACTGGACTACACAGCTACCAGCAGGTGGCACCAAACCACCAAAGTCTGACCTCAGACTGACTTGGATACCTTATTCTGAATCCTGGAACCCATTCCACACACGCACTTCCTCCTCCGCAAAGACTGACTCGGGTCGTTTTATTAAACTCACAAGAATGCCATTTTTATGTGATTTGAATTTTTTAGAACTACTTACTACTTCATCGTGGGAGTTTACTGTATCACAAGTGGTAGGTGCTAACCAAAAAAGAAAAGGGAATGCAAGTCTCTGACGAAAATAACAGAACAGCCCTAGTTGATCCAAAAGATGACCAGGAACGAAAAGCTGAAAAATGAAAAGCAGTATGTTCCAGAAAGAAAACAGCATACAAGAGCACCCTGGGAAGGTAAAGTCTGGATTAATGGAAAGGCGAAAAGACAACAGTGCGTGTGTATGTCTGGGGTGAGGGTACTGTGTAATTCATCAGAGTATAATGCTTAAGAGCTTGGGCTCTGGAGCCCTAGCTGACTTGAAGTCCTTGCTCCACCACTTAATAGATGTCTAGCCTTAGAACGGCTATTCAGCCTAGGATTGCTGAAAGTATTAAATCTATTATTGTATAAAGCTCTAAGAACTATTCCTGGCAATAAAGAAATATTAATGTTAGGGTTCTGTTTTTTGTTGCTATTATTGTTGTTGCTGTCTCTAGATGGATGAGAGGAGAGCCCAATTATTCAGTGTCTTGAAGGCCATGTTAAAAATCCTGACTAGTATACTGGGCACAATTAGAACCAATAGAAGGTTTTATGGAAGGGAATATCATGATTCAATTTATAAATATTGGGTTGGTCAAAAAGTTCGTTCGGTTTTTTCCATAAGATGGCTCTAGTAGCGCTTAGTTGTCTTTAACTTCATTCAAAACAATTCTGTTAGACTGTATTGTGACAGTTCTCATATCAGCACGCATTTTTTAAAAAAAAAATTAACAAAATTGGTGAATTTTTGTGTAGCGATTTTAATACTGAAGATGGAAGGGAAAAAAGCAACATTTTCGGCATATTATGCTTTATTATTTCAAGAAAGGTAAAAACGCAACTGAAACTCAAAAAACAAGATTTGTGCAGTGTATGGAGAAGGTGCCGTGATTGATGGAACGTGTCAAAAGTGGTCTGTGAAGTTTCGTGCTGGAGATTTCTCGCTGGACGATGCTCCATGGTCGGGTAGACCAGTTGAAGTTGACAGCGATCAAATCGAAACACAGAACAATCAACATTATACCACGCGGGAGACGGCTGACATACTCAAAATATCCAAATCAAGCGCTGAAAATCATCTGCACCAGCTTGGTTATGTTCATCGCTTTGATGTTTGGGTTCCACATAAATTAAGCGGAAAAAACCTTCTTGACCATCTTGCCGCATGCGATAACGTAACGAAAACGTTCCGTTTTTAAAACAAATTGTGATGGGCGATGAAAAGTGGATACCGTGCAATAATGTAGAACGGAAGAGATCGTGGGGCAAGCGAAATGAACCACCACCAACCACACCAAAGGCCGGTCTTCATCCAAAGAAGGTGATGTTCTGTATATGGTGGGATTGGAAGGGAGTCCTCTACTATGAGCTCCTTCCGCAAAACTAAACGACTCAATCCAACAAGTACTGCTCCCAATTACACCAACCGAAAGCAGCACTCTACGAAAAGCGTCCGGAATTAGTCAACAGAAAACCCATAATCTTCCATCAGGATAATGCAAGGCCGCATGTTTCTTTGATGACCAGGCAAAAACTGTTACAGCTTGGCTGGGAAGTCCTGATGCATCCGCCATAGTCACTAGACATTGCACCTACAGATTTCCATTTATTTCGGTCTTCAGAAAATTCTCCTAATGGAAAAAATTTTGATTCCCTGGAAGACTGTAAAAGGCACCTGGAACAGTTCTTTGCTCAAAAAGATAAAAAGTTTTGGGAAGATGGAATTATGAAGTTACCTGAAAAATGGCAGAAGGTAGTGGAGGTGAACACATGTGTTCAATAAAGTTCCTGGTGAAAACGAAAAATGTCTTTTTACTTAAAAACCAAAGGACATTTTTGGCCAACCCAATATATTTTTTAAATCACCTGGCCTACAATGTGAAGAACGGATTGCTTGGGGTTCCGGGGGTGGTGGGCAGGAATGAACACAAGACCTATTAGAAGGCCAAAGGCCAAAGCAGTAGCTCATATAAAAAATAACTACAGGTTGGACTAGGCTAGTAGCAATAAAGTTGGAAAGAAATTGGTAGACTTACGATATATTTGAAGGTAAAACTGACATGATTTGGTAATGTACTAAGAGGTAAGGGACAAAAGGGTGGAAATGATGACTTCTCACAATACCCGCACCCCCCAACCTTGAATAAAGTCTTCCTTACTGGACTTTAATGACTGTCATTGAATTTTTTTTCTTTAACACTTCCCAAATGAAAGTTTATCTTTCCAGGCTCAGCTAAAATCTGCACTTTCCGTTACAGGAGCTAACAGATCTCTCCTCCGCACTCTCACAACAGTCTTTAGGTTATAAAGAGTTGTTTTCTTATATATTTTCCCCAATAGAGACAAGCTCCTTTACAGTCAAGGCTACATCTAATTTCTTGTTCTAGCCCACACAAAAAAAGCGCGACACGCACCAAGGGCAGCCTCAGATAACCTCGCAAATGGCCTCAAAGCCAGGGCAACTCCTCAAGCTCTTTTCTTTCCTTGGAAGGAAATTCAGTCTGCTTTCTTCTCCTTTCAACCATTCTATCTCTGGGGATTCTGTTTCCCCTAAGATTAACTGTAGAATTAACTAGTCTTTCATTAGCCTCCCCATTTCTTGCAGCTGCCAAAACCAAGTATATAGGGATTCTTTTTGTTAAAGTGCTTGCTACTAATTCTACTGAAAAACTCCTGACTCCCTTTGTGAGTTGGTAAACTGAAGGCACTGGCTTCTGCCCCTTACTTTTATTCCCATGGATGAGGTTCACCAAAAGGACTTCCTGTTTTGTGTGTGGAGGCCTCTCTTCCCAGAACATAGCCTGCAGGTGAAGCCTAGACATAATAATCGGTGTCTTCTTACCTCAAATAGATAACTGGCACTTCTGAGGGCCTCCTAAGCAGGCCTGTAATGTAGCAATGGAATTAAAAACAAATGTGATTCTGCCAGCCTTGTTTTTTCCAAACCAAACGGCTAAAGTTTACTGTTGTAAATCCAAATAGTAATAGATGCTACCTGTTTGAGTTCTTTCTCCTCTTGAACCAAATCCTTGATTCCCTCTTCAAAAGAATGTTTTCATTGTAAGTTATTATTCTAAATCTTTATTTTATGAGGATTAAGTTGCAGAGGGGAAAAAAGGTGAGATATATATATATATATATATATATATATATTTTAAAAAAACAAACAAACAGGATTCAGATTCTCCTAAAAGTCTTGTCAAACACCATGCGCACCAAGAAGTCCCATTTTGCTAACCAGTTTAGAGACATAACTCCTTTTTTTTTTGACGTAAAACTTTCTAGGGTCATCTTTTGCAAGCTCATCTAGCGATAAGAAAATCTCTAGGTTCTAGTTAACAAATAATTCATATTGTTCAAATATATTCTTAAGTAAGTCCTGGAGGATAACTACTTATTATCATGACTCAGTCTTATAGAAAACATATGAAAGCATTTTTCATTAAATTTAAAGATTTAATTGTTCATTCCTTTTAAGTAATATATGTATTTTGGCTGATCTACAAAGTAAAAAGAAATCAAACGTCCAGTTATGACCAAATGCTGAACGTAAACTTGGAGAATATGGGATATCTATTATAAAAACTGGTACTCTACACCTTAAAAATGTCTAATGGAAAGAGAGGAAACCGGCTACATTCCTTCTTCCCTTGATATATACTCAATGGAAAAAAAAATTACAGAAATGGAGAAAAATTTTTAAATAAAAATTAGTCCTACCTCATCTCCTAATCCCACTCCCAAATTGTAACTAACCACTGCAAACACTGTTAGTTCTCAGCACTGTCCCCTTATTTTTTGTGAATGGGAAAGTCACTCATGTTTTTGATGGTACTGTACACACACACACACACAAAAAAGGTGAGATTTAGGAATGCTTAATTCCATTTGACTTGCTTCTCTGTCCCTAAACCCCTCTGCCTTAACAGTCAACTATGCCCTTATGATAAAATTTAAATATGACCCATTACAATAGCAATAATGCAATCTGGAACTTATAAACTAACTACTATACCTGGGAATTCTTTGTCTTTCCTCACCTTTCCCCAACCCTATCTACTTCATACTATTATTTCCTCAAATGCTTGTTTTTCTCATCTTAGTTGGCAACCTTCTTCGAGGCCAGCCACCATGTTTTATTCAACTATGAATCACTTACTCCCTAGGAGCAGTACTGTGTGCATAGAATAGGTACTTTGTACATGATAAATATTAAGTTTACCATTATCTCAACTGTACTTAAAGACTGACATATGGAGGAGAAGGGAGAATTTATCTGCTGCTTCAACTGCTTGAAAAGAAATGATTCACGAATTTATTATTTTAACTTAATTGCTAATATTAACGCTAAACAACAATCTCAGGAGTTGTTAATTTATGTATTCTGATTTGTGACAAAGCAATTTTACACTATGGTGAATTTACATGTTTTCTTCACTAGAGTCTAAGTATTGCATGAATGCAGACATTGCCCCTCTTGTCCACTGCTCTAGTCCCATGCTCTAAATAGTGCCTGGTATATAGCAGATGCTCAATGAATGTTTACTGGTGAATTAATTAACAGCAGCAATGCATTACATCACCTCGTATAAGCCTGAAGGAACTTTAGTATCTCTTCACCCACAACAGCAATCTTTGTGATGGGTATACTATACACAGTAAGAAACCACAGGATTAACTGAGTTCTCACGATGGCAGAAGCTCTCTTTTGGTGCTATCATTCCCAACAGCCGAGGTAATGGTTCTCAAAGTATGATCCCTGGGCCAGCAGTACTGACATCAGCATCACCTGGGAACTTGTTAAAAATGCAAATTCTCCGGACTTCCCTGGTGGCCCAGTGGTTAAGAATCCACCACCTGCCAGTGCAGAAGACACGGGTTCGAGCCCTGGTCCGGGAAGATCCCACATGCCGCAGAGCAACTAAGCCCGTGCGCCACAACTACTAAGACCGTGTGCCACAACTACTGAGGCCCGCACACCTAGAGCCCGTGCTCCACAACAAGAGAAGCCACCGCAATGAGAAGCCCGCGCACCGCAACGAAGAGTAGCCCCCGCTCGCTTCGAGAAAGCCCGTGTGCGGCAACAAAGACCCAACGCAGCCAAAAATAAATAAATAAATAAATTTATATTTAAAAAAATGCAAATTTTTGGGTTTCCCTGGTGGCGCAGTGGTTGAGAGTCCGCCTGCCGATGCAGGGGACACGGGTTCGTGCCCCGCGCCCGGGAAGATCCCACATGCCGCGGAGCGGGCTGGGCCCGTGAGCCATGGCCGCTGAGCCTGCGCGTCCGGAGCCTGTGCTCCGCAACGGGAGAGGCCACAATAGTGAGAGGCCCGAATACCGCAAAAAAAAAAAAAAGCAAATTCTTTAATTCCAGCTCACTAAGTCACAAATCCTGGAGGTGGGGCTAGCGATCTGTGTTTTAACAAGCACTCCAGATGATTCTGACGTACGCTCAAGTCTGAGAGCCACTGGCCAGAGAAATTTTTCTGATGGAAATAGAAGGGATCTCAAGCCAACAAAAAGGTCATAAAATACTAGATGAGGCTTTAAAGAAATGTACTTAATGTTCAAACATTAGAATGTTTTTAGAAGAAGTTAAATTAAGTCAATCCATTAAGTGACATGAAAAACTACCAGTATAGTTGAGAGGTTTTTTTTCCTTATGAGAGATCATAAAACTGTATTCAGATCCCTACTACGAGTTATTAAGGAAAGAAAGCAGAAATAAGGCAGAATATGGAGGACAGGTAAAATAAGACATGGATAAGATCTGGGAAAACTGTTTTTTAGATTCCAACTGAAATTTAGCACTTTAATTTTATATAAAAGTACGAACCACAGTAGTTTTCACAGTATCTGTGACTCACGACCGACAGAAATCATAAAATATTTTCATATCATATTATAGTTGTTACATACATCTCAAAATATACTTTACGGTCACTACTTTGAAATTACAGCAGTAAATCAGATCTGCCACTAGATTTCATTATTTAATGCATTATTAAAGAAACATGTATTAATATGTCACAATTAAAAATAGTCTGAAAGCTACATTTCAATATATTTGGTTCCTTGGCAATCCTAGGTATTTCATATATTTAAAAACATTGTTCTGAGAGAAGGTCCACAGGCTTCACCATATGGCCAAAGAGGCCCACAATATAAAAAGATTTAAAAAACACACAAAAGTTAGCAGTTAATAGCCGTGTTAAAAGTGTTCCTGACCTCCTCTAAGTTATGGGCCCCTTCACAAATCTGAGAAAACGTATAGACCCTTTTCCAAGTTTACAAAGGGGCATGGGGGACGCATTTGGGACAATGATTCCTTCTCCTGAAACAGCATTATACCAAAGCACCCACCTTTTGATTCCAAAAAGAAACGCCAGTTGTGCAAATACCTTAATCTCTGTAACTTTTAGCTTAGTATGGGCAATGAGCACATCTATAGCCCACATCTGCAGAGGCAGACAGACAATTCAGGGGAAAGTGAGTAAGAACAGTCAACTAGCTTAAAATTAGGGAACTGTGAATGAGGAGCTAAGGAGTTCAGTCTTTATTTTAGGTAATGCTTTGATTGTCTTCCTTTACTTTTCATTTTACAGTACTCAGTATTTTGGAAACAACAAAATTTGTATTAAAAAAATACTTTGTTTAAAACTCTTAAAAGGCTTCCCACTGCCCTTTAGATAAGGCCCAAAAAACAGGTACAAAGCTCTCAGAGTCCTCACCAGTTAAGATTTTACCTCTTTAGCCTCATTTTCATCCCCTTTCCTTCTCATAGTCCATATTCTAGCCATGTTGAATTCCTTTCTGCAAACCAAATAGGCCATGCTCTCCTTCCTCCATGCTCTCCTCCTCCTTTCAGACACGCTACTCTCTGCTTGGCTAATTGCTTCAGACCCTTCAAACCTGTTTAAATGTCACTTCCTCAGGGAGGCATTCTCTGACCTCCTAGCCATTCCCCTACTGTATACTCTCTAAACCTTTCATTAATCTTTTCACAACGCTAACTCATCACATTTTATTGTAACAACGTGTTTAACTGTTCATCTTCTCCACAAAGCTGAGAGCCTGGTGGGGGCAAAGCCAGGGTTCACCACAAGAAATATTCAGCTGAGCCTGACATGCTGGTCCTCAGTAAGAGCTGGCTGAGGAATGAATGTATGGATTTGCCTAGAGACATGTTTTAAAGCATTCCTGTTCATATATCTAAGAAGTCTGAGCTATCCCGACTTGGCAACACTTACAACCTTGTGTGTTACTCATTTAAAATTCCATATAATCTGTATTCAGCCCTGTCCTCAGTCTGAATTAACAAAACTGTATTACTTAGACACATTGTTTGTTATTTATAAAATTGGAAGTTAATTAGTATTTAAAAAAACAAGTCTGAGTACAAAGGAATGAATGCTACTAGTTTCCCCAATTAAACAAATATCCTCTAATGATCGACTGTCTGGATATACTTATCTTTCCTTTTATATAAAATAGATGTCTCCTGAGAAGTATACAAATACCATTTAAAATCATTCCTTTTCATTTGTTTTATTAATTGACAGGGTGGTTCTTGGCTTTTGGCCACTCTCCTTCACATAATCAATAATCTGTAAAACATATATTCAAGGCTCACTAAAAATCAGTGGCTACTTTAAAGAGCCCTTGAAGGATCCTGTTTTAAAATGAAAGCAGAAGAAGCTTCATTTCATTTTCTTTCTAGATCACAAAATCCAATTAAAAACTGACAATTATGATAAAACTCTTTTTTTTTTTTTTTTTTTGGCCGTGCTGCTTGTGGGATCTTAGTTCCCTGACCAGGGCCCAAGAAAGCACCGAGTCCTAACCACTGGACCACGAGGTAATTCCCAAGCTCTACCTACTGACTAAGTAAAAGCATCTTATTAAAATACTTTTTCATCTTCTATACGCTCCGTGATTTAATACCTTATATGGCTACTCTGTATACTGTTAAGCAGTATAGTTAGATGGTTTTTTAAATACCCTCTCTTAAATGACAGTAAAGAGTTTAGAGATCATACTCAGCACATGCAGGGACTTCCACAACTGCAACTCACCTCCATTTTTCATGAACCTGATATTTTAATATCCAATTCCCAGATAATGGGAATTTCAGGACGATTCAGAATTACATGATAACATATTTCATTAATTCTAAGACATACATTTTTTCCAATTTTGACATCTCTGAAATCAGGATGTATTTTACAATTGACGATATCCTAAAATTTGTAGTTGCCAGCACGTTTTTCTTTTAGTGGTCTAAAAATAACGTTTCGTACAACTGATGGCATCTTAAATGAAATACTGTTAATAAAATATTAAAAACTTCTCTCTAATAAGGCTTTCTAACTAATCTAAATAATAGTATAATTATAATTCACACAATTCTAGAATCAAAACTAAATAAACTTAAGATTCACATTTTACCTTTTTAGAAAACTAGTGACCAGGCTAAATTCAAGAAAATAGATAATTGAAGGAAAACACTTCTTAAAAAATTATTTTAGGAAAAAGTATAGATTAGAGGCAGAAATAACACAAATGAAAAAAAGAAAGACTTGAAGATGTTCAGTCAGTGGTAACTTCGAAGGAAGTGAAGGCGGGAGACAGACTTAAAGTTCTGTCTAGAAGAAACAGATATTAGGGACACGGCAGGAGATTAACTTAGAAGGCAGATTCCTTAGAGGGAAAAATACTATTATAATCTTTCTCCCTCCACAAGGAGGGATCCTTGTCACCCTTTAAACAAAAAATACGGAAACATAGCTGAAATCATTGTAGTTAAATGTAAAATTGCAAACATTCTTAATAAATTAAAGACCAACCTACCAGCATTGTCTTCCTTCTGGCTCAATCTGTTTCACCTTCAGGTAATCCTAGGGTAGGGGCTCCTTTTCAGATCCCCAGTTTTTCATGTCGATCTTCTACCTCCCTGTGGCAACAATATTTTCTAATTAAAAGAGTCCTTTTGTGCCACAGGGAGGATTTCTGATGGTATAACACATACAAAAGTTATCACAGCTCATCATGAGGTCAACCTAGTCTTGAGAGTCTTCAAGAAAGAAATCTGGTTCCTTATCTTATTTTTCAATAGAAATCTGGTTTTATTTTTTAAAACTGCATTTCAAAAACCTGAACTTTCATTTATTTAAAAAAAAGCACTACTTTCTTGTTGAAGTATATAAAAACTCTTATCATTCATCTATCTTTTCAACTAACCTCTAAACACAATTTTGTTGATCACAAAAAAAAAAAGTTTTCTGAGTTCTCTTGATAATTACTTATCTAATAAGACCAACCTTTTATGTTTTGATACTTGGTTAAAAACCAAAGTCCTGTTCCCAGTGAGCAGAAGAGAGAAGTAGGAAGCTACCAGATCCCTTTGAGCCAATGTTTGTTAGTAAAGGTTAATAAATAAGTCTACGTGTATTACATAACATGATGTGAATTATGCTTAAAACGTACATTAAAAAAGACCAGCGGGAAATTTAGAAAAGTGGTAGTTACTGTGCCCTCACTGGTAAGATTATGGGTGATTTTCACTGTTTATTCTTTGTAATACTTTCCAGTTTTTCCAATGAACACGTATTGCTTTTATTATT
Organism: Delphinus delphis; assembly: GCF_949987515.2. Classification (NCBI taxonomy): domain Eukaryota; kingdom Metazoa; phylum Chordata; class Mammalia; order Artiodactyla; family Delphinidae; genus Delphinus; species Delphinus delphis. The sequence continues at coordinate 134,378,694 of NC_082687.1, forward strand.
TTTTAAAAAATCAAATTTAGGTGTAAGCAAGAATGACTAAAACTTACTGTGATTTTAAGATGAAGTTAATCTAAGCATGACAACATTATGGCCTTGATATATTTTGGATGACCATATTTACGTTTTTTGGATGACTACCTTTTAATATTTTAAATAACCCTACGGTATTCAATATTTAGCATATAAACAAAAAAGAAAACATATTTAAGATTTTACATAGATGGTTCTTCATTATACTGCAATTCTAAGTCAAAACTCAATTTGCTTCAGTCTGTATTTCTTAACAGCTATGTGTTAAACTCTGTATTATACGCTATATTCAACAAAATAAAAACATGGGCTCTGTACTCAGGGGCTTGTATGCTCACTTTGAAAACAAAAGGAGTATACACACAAGAACAGTGTAAGAAAGTCAATGATCATGTGTCTAAATCCAGATGGTCTCACAGAAGATCAGGAAAGGGAGTGTTTCACATAGGCCACAATTGCTGTGGACAGCTTCATGTGGTTGGGCCCGAAGGAATGGATAATACTTAAAGACATCCTTGATAGGAAACTATATTTGAGCAAAAGCTCAGAAGCATAAATAGCACAGCCATGAGAAGGGCAGAAAGGAAGACTGCTAGAATACAGAGTTTCTGTAGGTAAGAAGGCCAGATTTAAAAGGCTCTACTTCTGGATGATTCCGCGAGTCAATGAATTTGGTAGAGGAGTGGACTTAGAAATCTGATAGACAAAGAGCTTCAGGAGAATGATAAATGCAGATCCCAGAGCACAGTAAGTTAAGGAAGGAATGAGGAGGAAAAAGAACAGACTTAAGGTATAAAACATTTGTCGTTTTAAAAAGCCAAAGTGAACGGAAAGAGAAAACTACAACAGAGAAGTATTAAACAAATGTTGTTTTAATGTATAAAAGACCTTCTCCATATCTCAAGGCACAAGGAAAGGTCTTAATGAAGTTAAGGAACACTTACAGAGCACTTACATCACAAGCGCTGTGCTTTATAGGTTTATTTTATATAATCCTCACAACACTGAATTCCTATTTTACGACAGTGAGATAGACTCTGAAACAGTTAAATACTGCCAAGTAAGTGATAAAGTGGGAACCTGAAACCACGACTAACTAACCCAATCAATATTCTTCCCTTTCCTAAGTAAAGAGAGCCACTTAAAAGGCGCGAAAGAAAAAAGAAAAAATTTAAGCTCAGGATTAGTCACCCAGGATTTTTTATTATATTTGACTACTCTTTGGCTCTTCTTGTCTTCAAACTGTAAACACTCCCTAAAGTTAATTTCTTAATTCTGTGTCCTTTGTTCTCTATCACGGAGTGACAAATATAGAATTTAAAAATCTTCCCCTTGGGGAAATCTCTCAAGTTCCTTTCCCCTTGGAGTTTTCATTTATTTCCATGGCTTCAGTGAGGATGATCCCAAATTGGTCTCTGCTTGACCTTTCTGTACTAAGCTTCAGTTGTACTAGATAACCTTCCATTTGCCCCTACGGACCTATACGCCACCCTTCACTCTCTCCCAGGAGGCTGACTTCCCTGGCTCCCTCTCTGTGGCACTGCCCTCAAGTCAGCTATGTCCTTTGACCAAAGGTCCCAGATTCTCTCAAGGTAACCCTCTCTCCAGGGCTCTCCTTCTGGGTTCCAGTAACCCTTCCCTCTGTTTGGCCCTTGGGCCAAAGGACAGAAACAGCTCTGCTACTGCTAGTTCTGGAGTACCACCCCCATCACTTATGGTTACCCTACACTTGCCGACACATTTGTAACTAGCCATTTATTAAAACATTCCTTAAATTATCCTAATTTGAATATGCCCTCTCTTGTGATGGGGCACTGAACATACATTTGTACATCTTTAAATACCTAATTATTTCCCCTTAGATGCTCTGCTTCAAATCAAAATCAACATGCTTATTATCAAACTTATCTGCTTCCCCAGTCTTGCCTTCCTCAAAACCCTTTATGATACTTTTGCCATTATTAGGGTCAAAAAACTGAGTAATACCTTACCTATCTATGTTTCTCCCCCTAATCTATCATGCCTAGTCTTATTAGATCATACACAGTAGAAGTGCTTATATAAGCCCCTTCTGTTCCTATTGCTTCTACCTTGTTTTAATACTTCTCAAGCCATCCCTGAGTCATACATACTACAAGAGCTAGTCTTTCTGCCACATCTTTTCCCTACAATTCATTCTCTATCTACTGAGATACTGATCACTTAGTACTTTCTACTCAAAACCTTCCAAATCTTTGTCTCTTATATGGCTAATTACTAACTCTTAGATTCAAATCACAATCTAGTCACAGTTCTTAACGGAACCTCCTATTAATATCTTATTTACTCAGTATCTTCTAAACATATCTCAAATTTCTACACCCTACCCATTTGTTAACTATATTTCCCTCAGTCTACGTGCCTTTCGCCTACCTGCTATCTGCCCAAACAAATCCTACCGTTTGTCCTCCTCCTTTCTCTAAAACACTCCCTAATGCTGTAAGTTGAACTTTCCTCTTCTGAAAATTTCTTTGAATTTGTAAGTAGTGCTCAACTGATTCTACACTGCTTTACATTTTGATTATAATATATATATTTTATCTCCACAAAATATAAATTACTACCACCTTGAGGGAAAAAAGCATGTTGAACACAGTGCCCCAGCACATAACAGATACAAAGTATTTATTGATATAGTCTCATAAATTAAAGTGGAAGGTGATGAGGATAAATATAGTTTAAGTTAAGGTGCAAGATGAAGAAGCAGATTCTCAACAGCTCAATCTTTGCAGCCAAGTCTTAAAAGATTTCCAGCAAAACTTACCTATTATTGATTGCATTGGTATAAACTTGTTACTTTTTACATGGTACTCTGTAATAACTCATTAAAATTTATATATATATAATATGAATATTATATATATATATATATATATATTTAAGGAGTGAACATAAAAACTGAATTTCCACATCTTAGTAGGGAATCCAAGAGACTCCAGAGGCCTCCAGAAACTGCTGGACTCTGCAGCCACTGGCAGAGGTACTTCGGCCTGCCGGAGTTGAGACCACCCTTCATGCACACTTCGTTACTACTCCTCAAAGGCTCTTGATGATTACTAAACTTCAGTTATTATCAAAAAGCAATTCACAGGTTTAGATGAATATGTCTATTTTTAAAGTTTTAAAATATACTTGGTTTTTCCCATATAATTTAAGAGAGGATTACTATTACACACGAGCCCTGTGAGGGAAATGTAGATGTTCAGTCTATAAAAAAGTGAAGCAAGATAGCCTATAATTACTACTAACAAAACGGGAAATCATTTTATACACAAAATAATGAAGACAGCTAGATGTACGTCATTATATGACATTAGTACTCCTGCCTGGATGACACCATGAATACTGCTTCTGGTATGGATATATATGCATGGGTATACAGGAATAAAAGAAAAAAAACTTCAATGAGAACATGCAGAGCACTGATATAACAGATCAATAAATATAATTATGAACACTTTTTAGACTAATATAATCTAAATCATAATGTAGGAGCATTCCAGGAAGTATTTCCTAGACGTACAAAAGGAAATCTTATTCTCTACAGATCTCACTTCCACCAATTCACCAAACAGAAACTGCTGTAGCCATCTTATAAATATTCCTTTCCTTTACTTCCCAGTCATCTTCCTCTCCAAAACCTACATATATCTGGGATTTAACTTAAAATTTTATTATCACCACAAGAAATGAACCCAATCCTAATCCACTACCTAAAAGGAAATATGCATTACATTAAGTCATAACAATCTTTCTTCATCTACATAGGTTCTAGCTATCAGGAGAATGAAAATTTATTTATATTTCAACTCATTTAAAAATGCATTTTAATCTTTAAGTAGAAACAAAATTAAGCTCAGATTAACTGATTCTAAACTAAACTACGTATATTAACAATCTTACTAAGTTACTATGAGCCATGCTATTTTAAAATAAATTAGTATATTGTAGTCTCCAAGTTCTGCAGGCCTTATGATGAATAAGTGTGAGTGTATTAAACTGTTCTGATTACGGATGTACGGGCAAGTAGTTTTCAGTCTGAATTTGGCGTTGCCTTTAAAAGAGCTGTATCTGAATTCTGCATTTTACAGTGTTCTTCTATAAGGAGAGCCAAGAATAGCTACACTATACTAGTCTTATTTTTAGAAGTAATATGGATTTTAGAGGTAAAGTGGGTTTTAAAAAATTCGTGAGCCAGAATGGAATTAAAAAGAAAATGTAAGATGAACTTCTCAGGTTACTTTTAGACTATTTTAGAATAAGGTAAGTTATTTACCAAAATTTCCTTTTAGTGTTGAAGAAAAATAAACCTAAAAAACATTATCAAGTATTCGAAAACTACTTTTAAAATACCACAAAAGTAATTGTTCTTTTATCCAGACTTTGTACATCCTCTTTTTCAAGATTATAATCACTCATATCTTTGCCCTGCAAATGATATCATCACCTTCAGAGAGTTCAAGAAGACGAAGAAAATAAAATCCCTTAAATGGATTCTATTCGCTTCCTATTTGGAATTGTTTTTACCAGATTAATTTAAATGAATGAACTGCTGACCATCAAGTGTACAACGAGTAAGATTTGGTCAACATGCTCTGGTATTTTAATGTGAATTTAAATTTCTACTGACACAAACGTGGCACTGTAGTTTTCAGTTTTCAAAGCTTCCAATTTGCTACCAAAATCAGTCTTCCCTTTTTTTTTTTTTTGATCAAAACATTTTCCAGAAATTTCAATCAGTTCTACTTTCTTCATTCAGCTTAAGCTATCATACTTTTTTCTTGTCCCATTAGTTTTCTATTCAGTTATGCTCCTATAATAAAATCAGTTACAATATCTACTTCAAGATATCATCCTGCGTAATACTTTTGTGAGTTCTTCTTATTCTTTTCCTCAAGAAGAAAATTCATCTCTACCACTAACCTTCTAGCTTCGGACTGGAAAGCTGTCCAAACTCTCAAAAGAAAACATACGTTATCTTCCTGCCACTTGCACTGGAAATCAAGTACCACTCCAGACTACAGTCACAAAGACTTTATGATGTGTTTAGCTACCTGTTTCGATAAAAATGACTTGATTACCACTGCACGTGGGGTTTGCTGGCACTGTTGTCATCACTGCTCCAAAGAGCAAGGTAACTTCCAACCCCGCAGCTCAACCAAAAAAAAAAAAAGAACTAGGGAGTGCTACTGGGCCTCAACAAGCAGAAAGACATCAAATACACAAAATTTTTAATCATGAGACTTTGCTACATTTAAAGAAATTTATCTAAAGTATTAAGAATTTTTATTAGGATTGTAAACCAAATATAAGGATTCTTTTTCTCTATTAACTGATAAAGATAAATTTAATGTTTATTATTATAAAATTGTCACTATAATCCTTCTGGTAAAAAACTCTTTTTTCTTTATGGTCAATGGCAAAAATGAAAAGGTTTCTCCAAGAATTATACATACTAATGCCCAATTAAACAAACAGTTATCTCACCACAGACATATTGAAATACCAAAATTTCTAAGAAGACAAAAAGGGAAGAGGAATCTGATAGACTACTACAAAGATGCTTCTGACCTAGGAAAAAAGAAATCATACTGCTCCGATATTGGTTAAAAGAAACTCTAATCTACTATGGAATGAGAATACTGTACTTATTTTTTGAATTAAAAGAAATCTAGTATACTAGTCTATTGACTTCTACAAATAAATAACAACTAGTCAGTATTTCCACTCCCAGAAAAAAAAAATGACAAAAATAGTTTTATTATTATGGGTCTGTAATTTTGTCCTTAGGGTCCGTGATATGAGACTCTGTTGGACTTCAAAGAATTATAATGTAGAACTTTATATATATAAATTCCCTTAAACAAGAGATATTTCACTTGTTTCCAAGCTATACTAAATAGCATTAAAAAGAGGTTTTTCGGTATATTACTCAATTGGCAATAGTAATGTTGACACTTACAAAATGAGAAAGTTATAAATAATGAACATTTAATGAGATGTCTACCTGTTTCCACATTCTCGGTCTCAACTTCTTGTTCTTCTGCCACATCTTGCATCATATAAGTCTCGTCATCATAAACCAGAACCTGGGCTGCATAGCCCTGCTCTAATCTGGCACTTGGAACTGGCTCCACAATCACTGCTGGATATTCAGAAACCTTTCCACTCTCCTACAAGAGCAAATTTAAAAAACAATCAACCTCTTTATTCACAAATTCTGGATTCACTTATAAATCCTTGAGTTCATATAGTCTCAAGGAGTTCAAACGAGTGTCACGTATTATAAATATGAATGTAAAAACCAAAGCGAGAGATGAGAAGGGCTAATTTTAATAATCTTTTCACGTCTCAAGAGGTGAGACATATATTAAACATTTTAAATAATCAGGGCTTTAGGATTAAGATGGCAAATTAAAAACATGCATATAATTTCACTCTCTCATGAAAGCCCACTAAAATGCTATAAAAGACTTTTTCAGACATAAACTCGTAAGAAGGGATAAGAGCAACAAAATCTTGAAAGACTGAGAGTGGATGGATGAATATTGTTAAGTGGTTTAGCAGACCCAGGAAAGCCAAATCATAGCCTGGCAGCAAAAACTAAATGAGACACAACACACTTTACACTGGAGAATCCACAGAAGGCAGTGCCACTTCCTTCTGGAAACAGAGGAGCAGGAGGTAACGGACAAAGAAGAGGGGGGTTAAAGCAAGGAAGATTCCAGGAAAGTTGTCTGAAAAGCACTTTGATTCCTAGACCTGCTCCCTCCTCCATGATGCTAGGCAACGGGCCCTTCCCCACCTCAGCAGAAGACTGGAGAGTTACTTTCTGGAGAGAGAAAAACAAGAGCATCTTTGCTAGTATCAGTGCTGTACCAAAAATAGAGTTCCCAATCAGCTTTTTCGTCCTCCACCTTTAATCATGAGCAGACAGCCAAGTATTACTGTCACCCAAGGAAACCTCCAAGGCAACGCCTCTAACACAAAACATATCATTTACGTACATATACATTTATATATTCATATTTTTCACAGAGGTAAGAGAAGCTATATCCATAAAACAGGAACAGAATACAATTTAATAAAGAACATTAAAAAAATTAAGAGTTCTTAGAAATTAAAAACACAATAGCTGAAATGAAAAAAGAGGCATGGAGAATAAAATTGAGGCAAGTCTTCCAGGAACCAGAGCAAAAAAGATATAGGAGAGAAGCTGGGGGCTTCCCTGGCAGTCCAGTGGTTAAGAATCTGCCTTCCAATGCCAGGGACACAGGCTCAATCCCTGGTCGGGGAACTAAGATCCCACGTGCCGCGGGGCGACTAAGCCCGCGCCGCAACTACTGAGCCCACGCCCCACAAGGAGAGAGCCCGCACTCAGCAACTACTGAGCCCGTGTGCCACAACTAGAGAGAAGCCCACACGGCACAATGAAGAGCCTGCGGACCACAGTGAAAGATCCCGCGTGCCTCAACTAAGACCTGACGCAGCCAAAAATAAATACATTAAAAAACAAAAAAAGACTGCTCTTCAAATGCAGGGGGTGTCGGTTCAATTCCTGGTCAGGGAACTAGGATCCCACATGCCTCGGGGCAAAAAAAACCAAAAAGTCACAGGGAGAGAAACAGGAACACTATTAGAGGACCAGTCCAGGCGGACCGATATCTGAATAACAGGAGTTCCAGAGACGGGGGCGGGGGAGGTTGGAAGGAAATGAAAGAATTGCAGAAATTTTCCTAGAGCTGAAGGATGTGAGCTGCCCATTTGAACGGGTCTACCAAGTGTTTAGTATAAACAAATAAAGAATGAGACCTACGCTGAGGCACACCATTGTGAAATATCACAATCAGGGAACAAAAAGAAGATTCCACAAGACTCTTGAAAGAAAATACAGGTCACATACAAAGAATCAGGACTCAGACTTCAGTCTTCTCAACAGTCATATTGGAAGGAAGATGACAATGGAGACATTTCTTCAAAATTATGAAGGAAAATTATTTCCAACCAAGAATTCTTCACCCAAACCATCTTATGAAAGTAACATAAAGATATTTTCTCAGACATAAAAGACCTCAAAATGGTTACCTTCCATGCATCTTTTCTCAAGAAGCAACTGGAGAGAGTATTCCACCAAAAAAGTAAATTTTTAGTAAAGACAATAACTTAGGGTACAGAATATAGAAGATCCAATATGGGAGGAGACGATAGTAATCTTTCTGAGGACTGGATTGTGAAGAGAAGTTCCAGGATGCCAGCTGTGCACTGGATTTAAAGGGCCACTACTTCAGTTGTAGTGACGTGACTCCTGAAACTGTCATCACCAAGACAACCACTGACATTGTTCCTAAGGACAGGATGCCCAGATAGGCCTGCTCCAGATTTTTATTTATATCTGGCTTGTCTTGATGTACCTACTCACTCCACCTTGCCTTACTTCCTGGATCAGCTGAGACCACTCATTTTCACCTCCCAGATGAGGTAAAGATTCTGCTTTAATCAACTGCTAAGTGTTGGAAGACCACAAAGGGCTCAGAATTCAAAAATAAAGAACAGCACTCTTCCCGTGTGACCATATACTTGCTGAACAAGCCTGCAATACCCGGCCCATACTAGAGCAATGACAGATACCTGACCAAGATGGCGGCCTATGTTTCCAAAATTAACTCATTACACTGCTTAATGATTACCTGAGCAGAAACTCTTCAAGCTCAGTGAACCTGACGCTGACTAGTCAGCTTGTTTCCTGGAAGCTTTCGTCTAACTATGGTAATGCTGCCCCTTCCTAACTCAGTTAGCTTAGTACACTATTCATTTTTTCAAAGTAAACGATACATTGCTTAGGAAATATCCACAGACAATAAAACTGTAAAGAAAAGTAAAAGAATATAAACATATTAAGTCAGGATAATGGCACCTCTGGGAACAGGGATGGGGATAGGAGCTGGGGCACACTTAGTTTTCTAAAATACTAATAATTACTAGTATTACTAATACTAAAATACTAAATACTAATAATCTAAAATACTAATAATTTCTACTTTTTAACCTAAGCAATAGGTAATATGTCCTCTTTTTGTTATTCTTAAGTTGAAACATACATATTTGATACACTCTTGTTTTGTATAACACATTGCACAAAATTTTTAAATAAACTACAAAACAAAGATACAGTGACTTTTAAAAAAGCCAGTACGCACTGAATATTAACCTTGAATTTCCTACTCTGTATAAGGCAAAAGATGAGTCCAACTTGCGAACATTAGAAAAAAATTCTTTTTCACAAATGGGGTACACTGACAGCTGAATCTTCATTCATGCTCCTCGATCAGCTTTACAATCACAGCCCACAGTCAGTACCACCCAGCTAAACAACAGCTATCAAAGAGAAGCATGGGATAGGTAAAAACTGACGAGGTCTCCACTCATCAGAAACTCAGGAGGCAACATCATAAGCAGCGTTTAAACTAGTATTGACCCAAGCAATGAATATTTATATATAGTGCAAGGGACTTATAACTTCTTTCATTCTTCCAAAATCTAATAGTATTTTTAATAGTAACATTAATCTCAGATTATCTTCTATTGTGAACTCCCCCACCCATACCCAACTGGTAGGAAATAAATTTTCTAAACCGTGAAATACTTGAGGACTAGAATTCTGTACAGGCCAATCCCTCTATCTATACTCTCTTCCCCACCAACTAGGATTGTGGACCCATTCCTTAGTTGGGTTTTGTCTTGTTTCAATATTTCTATGGTTCCTTGCCTTTAACCATAAAAAAAGCAAACATCTCTATTAAAAGTGTTCAACTCTTCTCTCTTTTAAATGCACTCCAGATCTTTGCCTCTTATTCCCGTACACGCCTCTGAAAAAAACAGTCTGACTCCTTGACTCCTTATCTACATGTACCTGTATTCTAGAGTCTAGCACCTCACTGATGCTACTCTCTCAAAAGGTAAGGACCACACTCTATTTCAGTTTTCATCCTCCTTTACATTTTTCTGCAGACTCTTATACACTGACCAGCTCCTCATTTTTTAAAAATTAATTAATTAATTAATTTTATTTTGGGCTGTGTTGGGTCTTCGTTGCTGCGCGCAGGCTTTTTCTAGTCGCGGCGAGCGGGGGCTACTCGTCGTTGCGGTGCGTGGGCTTCTCATTGCAGTGGCTTCTCTTGTTGCGGAGCACGGGCACTAGGTGCGTGGGCTTCAGTAGTTGTAGCATGCAGGCTCTGTAGTTGTGGCTTGCGGGCTCTAGAGCGCAGGCTCAGTAGTTGTGGCGCACGGGCTTAGCTGCTCCGCGGCATGTGGGATCTTCCTGGACCAGGGCTCGAACCCATGTCCCCTGCATTAGCAGGCGGATTCTTAACCACCGCACCACCAGGGAAGGTCCAACCAGCACCACATTTTAAAAATTCTTTCTTGCACCGTTTTTGTTCTCTTTCTACCATGCTGCTTTTAAGCCTCTCCTCTTGACTCTTCTTCCATTCCCAGTGACTCAAATGTAGCCACATTGCCAAGGTTCTGTCCTCAGCACCTCCTTTCTCTTTACTCTGTATTACCTTCCCAGGCAAGTCCACCCGTTCTTCCGGTTTCAAAGAGCACGTCTGTACTAACAATTACTAAATATCTATTTTCTACTCTGGCCCATCTCCTGAACTCCAGAACCAAATTTTAAACTACCAACCTAACATCATTATAGGAATGTTCAGCCAATACTTCAAACTTAACATGTCTAAATGGAACAAATTATCAACATCTCTCCCTGTTCCCCCACCCTGTGTTCTTCTCTAAACCTCAGTTTCTTCATATTTAAAAAAAGAGGTTACAATAATAACTCACACCTCACAAAGTCCCTTGAAAATTAAATACCACACAGTGCTCAGCACAGTGTCTAGCACAAAGTAAGAACTCAATTAGTGATGTCCATCATTACACTGTAACCATAGTAATAGTATTTAAACCCACTACTTGCTCTCAACTTTGGAGGGCATCTTTTCACATTACAATCAGAATTTTTTGTATTACTTCTTTATACAAAAAGTTTTCATGAATACCCTTTTGTCTAAAAGGAAAGTTGAACATACGAAACAACGGTTTTTAACATTCTGTGAAATATAACCCTCAACCTACCTGTTAAGGGTTGATCTGTGTCTCCTAAAAGATGCTGAAATCCTAACCCCCAAATACTGATTCACTGATTCAAATCAGTGAATCTGAGACGATTTGAAAATAGGGTCTTTGCAGATGATCCAGTTAAGATGGGATCATAGGATGAGCCCTAATCCAACATGACTGCGTCTTTATAACAAGGGGCAATTTGAACACAGAGAGATACATACAGAGAGGAGACAATGTCACAGGGAGAACATCATCTACAAACCAAGGAACACCTGGAGCTACCAAAAGCTAGGAGAGAGGCATGGAAGGAAGTCTCTCTCACAGCCCTCAAAAAGAACCAGCTCTGCCAAACCTTGTTTTCAAACTTCTAGCCTCCAGAACTGCGAGACAGCAAATATCTACTGTCCCCAAAAGTGAAAGTGTCCATGATTTTTGCTGAAATTACCTCCCATTATCTGTCCAACTCCTTTTCATCCACTCAGCACACAGTTCCAGGGAGTCTTCTACAATCCCCTAATCTGAATCAATTTTTCCCTACCAAGTACTTCCATGACAAGTCGTTTACCTATTATTACCACTCTGCATTACCCTGTATTATAATTACCTGTTTACAGATCCAACTCCTTGACAAGATAATAAGATGATGGAGAGCAAGAGTCCACTTTTATATCAAATCCATTTTTATATCAAGTCAACTTCTATATCCTCTTCAACAATACACACCTCATATAAACTAAACTGGCATTTAAGTATTTGTAGCTTGGTTCAAAGAAAGGTAAAGCTCAATAAATTTTAATATTAACAGTTACTCATAGATTCAACATCTGCTGATCTATGATGGCGAGTAACTTCATGAGCTTATTTCTGCCAAATGATAGGGGCCAGTGGCCACTGCACAGAGATATGCAGGTAATTACTGCTTTGCACTGTAGGGCGGAGTTAGCTATTTTTACTGGGGAAGAAGGGTGGAAAAGAAACGAATCGGCGGGGGGGGTCTTTGTTTTACAATAATATATTAAAAACCTACATCCACCAGGTTATTTTATTTAGGGTCACCACACTTGCTCAAGTCACCAAAATATGCAATGATTAAAACGCGTGAGCGCTGCTTCAGCAGGTGTTGGCACAGCTCCCATAGCTCTCCATAAGCCAAGACTGTCAGAATTAGCAACTACAGACACAAGACGCCCCTTTAAATGTGAATTTCGGATAAACGAATAATACGTCAAGAATGCCCCATGCAATATTTGGAACATACTTAAAGTAAAAAGTTAGGGCTTCCCTGGTGGCGCAGTGGTTGAGAGTCCGCCTGCCGATGCAGGGGACACGGGTTCGTGCCCCGGTCCGGGAAGATCCCACATGCCGCGGAGCGGCTGGGCCCGTGAGCCATGGCCGCTGAGCCTGCGCGTCCGGAGCCTGTGCTCCGCAATGGGAAAGGCTGCAACAGTGAGAGGCCCTCGTACCGCAAAAAAATAAAAATAAAACTAACAGTGACAAAAAAGAGAATAAATGAAAAAATAATAATAAAATAACAATGACAAAAAAAAAACCTTAAAGTCTACACGGGTAATTTAAAAAGAAATAACATTTGCATAATATAAAACTCGCGAGATAGTCTATCTCAACTAGTAAGTCATTTATTTTCAATCAACTTCGCCTATTTTTAATCAAAAATACTTAGGCATTTTTATGTAAGTAAACTGCAGCCATTTTAAGTACACAGTTCTATGGATTTCCATAAATGTAGGATTTATGGAAATCCCTGTATGGACTTCCCTGTAACTACCAACACAATCAAGAAACAGAATACTTCTATCACCCCAGAAGGCTCCCTTGCATCCCCCGTACCAGTCAAACTCTCACAACTACCACCACCCACCACCTACTCCCCCATCCAACCACCCACCCACATGGGCAACCGCCAATCTTTCTATCCCTATAAATTTTCCTTTTCTATAATTTCGTATGTATGGAATGAACGGTTTGGGCTCTTTTGTATCTGAGTTCTTTAAATTAGCATAATGCTAAGATTTATACATGTCATTGCATGTATCAGTAGATCATTTCTTTTTACTGCTGAGAATCCCACTGTGCTGACAGACCTCTCTTCGTATGGCTGTAATGCTCCTATTAATGCTTGCTATCCCCCCCCTTCCTTTCCATTCCATATCTACTTACAAATGAAATTACCACATCATATGGTAATAGTACATGTAGTTTTAAAATGACTGTCGAATTATTTTCCAAAGCAGGTATATTGTTTCACATCCCCACTAGCAATGCATGAGAGTTCCAGCTGCTCTACATCCTCTCCAAACATGCCACCGCTCCGGAATTTTCACCGCTCTATGATAAGCATGTAGCAGTATCTCCTTGCGTTTTCACTTTGTGTTTCCCTGATGGCTAATAATACTGGCATTTTAAAGCGTGCTTGGGACTTCCCTGGTGGTCCAGTGGTTAAGAATCCGCCTTCCAATGCAGGGGATGTGGGCTCGATCCCTGGTCAGGGAACTAAGAGCCCACATGCTGCCGGGCAACTAAGCCCACACGCTGCAACTACAGAGCCCACGCGCTCTGGAGACCGCGAGCGGCAACTAAGACCCAACATAACCAAAAATAAAATAAATAAATATTTAAAAAATAAAATAAAGTGTGCTTATTGGCCACTCATATAATTATCTGTTCAAATCTTTTCCCCAGTTTAATGTATTATCTCCAACTTATTATTATATGTTCTTTTATAAGTCCTTTTATAAGTCCTTATATAAAAGGACTTATATTCCCTAAACACTTGGCAGACCAAGAAAGCCATTTAGCTCTGTAATTTTCTTCGCAGGAAAGATCTTGACTAGAAATTCAACTTATTTAAAAGATAGAGGGCTAGGACTTCCCTGGTAGTCCAGTGGTTAAGACTCCATGCTCCCAATGCAGGAGGCACAGGTTTGATCGCTGGTCAGAGAACGAAGATCCTGCATGCTGCACTGGCATGGCCACCAAAAACAAAACAAAACAAAACAAAACAAAAAAAGAAAAGGATAGAGGGCTATTCAGGCTTGCTTTTCCTTTTGGAATGACTTTCGAGGAACTGCACCATATCATCTAAGTTGGCAACTTACTGGCATAAAGTTGTTCATAATATTTAGTATCTATAGTAATGTATCTTTCATTCCTGATATTAGTAAATTTTGCCTTCTGTTTTTTTTCTTGTGCAGTCTACTTAGAGATTTATTAATTTTATTGATCTTTTCAAAGGATGAGCTTCTGGTTTAATTTCTCTATTGTTTGCCCACTTTCTACTTCATTGATTTATTTTTCTCTTCTTTCTACTTACTTTGGGTTTGATTTTATCTTCATATTCTAGCTTGCTGAGGTGAAACCTTAAGATTGATTTTCCTTCAAATATAAATATTTGAAGCTACAAATTTCCCTCTAAGCACTGCTTTAGCTGCGTTCCTCAAATGCGTTTTCATTTTCATTCAGTTTGAATATTTTCTAATTTCTCTTGTGATTTATTCTTTAATCCACGGGTTATATAAAAGTGGGCTGTTTAATACGCAAATATTCACAAATTTTGCAAGCAGGGACTTCCCTGGTGGTCCAGTGGTTAAGACTCTGCGCTTCCGCTACAAGGGGCCAAGGTTTGATCGCTGGTCAGGGAACTGAGATCCCACATGCTGCGTGGTATGGCCAAAAAAAAAAAAAAAAACACTGCAAGCATATTTTTGTTAATTTCTAATATATCCTGCTTTGGTCACACAACTTTCTCTATACGATTTCAATCCTTTAAAAGTTTGTTAAATTACTGAGATGTGTAGCCCAGCATATGATCTTGGCTTACTGTCCATGGGCACTTGAAATGAATACATGCCATTAGGCCCACTGTTCCATAAATGTCCATTAGGTGAAGTTAGTTGATAATGTTATTCAGGTTTTTGATATCCTCATTGATCTTCTAATTGATCTATCAATTACTGAAAGAGGCATGCTGCAAACTCTAATACTGGGGATTTATCCATTTCTTCTTTCAGTTCTCTCAGCTTATGCTTTATGTATTTTGAAGCTCTAATCTTGAGTGCATAGACATTTAGGGTTGTTAACTCTTCTTGAGAAGATGGTCCTTCTATAATTTATGAAATGTCTACCGTTATCCCTGGTAACAGTCTCGTCCCAAAACCACTTCAAACTTTTTTATGATTAATATTTGCATGGTCTTATCTATATCTATACTTTCACTTTTAAACTGTGGTTATACTTAAAATGAATTTCTTTTATGAAACATAAATAGGTTTAGTTTTTTAAAACCCAATCTGCATTTTAAACAATATCTGCTTTTTTTTTTAATATCTGCCTTTTAATTGGACTGTTTGGAATATTTATATTTAATATTATCACTAAAACAGGGTTTAAATCTACCTAACTGCTCTTTGTTATTTGTTTCATTTATTACTTGTTCCTTTTACTCTGTCTTCTTTTGAATTGAGTATTTTTTAGTAACCATTTTAATTCCATTTAATTTATAGATATTAATGGCTTACTATCTATACTTCTTTGCTTTATTTTTTAGTGGTACTCTAGAACTTAAAATATGTTTCTTAACGTACCACAGTTTATATTCAAATAATGTTACTTTATGTTTTGCTTTCTGTTTTTTTTTGGCAGTACGTGGGCCTCTCACTGCTGTGGCCTCTCCCATTGCAGAGCACAGGCTCCGGACGCGCAGGCTCAGCGGCCATGGCTCACAGGCCTAGCCACTCCGCCAGTATGTGGGATCTTCCCGGACCGGGGCACGAACCCGTGTCCCCTGCATCGGCAGGCGGACTCCCAACCCCTGTGCCACCAGGGAAGCCCACAGAAGTATTTTTGTAAAGTGTTACATAATGTAGAAAGTTTACAGCAGTATTCTGTCATGTCCTGCCCCTCATCCTTTGTTCTACTGCTGTCATACATTTACTTCTTTTACTTCTTCACATTGTAAACCCCACAATTCACTGTTATTATTTTTGTCTTAAACAATTATCTTTTCAAACAATTTAAAACTGATTTTAAGAAGTATTTTATTTTCACCCACACATTAACCACTTCTCCAGCACTTTTCAATGCTTTATGTGTATATAACTTTTAATTTGGTATCATTTACCTTCTGCCTAAAGAACTTCTTTGAACATTTCTCACAACACACGTCTGCTGGTGATAAATTCAGCTTTGGGTCTGAGAAAAGCTTCACTTTGAAGGATATTTTCACTGGATGTATAATTGTAGGCTGACAAGTTTTATTTTTTCAGCAATTTAAGAAAGTCATTATCTTCTGACTTGCATAGTTTTAATAAAGATGTCTGTAGTCATTATCTTTGTTCTTCTGTATGTAATGAGTTTTTTCCTCTGGAAGCTTTTTTCTTCCCCTCCCCCCATATTTCTCAGTGCCTCTTTGATCAGGTCTTTATTCAAAATTAGCTGTCCAAAATGATTTGACCATTACAGATTAAACAAATTTAAGT
Source organism: Delphinus delphis (assembly GCF_949987515.2). Lineage (NCBI taxonomy): Eukaryota > Metazoa > Chordata > Mammalia > Artiodactyla > Delphinidae > Delphinus > Delphinus delphis. Next base: position 134,395,379 of record NC_082687.1, read on the forward strand.
TTATGCAGCAGCCTTCTTTTCTTCTGTGGTGGGTTTCTTTCCTGCAGGCTTCTTTTCAACTGCTCGTTTCTTGGTCACTGCAGCCTTTTTTCCCACCAAAGGCTTCTTCTGCTTCTTAATGCCAACAGCTTTCTTTCCTTTCTTCCCCACCACAGGCGTCCTGCCTGGAAGCCCCTTCTCATCTGATTTGGCTTCTAGTGCTGCTGCTGCCCTATCCATCCGGGTTGTGTGGTTCTTGGCCTGGCAAAGAATGGCGTTCCGGCGCATGGTCTTTGCAAACGGGTTCTGAGCTTCAGTGGTTCTCAGGTTTTTCAGTGGACTCTTCTTTGGGGCTCTGTGATGAATCTTCTCGCGTGGTGCATGGAGGGCTCTTTGGATCTCTGGGCTTTTCAAGATTCTGCTAAGGTCTGTACTGAGCATCTTGTGCATGGGGAGGTTGTAGCTACTTTTTTTTTTTTTTGCGGTACGCGGGCCTCTCACCGCTGCGGCCTCTCCCGTTGCGGAGCACAGGCTCCGGACGCGCAGGCTCAGCGGCCATGGCTCACGGGCCCAGCCGCTCCGCGGCATGTGGGATCTTCCCAGACCGGGGCACGAACCCGTGTCCCCTGCATCGGCAGGCGGACTCTCAACCACTGCGCCACCAGGGAAGCCCCCCTGTAGCTACTCTTGAGGGGAGCAGCTTTACACCAAGTGCCATGCAGCTCATCTAACTTGCAGAAAGCACTTTCAGTCCAAATGCAGGAACGTAGCACATGCCCACCAGGAGCAAGTTTCAAAAGGTTTGGTTTGCTCACATTAGGCAGAGTAATTCCAGGGATGTTTCTGAAGGCCTTGATGATGCACTCAGTACAGACGACGCAGGGTCTCCTGCACTGGATACGGTGACGGTTTCTCATTTTGCTTTTGCCAGCTCTCATTCTCTGAGAGGCGTAGACCTTTCTGATATCATTCCAAGCCTTAAGCTTCTTCAGAAGCAAAACAGCCTGCTTGGTCTTCTTGAAGCCTTCAACTTTGTCTTCAACCACCAAAGGAAATTCAGGAACTTCCTCAATACGATGACCTTTAGACACAGCCAGCGCTGGTAACGCTGAGGCAGCCAGTGCAGAGCAGATGGCGTCTCGCTTCTGCATTACGTTCACTCTGCGGTGCCAGCGTCGCCAGCGGGCGCAAACACGTGGCCCCCACGACACATATTTTCAAGAGCACCCTGGCCAGAGTGGTGAGTCCCGCCACTTCGAACTCTGGGAATTCGAGCCACAGCTCTGCCAGTATCCCAAGATTCAGCACGGGTTCGATGACCTGCTAATTCACCGACAGCACAGGTCTGTGCTGTTTTTCCACAAGTTGGTGCAAAGTTCACAATATCTGGTCAAATCAGAGCTTGAACACAGCAGGCAAAGTGACACTTGTGCCAGATGGCTCCCCGTTTTCGCAGTACACGGATATCAGTGGGTGAGCACACGCCACGGCGGGGAGAGGAGGCGGCCACGCTCCTCTCAACCCAGCGGCTCCCAAAGGAAAAGCTCTCTGGAAGCTTTTAAGATTTTCTTTCTGAAATTGGCTCTCAGCAGTTTCATTACGATGTACCTAATAACGTACCAGTGTATCTGATACAGATGTACCAGTCTATTCGCTCTCTGCTTTATCCTGTTTAGGGTTTAAGTTTCTCAGATCTATGGGTTTGTATTTTTCATCAAACTTGGAAATTTTTATAGCCATTATTTCTTCACATGTCTTTTCTGTTCTCTCATTCTGGTACTCCAATCACATTATGTTAGACAACTTGATATTGTCCCACAGGTAACCAAGTCATTGTTCTTTTTTTTTTTCTTTTTTCAGTTTTTCTCTCAGCGCTTCATAAAGTAGTTTTTATTGCCCTCTTCAAATTCACTGGTCTTTTCTTACACAGTACCAAATTTATTTTTAATCTTATACAGTAATTTTTCTCTTCATATAGTATATATTTCATTTCTAGAAGTTTCATTTGGTTCTTCTATGTCATTTACACCTCTCCTCTGAGATTCATGTTTTCTTTACATTTCTTGAGCGTATTTATAATAGCTGTTTTGAAATCTTATCTGCTAATTTCATCATATCTACCATTTGTATCTGTTTTCATTGATAATTTTTTCTCCAAGTTATATTATTCCTGCTTCCTTGCATTTAACATGATTGGGTATTTCATATGTAAAATTTACATTGTTGGGTATAATTTACATTGTTTTATTTTAATAACGTTTACTATGACAGATAGTTACGTTACTTATGGATCAACTTTCAAGGCCTGTTTTTAACCCTTTTGAGGGCAAGTCTGGACTCCCCTTTATTCTAGGGCTAGTTCAGCTCTGCTGTAAGGCATGACTCTTCCAGAGTCTCCCATGAATGCCCTGGGCAGTTAACAAGGACCCTCCACTCCAGCTGACTGGAACTCTAGGATCTCCCAGCCCTGAGTGAATTCTGCAGGTTTTTTCAGTAAATTACTGAGTTTACACCATTCTGATCATTCTTTGCCTGGCTTCACAGAGTGTCATACTACACCTGGGGGCTCATTCAGCTAAAGACTAGGGGAACCCAAGGCTGAGTTCCGACATTCTTCCTCTGGGCAGCTTCTTCCTTTCAGATACTCTGCCCCTCAAATTAGTTGCATTAGCCTCTCCAAATTCCAAATTTTGTTTCCTCAACTCAGCGACACCGTCACACCCTGCTTGGATTCCTCCTCCCCACGCTGTGGTCCAGAAAGTGGCTCCAAGCAGTAAGTCAGCGCAACCACTTCTCTCTTCTCAGGAGGCACAGCCTCGCACTGCCTGTCGTCCAGCTGTCTTAGTCCATTCGTGCTACGATAACAAAAGGCCGGGCTAGGTGACTGAGCAACAGCAGAAGTTTATCGCTCACGGTCTGGAAGCTGGGAGCCCGAGATCAGGGCAGCAGCGTGACCAGGTGGGGGCCTTCTTCCAGGTCGTAGACTTCTTGGTGTACCCTCACGTGACAGGAGGGGCAAAAGATCTCTCTGGAGCCTTTTGTAAAAGCTCTAACCCCACCCATAAGGGTGCCCCCCTCGTGACCTAATCACCTCCCTAAAGCCCTACTTCCGAATACCTCCTAATAATCATCATCTTTGGAAGTCTGGATTCAACATATGAATTTCGTGGGGGTCACAAACATTCAGACCGTAGCCGAATGTCTCAGAACCATGGTTTCATATGTTTTGTTCACTTTCCTAGTTGTTTATGGTGGGAGTATAAATCTGGTCTCAGTTATTCCATCACAGTGTGAAGCGGAAGAACTCCCAATCTTGTTTGGAAGCAGACGCCCTCTAAAACTTGCACTCATTGTGTTTTTAAAAAGATACTTAAATCCTTTTTTATTTTTTCTGCATTAATTCCCCATTTCTACGAGACCTACCTGCTATATATTTCCTTTGCAAAAACTGCTCTGGCTCCTCCTTTATGTTTGCTCTTCCACATAATCTTTAGGTCCATATGACCAACTTCCCCCAAACTTGCCCTAGCATCTGATAGAGATGGAATTAAATATATAGATTAATTGGAGGAAACTGACATCCTGCCTAATACTGACCCTTCTCGTTTCTCTTACCCAAATACGAAGTATATCTCTCTGTTTACTGAAGTCTACTTAAGTATCATTAATCAGTTTTCTTCAAACAAGTCCCATATATCTTTTACATTTATTCCTCAACATTTTACATTTTTTTGTTTATTTTCTGAAAGGGATCTTATTTTCCATGATCTCTTCTAACTAATTACAGTCCTTACAAAAGAAAGCTAGATATTTTTATGTTAATTTTGTACCCACCAAACTACTGGGCACTCTTATTAGTTCTAATGTGTTTTCGTGGATTCCCTTTGGTTTTCCCAGGTGGCAAATCATATTATCTGCAAATAATAATTTGGTCTCCTTTATAATATTTATATATTTTTTCATTATCTGGTCTGATTACAGGAAAATGTTAAATAATAGTAATGGTAGTGCACATACTTTCTCTCCAACTTTAGAGAAAATACTCCAGTACTTCACCATTAAATAGGATTCTAACTCTTGATTTTAAGTTTTTTTAATAATGTTAAGGAAATATACATCTGTATTATTAAGAGGCTTTATCAGGATGAATACTGAATTTCATAAAATCCTATTTCATCAAGTATTTTATCCTAACATATCATATGGCATATTAGTAGGCGTATATATTATATTAATGGTTTTCTTAAAATTGAATTACCCCTATGTACGTAAATCCTATTTGGTAATTGGATTTTTTAATATATGACTGCATTTTATAAATTTATTATGATTTTATTTATGATTTTTGTATCTATACTCATTAGTAAGATTATAATTTACTTTCTTTTGGTATCTTTGTCAGAAATAGAATTATCCTAATTTAATAAAATGTATTACTTTTATAAACAGTAATAAAGTTATAAAAAATAAAGCCTAAAAATCACTAACAACTCTCCAAATGCCCACCACTTCTCTTTTAATTAAAAAAAATGTTTTTTAATGGGGTATAGTTGATTTGAAATGTGTTGCCACCACTTTTTAAACATTTATTTTTTCTTCAGATTCTGGAGCTGTCGTAATAAAATCTTGACAGGTCATTTTTCCACCCCACCCTACACTTTAGAGTACAGTTTAGATATATATTATACATACATTCCTGAATAGCTGCTTGTAAGACAAAATTCTATCTTTCAAATACCACTATCCCCAAAACTCACTTTGTAAAATCAGGAGATGTTTTAGATACTAGTGGCTTTTCTTTCTTGCAGGAATTCTCTTCCCCAAGTGTTTCTACAGCCCAATCCCTTAGGCTATTTAGGTCTAAACTAAAATGCCACCTCTTCAGAGAAGCCTTCCTTGTCCATCTAATTAAAATACCGCTACCAACTTTCCATCTCTCTCTAGCCCTGATTTATTCTTCATAACCACTCTGAAATACTTTATCCCCAGTGCCCAGAAAAGTAACTGACATTCAGTAAGTGGTCAACTAATGTTTGTTGAAGGAACAAATGAATGAAAGTAAGTGGGCACCCACTTACTTGGCTATAATTTGAAGAAAAAGTCCCCAAGAATAGTTTCCTCCTTTCTGGTGCCACACTTCCTAAAATGCCTATGACAACCTTATAAGGCTACTGCATAAATCATTAATCAATAATGCCCTGGTAAAATTATTTCATTTATCAGACTCTTTCTTCCATAATAATCAGTTCTTCAAGCCTTGAACACCTGGGGTTCCATGTAAATGAAGAAAAGTATAGAGTCTTCCAGAAACAAGCTCGTACTCTTTTTCTCATAATAGCAGTACCCAGTCAGCATATGGTAAATATATTCTGCCTACTGTTCTTAGCAGCTCCCCCCATAGAATTAAATACCAACGGAGTAAAACTATGGGGCAAAGAGAAAGTACTTGAAGAAGCAATAATTAGTCTGGGTGATAAAGGAGGGGACAGAAATCCCGAGTCCCTCATTTCTTTGGAGAATCATACCTGGAAGTAATCATACAGAAAGTGAATCTTTAAGAAAGAAGTAGAAATTGATTATGAGAATAAAACATGTTCTTTAGCTGTGGCTAAAGACTTTGAACCAGTTTTAGATTCAAATACAACAGGAACCTTTCAGTTACCAAGTCCACTGAAAACAAACCCACTGAATTTGCCCACAGCTATCCTGGAAGACTGCACAGACACCAAGCAAGCTAGAAGAAAAATCCAGATTCCAGAACACACAGCCTGACATCCTAACTTGTTTCTCAGTCATGGTACTAAGTACCAGTAAGAGCAGTATCTTTCACAGAACACAGAAAAAACAGATTTTTTAAATACAGTAAGCTCTCCATTTTCTCATCTTATCTCTGACCAAATATTTGTCCATTATTGTTACGGCATTATTCCATTTTAATTTAGATACTTCCCAACAGTCGGTCTTTACTGAATCGTGGGAACAGAAGCCAGGCCCTGGAAGTCCATATATTTCTGGTACTGTTACTTTTCTACTCCCATCTCTTATTCTTTAATGTTATCAATAACAAAAAAAATAACCAAATATGCGAAAGCTGCAAAATTCTTCAAGTATAAAATTTCAAATGCTGAACTTCCTTTCTCATTTACCAATTATCTAAATTCTTAAGTATAAATAACATGATTAAAACATGATGGATTCCCATTAGATGTAATTACTAATTACTGAATTAGATGTAATAACCAAAGGACAAAGGTAACAGCTAAAGGAGATACAAAATTCTAAATTAAGATGAATGTAACTTAGGTGTTTAGGTACAGTGTATGCCTACACACTCTCAAATCCAAAACAATGGATTTTGTTAGGAATTTAAATCTCTCGACTAGTACTACAGTGTTCTTTCTTTCAATTTTTTCTCCCAGTTCATTCCAATATATGCAATGTTTCAACAACTCAGGCCCAGCAGTCCCTTCCTCAACCTTCTATTGCCTAATTACATGAGGACACATGACAAACATACAGAGTCGCATGCATTGTACGTTTCTCCTCTCAAATACCTGTTCCCCATTAAATTCAAAATCAGTTCATGCATTGATTTCTATGAACAAAACAGAAATGTAATACATTGGATGCCTAACCTCTTGATTTTCTACTCCACTGCTGGAAAGCTCCAAAACAGAACCTCCACTGTCAACTACTGCTGATGTCATTGTTTATTCCCTGAGGAAGCTTCAAACGCAATCAGTCGACGTAATTAAAGGTTCATGGGTGATTGCCAGTGTTACAGGTTTGCACTATCATGTTTTAAAAGTCAATAGAGAAGGAGTGGAGTAGATATCCAGAAATCCCGTCTTCTAAAGATGAATAACCAGAGAGCCTAAAAAGAGGAAGAATTGAAAAATTATTAAAAATATACAAAATGGATACAAAGCACAACCTATTTTGCATCTAATTTTTAACACTTTTGTAAACTAAAAGGAGATAGGCTTATACAGCCCTGTGTCAAAAGAGGGCAGTAATGAACATTCTGCTTACAGTTGTCAAGTTCGTGAACAATCTGAAATAAGTTCTTACCAAGCTATTGCACATTGGTGACCTGATGACATTTACATTCTAAGAGATAAAATGTTATAACTTTCTCCCCTTATGAAGATGTACTATTATTCCTGAAATATTCCGGTAAAAATTCCTGAAATTAAAAAAAAAATTTATGCACTGAAAACATAAAACGTGCTGGACCGAGACAACTTCCAAAATTATTCACCTATTTAACAAATTAAAAGATTTATTGGCTTGTAAATATTTCTTTTTTTTGACCGCGCCGCACGCCGCGCAGCATGTAGGATCTTAGTTCCCCGACCAGGGATCGAATCTGTGCCCCCCCACCCCGCCCCGCCCCGCCGTTCAAAAGCACGGAGTCTGAACCACTGGACCACCAGGGAAGTCCCTGGTTTGTAAATGTTTCATTCGTCTTTGGCTCATTTGGTTTGTTTATATGAATAATTAATTAGAATTATCTTTTTTTTGCTATGGTAGCAATCTCATTTTGTGTTCACATTTTGAATACTCATACAAGGTCTATAAAATAGATTAATTTGAGTAACTTATACTTTCAAACAAAGTAGTTTGAAAATAAGGTAGTGAAATGACTTGGAATGACTTTAATATACTTTATCATTCTTTCCTCAATAATTTTTTTGCTATTGGTTAAAATGCAGTATAGCAAAGGGTTTCAAGAAAACATAATTAAAGCTTTTTTCCCCTACTAGAGATGAATATCGGTATGTACATCGCCTAGATTTATGCATTAGATTATTCTAATAATTCTAAAAAGTTACATTTGATTTTGTGTATGTTAAATATTTCATAGAGAAATTACAGAATTTCTTTCTGACAGGATTTTTTCCCACAAAAGTTTAAGAATGCAGAAAAATTAAGCATATTTAAAGAGAAAAGAATAACCGTTTCTAATTAATCATTCCATTAATATGTGGCCTATATTAAATTTGAACACTGGTACCATACAGATATGGAAATAAAATATTAAAGAATTTCCATAAACTTATACAATAAAAAGAAATACCTGAAAAAAAAGCAGAAATTTCACCTCACTACTTGAGACCCATTCAGTACTATTAGTCTCCTTTTTGATCTTATCAACAGAAAATGGGATAGCAAGTATTTGTATCTTAAGAATAAAAATTAAGAAAAATCCACAATCCCATCACACTAAAGCTTACTATTATCATACAAGGTGACAACTATTTTCAATTTCTGTTTTCTAATCATATAGATAGTAATAGCAGAAATAACTTTTACTTACAATTTGAATGTTAAGTAGTCTAAGCATCCTTCACTATTTTCACAAGGTAGCAAGAGTTAAAATATAAACCAGCAGTTCTCTGGAACTACTAGTGGGGGGAAAAAGACAGTATTAATATAATTCTATTAAAAAATATTTTGCCCAAAATAGGTGTGATTCTGACAGTAGGTACTTATTACAACAAACCATCTCCAAAGCCTGATGGTACACGTTTTATAATGAACATAATAAAGAAATTACTCCTGGGCTATTAAGGAATCAAAAGTTTTTATCAAACTTAAAATTTTAAGTCACCACTAGATACCAAGTATTGAGTAACGACAGATTCCAACATACATAGCCTATACCCCACATCATGGGCTATATTTCAATCAACCAACAGGATTTGAACACATGGCTGCAGGTATAACCCCAGATCCCCAGGAGTATAAAACCAAGTTTAAGAAGACTAACCCAATCAACTATACTTCAATAAAAAACAAATACGTTAGTTAATTAATTTTAAAGACCTAAAAAATTTTAAAGTTTAGAAAAAAATGACTAACCCAGAAAACTACTGTTGAACGACGCTAATGATATATTATTGCTGATAACTTTCCCGCTATTCACTTTCTTGCTGCCTCACCCTCCAAACTTTGCACCCACACAAACCTAACACCCCGAGCCTCCTCAAGCAGCCCTCCTCCTCTCTGAAGCTCACCTGCGCACTGCGGCTTAGGCCTTGTTCCATCAACTATTCCCTCTTTTTCCTTAACCTTCTCTTCCTGAACATTGGGTTCTGTCCCTCAACATCTAAACATTTATAAGACTCTCTCAACATTTTTCTTTTTTTTTTTTAATTTCTTGGCCGTGCTGCGTGCAGCATGAGGGATCCTAATTCCCGGACCAGGGATGGAACCCGTGCCCCCTGCAGTGGAAACTGGAGTCTTAACCACCGGACCACCAGGGAAGCCCCAAGACTCTCTCATCGTAAACATGACTCCTCCATGACCCTGCATACCCCTCCAGCTACCACTCTAGTTCCTTCCTTTCTCAGATAAGGCTCTACCTAAAAAATCTTTTATACGCTGTCTCCACTTCCGGATTTCTCAGGTACTCCTTCTATGGGAGTTTGGCAGCCATCATCACCAACTGAAATTTTTACTAAATTCTGGTTATCGAATCCAATGGCTCCATTTCTGTCTTCACAGGACTTAATGTCTCTGAAGCATTTGACACTGTTGATCATTCCCTCCTTGAAACTCTATCTTGAATTTATCTTCTCCCTCTCTAGCTATTCCTTTTCAATTCCCTCTTGCAGGCCCACCCCTAGTTTTCAAGGAGCTTGAAGAGTACAAATGTCAGCCCGTATACCACATGCCTAAGTATTTTAAAGTTACAGACCAAACTAACAAGCTAGTGAATTTTATTTTACTCTCCTACCTTGACACATACACTTTTATAACAACCTAAAGGCTAAGTTCTGATTTGGCATTCTCAGACTCAACATCTATGGCGGCTGGGGGGGGGGGGGATGGGAGGCCCGTGCTCCCCCATCTCCCTGCAGCCTGCCCCTTTTTCTCATGCCACCTTTGGCTCCCCTCCAGCCTACAAGGAGCGTCACATGCACACACGTGGACATCCCAGACAACACGTCTAAGCTCTGGCCACACGCCTGCAAACAGCTGCCACTTGGCCATCCCTTAGGCCGAGGGAAGTCCATACATGTGGTATAGTTAACAGAGGAGAGAATCAGGGAAGAGACCTGTGAAGGGTTACATGGGCAGGGAATTCTGGGATTCAAATACTCTTAGCTTGACCTAGAAATGGGTACCAGATGGACTGGCCCCTCAAAATCCTCAACCTATCCTATCAGCAGGGGTTAGCTGCAGGAAGGCCAGATGAGGGAACCCAGAGCAGCGTTCCCGCTTGGATAACTAAGGACAGTGCAACTCTCTGGTCAATCCTGGTAGGTGTTTCCAGGACCCCATCCACAGTCCTCTTCTGATTCTTCACTCTGTCTAAACCGTCTCACGCACTGCCACGGCTTCACTCAAGTCTGTCTTCCAGTCTAAACCATTGTATGGGCTCCTGTACTTCCTTGTGAAATTAAATAGGGTATAAATAAATAGCAAGCATCTATTCCAGGATATCCCAAGGACTCCATTAATTAATTCAGTCATTCAACAAACACTAATTGAGCACCTTTTATATACGAGTAGTTTTCGGTCGCTAGAGGTACAATGGTGAAAAAAGCAGAAGTCCTTGTTCTTATGTATCTTAAATCCCAGTGGGGAGAGATGAAAATAGCAAAATATGTTTACCACCCATGTAGACGGCGATAAAGGCCAAGGAGGCAAATGAACCAAAAGGAGAAAATATTCGGCAAGGAAGAGGGCTGCAATTTCAAACTGGGTAATCAGAGAAGAATTCACTGAAAAAGTGACATATGAGTGAAAACTCGGAAGTAGGAAGGAGCTGTGCCAGTGACGGGGGGCACGGGGAGAGCTCCCTCGTGAAAGGAAAGAGAACATTCAAGATCTTCAAGAGGGAATAAGCCTGAAAGTTCAAAGATCAGCAAGGAGGCCAATACGGCTGGAGCGAAGTGAGCTAGAGGAAGGAAGAACAGACGCGATGACCAAGGGGTAAGGAAAGGGGTCACATAAGCCCTCGATGAGGACTCTGACCTTGACCCCGGGAGAAGGAGGGTTTTGTGCAGAGAGATGACCTGATTATTCTAACGGTCATTCAGCTGCTGGGTTGAGAACAGACAAGGGGACAAGGCCAGAAGCAGGGAGATCAATTTGGAAGCCACTAGGATAAGTAGGTGAGAAATGACACTGGCTAGGACTGAGTGGTGGGTTCTGGAGAGAGCGAACAGTGGTCAACTTTTAGAAATTTTTTTTTTTTTTTTTTTTTTTTAGAAATTTTTGTAGGTAAAATGGACAAAGTTTGATAGCAAACTGGACGCGGGGTGTGAATGAAAGAGAAGAGTCAAGAATGAATTCAGAGAAATCAGTCAGCGCACCTGGACTAGCCATGAAATGGGATGAATGACGGTGTGAAACAAGTCCAACATGTCCCAAACTCAACTGTTTCTCTGCTACCTCCCCCAAGGCATGAGCTCGCCTACTGTGCTGAATTAGCCCCGTAAGCTGCCCTGCCACCTACACAAGTTGCCTAAAGCCGCAGAGGCTGCAGTCGTCTGTGGCTCCTTCCCCATCAACACCATCATCCCCTCTCACTCGTGACTCCTGCTCAGTAATCTCATATCCTCTGCCTTAGTTGAGGCCCTTATTCTCACTTTTCTATAGTTGTAAGAGCCTCAGATTTCGCCTCCTGGCCTTTAATCTTCCCTCCCTTCCAGTCCGTCTAACTGCACTGTCAGGGTGATCCAAGATGGGATAATGTCAGGCCCCTCTCAAAATTCTTCAGCAGTTCATCATCACCTGCAAGATGAAATTTCAACCTCTTTGCAAGCATACTGATTTAGTAGAAACGAGCAAGGGGTCTAGGTCTCTTTTTCAGAAGTTATGAAATGTTCATTCTGATATGCCCCGGTATGGAAGCCACAAATCTAATCCACGCTCACTGGCCCAGCCTCGTTCTCCTTTACTCCCTGCATCCTGGTTGTTTGCACCACAGCTGTTTACAGTTCTCTACATTCTTCTCTCTCTTGTCTTGACACCCTTCCCCTGTTTGCCCATTTGGCCAATTCCTAGCTGTCTTACAGGTCTCAGCTCTAAAGCAACCTCATCACTGAAGGGCTCAATATCATTTTCTGTAATTCTCTTCCCCCAATCCACATTATATACTTCCCTCACAAAAACATCAGGGAAATAACAGCTTCCAGGTGCCCCCTCCCATCAACCACAGCAAGCCCAACACCTATGCCTTTCTTTGGTGCTCCCTAAAATCCTGCTTCACTTTACCTTCTTAATATTCTCACCTTCTTACCACTTTCTCAAAGCACCAAGTTTTAAACATCTGTGTATGCAGGTTTTAAAAATCTGTGGTTGATACCACCTAAACCACTGCCTTTCATATAGCAGATAAACAGTAAAGATGTGATGAATACGCGGATAAACAAACATGTTCCAATCAGACAAATGTCTTCACTCTTCACTGCACAGACCAATGCTCATTCCCATCCCTATCCCTTTGCTGGTTCCCTTCTCTCATCAGGAGTGCCCTCTTCTTTGATTATTCAGATTCTACCTGCCCCTCATGGACAACTTTTCCCCTATAATAACATCACCTGTTTCCTCTCTCTTACTATACCAGTTCTTTCAATAACATTTATTAAGCACTTAACTGTACACCAAATACAGCACTATGCCAAGAACACAAAAACAAAGTTAGGACTCAGCCTGCAAACAGCTTAGAGTCTAGTAAGGAGAGGCACTCGAAGCAATTACCATAATGTAAACGCCATAAAGGAAACTACAAAGTACAGTGGAAACATTAAAAAAGGGAACACCCAGTCGGCCCGGGGGTGGGGGGGGATTCTAGGGGAAGATTCTAGAAAAGACTTCAGAAAGGAGCCACCGCTTGGTCTGGGGTTAGAAGAAGGGGTGGAAACCGGCATAACAATAAGAGAAACAATTCTGAATCATGAATACTAAGTGAACTGTCAGGACTGAAAAAAACTGAGAAATGAGAGCAAACCTAAGTAGCAGTCAGAAGCAAATGCAGCTCAGATTATAACTTAGTTGCTTAGAATACAGACCACACTCTCATCAGAAACAGCTTACGTGTACGACTTTATTTACATAAAGTACAAAAACAAGGAAAACTCAATCTATGATACTCGAAATATGATACTACATTACAAAAGGCTACTATCACTAATACATAAGGAATGCTTAAAATAGAGAATAAGGGACCAAAAAGGAAAACAAGAGAAAAATATGAAAAACTGTGGTACAAAAAACTGTGGTATAAAAAATATGAAAATGTGACAAACACGAACACACAATTCACAAAACCAGATACAAAAGTAGCCCTTAAACATAAGAAAAGATGTTCAAATTCACTCGTAGAGAACGGCAAGTTTTTAAAAATTGCAATACCATTTCTCTCATCTATCAGATTGGTGAAAATTAAAATGCATATAACATTATATTCTGTTGGTAAAACTGTGTCCATTTATACACTGCTGGTGGGAAGCAAGGTGACCCAACACTTTGGGAGGAGAATTTGGCAATATCTAACAAAACTACACATGTACTTACCTCTTAAAACAGCTTTATTGAGATGTAATTCACATATCACACAGTCCACCAAACGCATATAACTTAAAGGGTTTAGTATATGAATGAAGTACCATCATCACCACAATCTAAGTTTACAACATTCTCAGCACGTCACCCCCCAAAAACCCTCACGTCCATCAGCAGTCACTCCCCACCCTCCCCCACCCTCACGTCCTGGGCGATGCTAATCTACTTCCTACCTCTAGAGATTTGCTGTTCCGGCCATTTCATATAAACAGAATTTTAAATATGTGGACTTTTGTGACGGGTGTCTTTCACTCAGTACGTTTTCAGTATTCATCTATGTGTAACATGTATTAGTATTTCAATTCTGTTATTGCTGAATAATATTCCATTGCCTAGATATATCACATTTTATTTATCCATTCATCAGTCGGTGCAAAGTTGTTTCCACTTTTTGCCTATTATAAAATCATGCTGCTGGGGCTTCCCTGGTGGCGCCGTGGTTGAGAGTCCACCTGCCGATGCAGGGGACACGGGTTCCTGCCCCGGTCCGGGAAGATCCCACATGCCGCGGAGCGGCTGGGCCCGTGAGCCATGGCCGCTCAGCCTGCGCGTCCGGAGCCTGTGCTCCGCAACGGGAGAGGCCACAACAGTGAGAGGCCCGTGTACCGCCAAAAAATATATATATATATATGCTGCTATAAAAATTCATGTACAAGTTTTTGTGTAGACATATGTTTTCTTTTCTCTTAGTATATACTTAGTAATGGAATTGCTAGAACACATAGTAACTCTGTGCTTAATATTTTGAGAAAATGCCAAACTACATCATTTTATATTGTCATCAGCAGTGTATGAAGGTCCTAATTTCTCGACATCCCCATCAACCCATGTTGTAGGTAATCTGTTATGCAGCAATAGATAATTATTAACACATCATCTTGGTATATGCAATAAAAATCACTTGATAAATTTTATAGTTAAAAGAAAAAAGCAGAGCTTCCCTGGTGGCACAGTGGTTGAGAGTCCACCTGCCGATGCAGGGGACACGGGTTCGTGCCCCAGTCCGGGAAGATCCCACATGCCACGGAGCGGCTGGGCCCGTGAGCCATGGCCGCTGCGCCTGTGCGTCCGGAGCCTGTGCTCCACAATGGGAGAGGCCACAGCAGTGAGAGGCCCACGTACCGCTAAAAAAAAAAAAAAAAAAAAGAAAGGAAAAAGCAGCCAAGACTCAATGGCAAAATATTTAAAACTTTTCCCCAATACTGGGAACAGAGCAAATATACCTACAATTGCCACTTCAATTCAAAACCACACTGGCAATCCTGACCAGCAGAGTTTGATAAGGAAAAATTAAAAGGCGTAAGCAATGGAAAGGAAGAGGGACTTCCCTGGCAGCTCAGTGCTTAAGAATCCGCCTGCCAATGCAGGGGGCAGGGGTTCGATCTCTGGTCCGGGAAGATTCCCACATGCCGCAGAGCAACTAAGCCCGTGCACCACAACTACTGAGCCTGTGCTCTAGAGCCCATGAGCCACAACTACTGAGCCCATGCTCTGCAACTACTGAAGCCCACGCTCTCTAGGGCTCACATGCCACAACTACTGAGCCCACGTGCTGCAACTACTGAAGCCCACGCGCCTGGAGCCTGTGCTCCGCAACAAGAGAAGCCACCGCAGTGAGAAGCCCGCGCACCACAACGAAGAGCAGCCCCTGCTCACTGCAACTAGAGAAAGCCCGCGTGCAGCAACGAAGACGCAACGCAGCCAAAAAATAAGTAAAATTTAAAAAGAAGAAAGAAATGTAAAGGAAGAAATGAAGCTACCATTGTTTGTAGATATTAAGACTCTCTACATAGAAAACCCAAAAGAATCTTCAGATATTAGAAGAAGAGGGTTTGCAAGATGTGTGGATACAGATGAATGCAGTAAGTCCCCCACATACGAAACTTCAAGCTGTGAACTTTCAAAGATGAGAAAGTGTGTTCACATGTCCAACCACATAAGTTAGTTCACATGTCTGGCATACACTGTCACATGCGTGCATCCTCTACAAGTGGTTGTGCTTTTGTGTACTTTACTGTACAGTACTGCACAGAGTACAGTAGTACGGTATCTTTATTTCAAGCCCAGGACCCAAATGTAGAACGGTACACAAAGGTTGCAGCAGCCGTTCAGAACGCAATCCAGTGCTACCGTGTCATCTATGACGAGGAAAAAAGAGCTACCACCCAGACATCACTGGATCATTTTTTCAAGAGGGTAGATAGAATTGAATCTAGCAATGAACCAGAACCTGGGCCATCAGCGTCAGGTGTGAGTGGAATTGCAGCTCGCCCTCCGTCTCCTATTGCGGACGATCCTGATTCAGCTCTACCATCTCCCACCTCCTCTCCCTCCTCCAGTCTGGAGCTCTCCTGGCCTGTTCACTCGATGCCAGCCCCTGGATGCCAGCTGTTGTACTGTACTACTGTACTTTTCAGGGTACTGTACCGTAAGATTAAAAAATGTTTTATTTTTTGTGTTTGTTTTTTATGTATTATTTATATGAAAAGTATTATAAACCTATTACAGGAAAGTACTATACAGCCGATTGTGTTAGCTGAGTTCCTAGGCTAACTTTGCTGGACTAACGAAAAAAATGGACTTACAAACGTGCGCTCGGAACGGAACTCGTTCGTATGTAGGGGACTTACCATATATAAAAATCAACTGTTTCTCTATGTACCCGCAACAAACAGAAAATGTAATTTTTTAAAAGGATATCGTTTACAATAACCACAAAAATATAAGACTCCTAAGACTTGGGAATTCCCCGGCAGTTAGGGAACTGCTGTGGTGAGGACTCAGCGCTTTCACTGCCGTGGCCTGGGTTCAATCCCTGGTCAGGGAAAAAAAATCCCGCAAGCCACGTGGAGACACCTAAGACTCAATCTAACAAAGACCTCTACGGAGAAAATAAATAAATGTATTGAAAGAAATTAAAGAAATCTTGGGAATTCCCTGGCAGTCTTGGATAGGAAAGCTCAGTATCTTACAGATGTCAATGCTCAACAAATTCATCTAAGAAATTCAATATATGTCCAGTCAAAAATCCCACAACGGTTTTACAAAAACCTTGACAAAGATAGTTAAGGAAAAAAAGCAGGGGGGGGATGTACAAGAACAAAGGGCAAAAGTGAGCCAAAACCCTCTGGAGAAGAACTGCCCTACCTAGTCTAGTATATGGTAATTAGACAGTAAGTAATGGTGTAGACATAACCAAATATACCAATGGAACAGAATATAGAGGCCAGAAAAAGACCCATGCATATTGGAAACTTAATGTAGGAAGAGGCAGTGTTAACATCAATGGGAGAAAAAGACTATTAAATGATGCTGAGACAAGTGATTATCCATACAAGACAAAAATTAAATCACCATCTCTCACCATTCACAAAGTAAATTACAGGTGTACTAAAGACCCAAATATACACATTTTTTTCAAAATTAGAAGGAAATATAGAATATCTTCATGAACTCATAGTTAAGGAAAAATTACTTAATACATTACTTAATTACTTAATACATTACTAAAGTTGACTACACCAATTTTTAAAAAAAAATTCCTAACAATGCAAACCAAAAACAAAACCAAAAGACAAGACACTAGGAAAAGTAATTCCCCTCCCTCCAAAACAGGGGGAAAAAAGAACTCCTACTAATTAATAAGAAATATACACAACCAAAATCTATTAAGGATTTTAAAATAAATTATATTAAGTCATGCATGGCTAAATGTGATATAAATTCTTGTCAAGGTTCTAGTTCTCGGGAGTTCCCTGGTGGTCCAGTAGTTATTAGGACTCAGCGCTTTCACTGCCTGGGCCAGAGTCCAATCCCTGGTTAGGAAACTAAGACCCCTCCTGCAAACCGAGAGGCGCGGGCAAAAAAAAAAAAAAAAAAAAAAAAACAGCTCTAGTTCTCATGCTGAATGATGCACTCATGTGTGTTTATCATATTATTAAAAATAAACAAACAACAGCCATTACTGGGCAAATTATTTGTGTCATGAATCAAGGATTATGATTCATCTAATTTTTACAACTGGGGTCCAAGGAGAGGTTGAAAACTGATTTTATTAGTTTCCCATCTAAAGTGTGAAATCCATTCACATGCATTGGTTCTTTTTAAATATGTTGTGTAAATTGAATAATATTTACTAATCCTTTGACAAACTTATTTACAATTTTCCAACAGGCTGTGTTCATTTTTTGACTTAATTTCTTCTTAATGCAATTCTTAATTTGTAAGAAAGCTGTGTCAGCATAGGGGGTCACAGTTACCTTACCTGCTATTGCAGCAAATATATCTAAACAACCTAATGGATCAGAAAGAGGAACGGCAATTCCATTCACAGGACATTTCAAGAAAAAGTAAAACTATAGGAACAGAAAACAGGTCAGTGGGAAGGCGTTATCTCAAAGGGCACAAGGAACTTTTGGGGGGTGATAGCAATGTTCTATATCTTGACTGTGGTGGTAACTGCATAATGATATGAATTTCTCAAAATCATGGAAGTGGGCTTCCCTGGTGGCGCAGTGGTTGAGAGTCCGCCTGCCGATGCAGGGGACGCGGGTTCCTGCCCCGGTCCGGGAGGATCCCACATGCCGCGGAGAGGCTGGGCCCGTGAGCCATGGCCGCTGGGCCTGCGCGTCCGGAGCCTGTGCTCCACAACGGGAGAGGCCACAGCAGTGAGAGGCCCGCGTACCGCAAAAAAAAAAAAAAAATCATGGAAGTGTAAGGATGAATTTTACTACATGTGAACTAAACTTAAATAAATTTGACTTTAAAAGAAGGAGAGGACAATGCTGCAAATTAGAATTTAACCTATTAAAGAGATTCTTATTCAATATTAACATTATCATCATACTAAGAAGAACTGTAGCTTGTAATCTAAACTTATGTACAGTTTGACTCACAACTAGTACCTGCCTATGGAATCAGAAAATTCTCCCCCTAAAAAGCCTTATTATTCTTAGCCACTTTATTGGTAAAATTAAAGCTTTTAAATTTGGAACTCAATTCCTGAAATACTTCCGATTCATATTTTCATTGTTCTATTTTTTTAATTATCTACCAAGTCTGACAGGAATTATATATGTAGTTTATAATGCTAATATAATAATAGTCTCAACCATGTATTCTTCTATTTCTACGTTACTGAATCAAGCATTTTTATACATTGTCCTTTCACCCTTAAAATAACCCTGTGACATAGGTATAATTATTCCCCGTTACACGAGTACTATTTTAACAGTGTGCTTTACATTTAAGAGCTAGTACGACTAACAGTTAAGAGCCTACTGACCACTGTATCCCCAGAATACAGTAGGTACTCAATAAATATTTGTTGAATGTTGGCTTTACCTGTAACTACATAATCTTGGGCAGTTATTTATCTCTTTAAACTTCAATATCCTCACCCATAATAAGATAGTAAAACAACTCTATGAAGTCAGTGTGTTTAGTTCTTTTAATCCTTTACATAAAGTGCCTGGCACACTGTGAGTATTGAATGAATGTAACTTTATTATTATTATGTCTTTTATAGCATCAATCAGAGCTGTATCATATTGCCAAACCTTCCTATTAAGAATAAAGCAGTAACAGATGATTATACCTAAAACCTAGCTGCTCCTCATGCAAAACTGAGATGTTCATTCTTCTAACTTGTTAAAACAAAAATTAGTACATTTTAAAGGGATAAAAAGTAAACTAATGAATCTTTTAAAGAAAGAAGAATCCCCCTCTGAAAATGGAACTAAGTCTGAGCAGTATACAGTTGACAAATATTTGGGCCCACAGGTCAGGGCTGGAAATTATTTGGGCAGCAAGTGGTCATGTCATAGGACTTACTTTAGGGCAAGGTGACTGATCTAGATATTTTCAACTGCGTGCTAGAAATTTACAGTATAAGAGAAATTACATGAAATTACTGGAAGAGATCTTAGAGCTCATTTTATAGAAGAAATAGATTGAAGAGGCTAATTGGAAAATTAAGTAAAATATCGATAACTTGCCAACCATAAAACAATTCTGCATTTCAAGAGTCCCATACCATGGATAATAATATCTTAAAATCCTTATTTACTCACGGCCCTGAGTTCTGACACACAAAGTCACAGAATAACACATAGATAAGAAATGAACTTAGATAATCTGTGATTTCATCTAAGTTCTGTTTAAGGTATTTTGATGCTTTTCTTGCCAGGCATGTTTTGGTTAAAGTTTTCTTCATCATCCAAAGAACTACAATGGCCAGGTTCCTGGGCGTAACCTCACAAATGCTGGTTTGTTCAATTTATTTTGTGATGGTGAAAATCTAAGAGGGAATTATCATCTTAAAATACTCTGAATAATCAAACATTAGAGTTATTTAAAGAACTGATGAGCAAAGAGATGGCAAGACAAAATCAACCTGACTGCGCTACCCACAATTACCTCTGGAGCTAAAAATGATACTGCTGCCTAGCTATCTGTACTCCTTTAATATTTTGATCCTCCTGAACTCGGTTACCATTTCACACTGGCTCAAATTGTAGGGCCGTAATAATAAAGGCCATAATAAGTATATGGAGGAAGAGATCACATTAAGCACATCCTAGAATCTAACCTATCTTGAGGATGAAGATAAGCAACGAAGGTCTGATTTGATTTTTTTTTTTTTTTTGGCCACACTGCACAGCATGCATCAAACCCGCGCCCCCTGTAGCGGAAGCAGAGCCTTAACTACTGGACCACCAGGGAAGTCCCCAAAGGTCTCATTATTAATCAGTAACCCTAAACTTATATGAATATTCATTTCTAGACTTATTCTATGAACTATTTGTAAGAAATACTAAATGGTGGAAATAAATGTTTAGCCTGTATGTTCTGTGAATAAGCACACTTCCAAATCAAGTAAGAACCAGACAGGAGAATATGTACTAGGAGGCTCGGTTAGGCAAAAAGTAGCGATCAAAGCCACCGGCTTATCCCCTGACCATTGCACAGACGTTTAAGAAGTCTCAAATATGGTCACAATAGCCTCTTGTACATGCAAAGAGAGACACATAAAAGACTTAAAAGGCTTGTTTCAACTGGCTTAAGGTAGTCAAGCAACTGCTTTACAGGAAGCTGAAGCTACAGGTGATCAGGGTATATGGCAGATTCCCAGTCATCAGGAAGCCTAAAATCTACTTAGGTTCTATTCAGCAAAGCAAACTGGGGAAAGTTTTCTTTTTGAAGGAGAGATAAATTGCCAATGCAGCAACTGCCATCCTCAAGACCCTAGTGCACGACTTCCCTGGTGGCGCAGTGGTTAAGAATCCGCCTGCCAATGCAGGGGACACGGGTTCAATCCCTGCTCCGGGAAGATGCCACATGCTGTGGAGCAACTAAGCCCATGTGCCACAACTACTGAGCCTGCGCTCTAGAGCCCGTGAGCTACAACTACTGAGCCCGCGCGCCTAGAGCCCGTGCTCTGCAACAAGAGAAGCCACCGCAATGAGAAGCCCGCACACCGCAACGAAGAGTAGCCCCCGCTCTCCGCAACTAGAGAAAGCCCGCGCGCAGCAACGAAGACCCAACGCAGACATAAATAAATAAATAAATTTATTTTTTAAAAAAAAGACCCTAGTGCAGATAATTCTAAAACCTTCGCCAACTTCTTCACTACCGTGACTTAAAAGGAAGCAAAGAACTGCTCTTCACAACAACCTTTTTAAATATTCTGGTTTGACAGGATATGAATTCATTAATGTGAATTTATCCTAGAGGTAACTGGATAACTAGCTCAGCTTAGAGTATATTTTCTTCTTCTTCCAAACAATGAAGGGATAACAGTAGTTAACATTTATAGAGCACTTACTCTATGCCAACATTATTCTAAACTCACTACATGTATTAACCTATTCAATCTACACAATCCTACAAAACAGGTATAACTCCCCATTTTACATTTGGGGAAACTGAGGCACCAGGCGATTTTTTTTTTTTTTTTTTTTTTTTTTTAAGTAACTTACTCAAGGTCAAACAAACAAATGAGAAAGTCAGAATTTCAACCTAAGCCGTCTGGCTCCAGACTCTGTGCTCTTAAAGTTTTTCTGCCTCATGATTATACAAGTGTTTTTAACATTGAAACTGTGAATGAATCATATAGAACCTCTCCCACCCCACCCCTGGGAGATTTTTCTACCTACTTCCTTTATTGACTCATAACATGAGCTGATTAGAAGGCTTAAAATATGCTAAATGGGAATTACATCTACCTTATCTACATAAGCATACATATTTTTTTTCCCTTTCCAAAAAAAGGGGGTGGCGGGAGGAGGGAATTAATTATTTAACTCACAAATTCTCTCATATAAGTTCTGTAGCCCTTAGGGAGAAAGTGACAGCATCAGAAATTCTTTCTCCTTTGGCCTCTTTAGGGTTGAGCTTTTTTTTTTTTAACATCTTTATTGGAGTATAATTGCTTTATAAGGGTGTTTTAGTTTCTGCTTTATAACAAAGTGAATCAGCTATACATATACATATATCCCCATATCCCCTCCCTCTTGCATCTCCCTCCCTCCCACCCTCCCTCTCCCACCCCTCTAGGTGGTCACAAAGCACCGAGCTGATTTCCCTGTGCTACAGGATGCTCCCCACTAGCTATCTGTTTTACATTTAGTAGTGTATATATGTCCATGCCACTCTCTCACTTTGTCCCAGTTTACCCTTCCCCCTCCCCGTGTCCTCAAGTCCTTTCTCTATGTCTGCGTCTTTATTCCTGTCCTGCCTCTAGGGTTCATCGGAACCATTTTTTTAGATTCCATATATATATGTGTTAGCATACGGTATTTGTTTTTCTCTTTCTGACTTACTTCAGAGCTTATTTTTTATTTGTTTTTTAGAAAGAAATGTTGGCCTGTAATTCTATATTAGCAAGAAACAAAGATTCTCAGGTATAGACTTTATATGCTAATTAAGATTTACCCATATTTACCTGGAACCAAAATATAAACTTTCTCATAATGTTAAATAAAAAGGTCCCTGCAGAAGCAACTAGGGGAAAATGTGCACCCAGTCTCTCACTCTGAGGCCTAAACTATAACTATTTCCGAGATTATCTCCCTTTGCCTAATTAAGCCAAGGTTTATACCTTCCCCACAGGCTCCGGATCATGGGTGCTTACAGGGCCTGTAGAATGTATAATGAATAGATCAATGAACAAACGCATGCTTATTTTTATTTGAAGGACTAAATATCATCTTTGCCATTGTACCTGCGGCTCTAATCACTGGGCAAGAATCTCTGCCACTGCTATAACTGTACTACAAATTCAAAGTTTTACAGATAATGGGTTTTTGTCTTATTTTTAGATAGTTAAATTTCAAGGAAGAAGTTACTTTCCCTTCTATTCTTTACAAAGTTAAAATCATTCATAGAAAATCCTAGAAATATTTATTCACACTCAGAAGCTGTTAAACAATAAAATTATAGGACTTCTCTGGTGGCGCAGTGCTTAAGAATCCGTCTGCCAATGCAGGGGACACGGGTTCGATCCCTGGTCTGAGAAGATCCCACATGCCACAGATCAACCAAGCCCATGTGCCGCAACTACTGAGCCTGTGCTCCAGAGCCCACACGCTGCAACTACTGAGCCTGAGTGCTGCAACTACTAAAGCCTGCACGCCTAGAGCCCATGCTCCGCAACATGAGAAGCTACCACAATGAGAAGCCTTCACGCTGCAAGAAAGAGTAGCCCCCGCTCGCCGCAACTAGAGAAAGCCCACACGCAGCAACGAAGACCCAACGCAGCCAAAAGTGAAAATAAAAAAAAGAATAAAATTATATACTGGGCTGTAAATTAACTCTTGCGTCAAGAATGAAGGTCGCTGCAATATTTTTCCACTGTTTTCCCACCACACTTAGAAAAAAATCTAAACTCTTTAACATGGTCTTTATAAAGATCAACCCAGGGGTAGCCCACCCCACCTCTCTGACCTCATTCATCCCTCATTTCTCTTTCACTGGCTTGCTGAGCTCCAGCCACACTGGCCCTATTCCTACAACACACCAAGCTCATTCTGCACCTCCTTTTCTCTAGGCTACAGGGTCTTCCAGATCACCCACAGATTGAATGCTCCTCACACATCATGCAGATCTCACTTCAAACACCACCTCTTCAGAGAGACATTTCCTTCATGGCTCCCCTCCCCCAAATTATATCACATTTCCAGGTAGCTGCCCCATCGTTCTCTATTTGAGATCGCATTACCCTTTTTTATTTGTTCACTATATTTATCATTCTCTAAAATTATCTTGTTTATATGTTTAATGCATGTCTCCTCTAACAGAATATAAGGTTCCATGAGAACAAGTACTGCATTTACCTTATTTACTACAATCTCTCAAGGACCTAAAATGAATAATACTATACTACTAAATGTACAGGCTCATATGAAGATTTTGACATCTTATAACCATTCTAACTCATTATATTGCTCTCTTAGGCTTCTTCCATTTTTTCCTACCAATTAGCACCCACCATGAGAGAATTAAGCAGCAAGAAATATGGACAAACAAGTAGACTTTATACTGTATGATCAGTTCAGGGAATGAACTAAGGTTTCAGAATTAATGGCATGTCTTTCAAATTGTACACTGATCCTACTTTCCAATAAACACTAATAATTATAAATAAATTGTTAATTGTGTTTGAAAAGAAACTATCAGATGAAATTTAGCATTTATGAGTAATATACTTTCATGCATATCATGAAATACAGATGAAAATATTGAATATAATTTAGAAATAAAGCAAACTCCATTTTAGGATTTAACACATAGTTTAGATATCATTTTCTATCTAAAATTTAATTTTATCTCCAAATACAGAAACCACGTTTAAAGAATTAAAGGAAAGTATGATAACTGTAACTCATATAACTCTTATCAATAAAGATACAGATATTATTTTAAAAAAGAATAAAATGGAAATCCTGGAGTTGAAAAGTATAACAATTCTAGAGCTGAAAAGTATTAAGAACCAAAATTTTAAATTCACTAGCAGAGTTCAAAAAGCAGATTGGAGATGACAGAGGAAAGAGCCAATGCACTTGAAGATATATCAATAGAAATTACCAATTCTGAAAATCAGAAAAGAATTTTTTAAAAAAACCTTTCAATGAACAGAGCCTCAGAGACTTAGGAATACCATCAAGCATGCCAACTTACATGTAATGAGAGTCCCAGAAGAAAAGGAAAGAGAGAAAAGGATAGAAAAAATACTTGAAGAAACTATAGTTAGAACTTACCAAATGTTTAAAATATGGTTCTCTCTACATTTAAGTTTACTGAATCCAAAGTAGGATTAACACACAGAGATCCACACCTAGACATACCACAGTAAAATTCTTGACTAGGGGCTTCCCTGGTGGCGCAGTGGTTGAGAGTCCACCTGCCGATGCAGGGGACAGGGGTTCGTGCCCTGGTCCAGGAAGATCCCACATGCCGCGGAGCAGCTAGGCCCGTGAGCCATGGCCGCTGAGCCTGCGCGTCCGGAGCCTGTGCTCCGCAACGGGAGAGGCCACAGCAGTGAGAGGCCCGCATACAGCAAAAAAAAAAAAAAAAAAAATTGTTGACTAAAGACAGGAAATCTTGAATGCACAAAAAGAAAAATAACTCATCAGAAACAATGAAGGCCAGAAAGCAGGAGACGACATATTCAAAATGCTAAAAGTAAACAAATGTAACAAAGTATTCTATATCCAGCAAAACTATTCTTCAAAAATAAAGGCAAAATAAAAACAATCCCAAAAAACAAAGACTGAGATAATTCATTAATAACAGACTTTCCTTACAAGAAATCCAAAAGGAAGTCCACCAGACTGAAAGGAATAACCAGCCCATAACTCAAATACATAAAAAGAAATAAAAATCACATAAACGGTAAATACATGGTAAATATTTTTTTTAAAAAAACCTTTTAAAATACTTGTTCTTCCCTTAACTATCTTTAAGACATACAGTTGCATTAAAATATTATAAAACTGTATTGTTGGGCTTCTAGAACATAAAAATTTAATATGCGTGACAATACTAACAGACAGGAGGGGGGGAGAAAATGGAGCAAATTTTCTATATTTTACTACAATTAAATTAGTCAATTCTGAAGTAAACTGTGATAAATTAAGACACACACTGTAATCCCTAAAGCAACCTAAGAAAATAACTAAAAAATCCAGTTAAGAAACTAACAAAGGAATTAAAATGATACCCTGGAAAATATCTAGTAACTCCAGAACAGGGAGTAGAAGACAATCAAAAAAATAAAAAAGAAATGAGATGTATGGAAAGTAACTAGCAAAACTGCATAAATCTGAATATCAACTATTACATTAAACGTGAACAGATTAAACCTTCCAATCAAAAGGCAGAAGTGGTCAAACTATTTTTTTAAATAGGCATTTGAACTATATACTGTAAGATACACTTTAGATTCGAAAACAAATAAGTTGAAAGTAAAAAGACAGAAAAAGATACAGAATGCAAACAGTAAGCACAAGAGACCTGGATTAGCCACACTAACACCAGACGAAATACTACTATAAGGTGTATGTATGTGTATTATTATATATGTATATCATACCTAACACCAGTGCCCCAAAAATATGAAGCAAAAATTGACAGAACAGGCCTCCCCTGGTGGTGGAGTGGTTGAGAACCCGGCTGCCAATGCAGGGGACACGGGTTCCAGCCCTGGTCCGGGAAGATCCCACATGCTGCGGAGCAACTAAGCCCCGTGCACTACAACTACTGAGCCTGTGCTCTAGAGCCCGTGAGCCACAGCTACTGAGCCTGCGCTCTAGAGCCCGTGGGCCACAACTACTGAGCCCACGTGCTGCAACTACTGAAGCCCGCACGCCTAGAGCCCATGCTCCGCCATAAGAGAAGCCACCACAATGAGAAGCCCACGCACCACAAGGAAGAGTAGCCCCCACTCACCACAACTAGAGAAACCCTGCACGCAGCAACGAAGACCCAATGCAGCCAAAGATAAATAAATAAATAACTTTATAAAAAAATTAGAACTGAAAGGAAAAATAGACACTTCAATAATAATAGAGATTTTAGAATCTCACTCTCAGTAATTAATAGAATAGCTAGACAGAAAATAAGCACAAAGAACCAACTTGACCTGACACCTATGAAACATTCCACCCAACAAAACCTTTCTAGCACACATAGAACATTCTTTTTTTTTTCTTTTCATTTTATTTATTTATTTATTTATTTTGGCTGCATCGGGTCTTAGTTGCAGCATGAGGGATCTTTCGTTGCCGTGCACAGGCTTCTCTAGCTGTGGTGCGCGGGCTTCTCTCTAGTGCGGCATGTGGGTTTTTTTCTCTAGTTGTGGTGCATGGGCTCCAGGGCGCATCGGCTCCATAGTTTGCGGCACACAGCCTCTCTTGTTGAGGCACAGGGGCTTAGTTGCCCTGCGGGCTTAGTTGCCCCACGGCATGTGGGATCTTAGTTCCACGACCAGGGATTGAACCTGTATCCCCTGCATTGGAAGGCGGATTCTTTACCACTGGACTACCAGGGAAGTCCAGAACATTCTTCATAATAGATTACATACTAGGCCATAAGAATGTCTCAATAAATTTAAAATGAGAAAAATACAAAGTATATTCTCTTACTACAGGGGAATTAAATTAGAAATCAGCAACAATGAAATTTAGGGAATCCCCAAATAATTGGAAATTAAACAATACATTTCTAAATAACCCATGGGTCAAAGAAGAAATCACAGAGGAAATTAGGAAATATGAATGAAAATTTTAAAAAGCAGAACATATAAAAACATATGGCAGCTAACAACGTTTGGAAGGAAACGTAGGCCTATATCAGAAAAGAAGAAAGATCTCAAATCAACAACCTAAGCTTCTACCTTAAGAAACCAGAAAGAGAAAAGCAAACAAAATCTCAAGCAAGAAGGGAGGAAATTATAAAGATTAAAATGGAAATCAGTGAAGTAGAAAACAGAAAAACAACTGAGAAAAAAACAATTAAACCATAACTTTTTACTTTGAAAAGAGCAACAAAACTGACAAACCTTTAGCTAAAATGACCAAGTAAAAAAGAGAGAAGACACATGCTGCCAAAATTAGGAATGAAAAAGCAAAAGATACTACCTGTGCTTGCAAACTTAAAAGCATATATAGGAATATTATAAAGTGTATGCCAAAAATATTAAACAGCGTAGATGAAATAGACAAATCCCTAGAGACACAACTACCAAAACTAATAATTTAAAACTTAGCAAAAAATCTGAATAGATCTATAACAAGTAAAGAAACTGAATTAGTAGTTTAAAAATTTCCCAAAAAGAAAAATCGAGGCCCAGATGCCTTACTGGCGACTTCTATCAAATATATTCAAAGAGGCAGCAATACCAATCCTTCACAAACTCTTACAGAAAATAGAAGAGGGAACATTTCCGAATTTATTCTGGGATTAATATGTATTACTATATTACAAAATCCAAAGACATCACAAGAAAACTACAGACCAGTATCTTCCATAAATATAGACACAAAAATGTTCAATTAAACATTAGCAAACTAAATCCAGCAACATATAATAAGAATTATATACCATGACCAAGTGGGATTTATCCCAGGAATATAAGGCTGGTTTAGTTGCTAAAAATCAATTAATATTATACACTATATTAGCGGAATAAAGGACAGAAACCACATGATCATCTCAGACATTAAGGTGACCAACCATTCTGGTTTGTCTGGGACTGAAGGGTTTCCCAAGATGCAGGTCTTCCAGCACTAAAACCAGGACAGTCGTGAGCAAACCGCAACAGCTGGTCTTGCTAAGAGATGCAGAAAAAGCATCTGATAAAATCCAATACCCATTCATGATAAAAACTCTGAACAAAACAGAATTAAAAAGGACACTTCTACCATGTATAGAAATCTGCTATACAACACTCTGTTTATAGTTAGCAACACTGTACTGTATTCTTAAAAAGTTAAGAGGGTAGATCTCATGTTAAGTTTTCTTACCACAATAACATTTTTTTTTAATTTTTAAGTAAAAGATTTATACACTGAAAAGTTTAAAACATCACTTCGAAAAATTAAAGATCAATACATTTTTTAAAAATTTCATGTTCATGTATTAGGAGACTCAATATTGTAAGATGGTAATTCATCCCAAACTGATCTACAGATTCAATGCATTCCCCATCAAAATTCCAAAACTTTTTTCGCAGATACTGACAAGTCGATTTTAAAATTTTTATATATAACCCACAATAGCCACAATTTTCAAAGGTAAGAACAAAATTTAAGAGCTTACACTACCTGTTTTCATAAATTACCATAATGCACAGTAATCAAGACAGGGTGGTACTAGCCAAAGGACAGACATACAGATAACGAAACAGAACTGAAAGTCCAGAATTAAATATTTACAATTACAATCAATGGAGAAATGACAGTCTTTTCAACAAACGGTGCTAAGACAACCCATATATAACAGGTGAATTTAGACCCTTATTTCACACCATACTCAAAAATTAACTCAAAATAGATCACAAATCTACATATAATAGCAAAATCTATAAAACATCTAGAAGAAAACAAAGGAGAAAATCCTCAAGATCTTGGATGAGGGAGAGTTCTTAAACAACAAAAGCATGATCCATAAAAGAAAAATTGGGAAATTAAGCTCCATCAAAATTAAAACTTTTGTGCTTCAAAAGACTCCAGTAAAAATGAAGAAAAGAAAAAAGCCACAAACTGGGAGAAAATATTTGTAAATCATGTATCTAAGAAAGGACTTACATCCAGAATGTATAAAAAACTCTTATAACTCAATTATAGTAAGACAACTGGCAAAAGATTTGAATAGCTATTTCACCCAAAAGGATATATGAATGAATATCATATGAAAAAATGCTTAACACCTTACATCTTTAGGAAAAATGCAAATTAAAATCACAATGACTTAAACACTTCACACCCAGTACAATGGCTAAAATAAAACAGACAGACAATAACAAGTGTTGACAAAGGTGTGAAAAAACTAACTCTCACACATCGCTGTCAGGAATATAAAATGTAAGCCCACTTTCAAAAACAGTTTGGCAGCTTCTTCAAAAGTTAAACAGATGACCCAGCAATTCTATTCCTAGGCATCTACCCAAGAGAATGAAACCATATGTCCACATAAAGACTCACACTCAAACTTTCAAGCTTCATTATTTGCAACAGTCAAAAAACTGGAAACAATCCAAATGCCCATCAACTGGTCAACAGATAAACAAAATATGGTATAACCACACATTAAAATACTATTCAGTAATAAAAAGGAACAAAATACTGACACATGCTACAATATGGATGACTCTCCAAAACACTATGCTAAGTGAAAGGAGCCGGACGCAGAAGACTACATACTGTACGTTTCCATTTATGCGTAAGATAAAGGCAAATCTACAGAAACGAAACACAAATCAGTGGTTGCCTGGGGCCAGGAGTGAGAATAAGGGTTAACAGCAAACAGGCTAGAGAGAATCTTCAGAAGTGATAACACGTTCTAAAATTGGCTTGTGGTGATAATTTAAGAACTCAATATATTTATTAAAAATCATTGAATTTTCACTCAGGATTAATTTTTTGGTATTAAATGATAACTCAAAAAGCTAATTTTTAAAAAAAGTGTATATATCCAAGAGAAATGAAAACATATCCACACAAAAACTTGTACACAAGTGTGCGTAGCAGCATTACTTGTAATAGCTAAAGAGTAGAAACTCAAATGTCCATCAACTAATTAATGGATACATAGTATGTGGTATATCCATACAATGGAATATTACTCAGCAGTAAAAAGAAATGAAATAATGACACGTTACAATGTGGATGAACTCTGAACACATTACGCTAAATCAAAGAATGCAATTATGAAGATCACGCATTGTAGGATTCCATTTATAGAAAATGTTCAGAGTAGGCAAATCTACAGAGACAGAAAGTAGTTAGCGGCTGCCTAGGGCTGGGGGTTCTGGGGGGAAATTGAGAATGACAGCTAATGGGTATGAGGCTCCTTTTTGGGGGGTGATGAAAATGTTTTAAAATGGATGATGGTGATAGTTTCACAACTCTGTGAATATATTAAAAACCACTGAACTGTACACTTTAAATTGGTGAATCGAATGGTAGGTGAATTATATCCCAATAAAGCTGTTATCAACAACAACAGCAATAAACCTCGGTGTACGATCTGTGAGCAGGTGAAGCCATCAGCGCTGGTAAGGCCCTACCACAGCTGCAGTTACCCACCTATCTACTTAGGACAGAAGAATCTCAAAGTTACAAATTCTTTCCAACCTACTGTGATTATTTTGTAAATGAATTTATGTGTCTGAAATTAAAAGCAATGATTCATCAAAGCAATTAGTTCAGTCACTAAGCTTAAAAAACAGATTGATATTAAATTTTCAAATTTCAAATGCCCAAGATATATCATTTTCTACTTCGTGTGTTTACTAGGAGATATCAATATTCATATGAGCTCACTGTGTAAACTGTATTACATCATATTTAAACTTTATTCCTAAACCCCTTTAAATGTAATTCAATAGTTTCCAGTCTTATATAAAGTCATTCTACCTTTGGAAGAAAGGAAGAAACTCTGAAGCTCAAATATCCAAACCTATCTTAGTAAAGCATACATTCTTCTGTGCATTCTGTCACTATTCTGTGATTATGGCACTAGACAAAGTACATCATTTACCTCTCGATATAGACCCACAGATAAAAAGAAAAAGCAAATCTGATTACCAAACACCAGATTACTGTTCTATCGTCACCGGATTAAAATTTAAACCACACGGCTGAAATAAATGTTCATGAAGACAAAAAAGGGGGTGAAATTCAGTTTTACAATAAAGTGTTCCCCTCTTACTCCTTTAATGAAGTACTAAGAACGTAAAGAAAGGCTATTCTGCACCGTAGCCAGCTCCTAGAAAAAAGAATGCCCGGGACGCTGGCACATGGGAAACACTAGGAACTATGCAACCTGGATTACTCCTGGGGTACTGGAATATTTTCCTTTATTGACATGGAATAAAAATGCCCAAGTAGAGCAAGAGGGGACTCGGCTGCCCTGCTCGCAAAGCTCGCAAAGCTGCTCGGGCAGTCAGTACCAGCCCTGGCCGAGCCCTTACCGTCCCCCTCCCGCGTCCTCCCCGCCCCCCCACCCCGCCAGCATCCAGGAGCAAGGTCCCTGAGGGCCAGCTTCGCGAAGAGAGGATCCAGAAGGCGGTCACTGGGCGCGCGTGTTACAGAGCCCGTTTTTGTTTTGTTTAAAAAGCAGATTCCTATCAGAGCCCAGCCTCCCCACTCCCGGGGGGATAGGGGGAAGTGGCAGCAGGGGGCCGGCGTGCAGAGCGAGAATAAAAGAATGACCGACTACAACCTGCCGTGCCAGCTAACACCGGAGGGCAGGAAAGGTAAGAGGCGGCGATGAGGCCCGAAGGGGAAGGAAACTGGTCTCCAGTCCTCCACGCCACCCCACGCGGCCGGAGCCTCCCAGGTCCCGCCCCGGGCTCGCCGCCCTGCCCCGGCGCCGGCCGCAGCCTCCCGCCCTCCCCGACCCTCCCAGGACGCGCTTCCTCCGGAGCCGGACCCCCGCCCTGGCCTCCTCGCGGGATAAGGCGGGTCAGTTCAGTCCGCTTCTCGGCAGAGGTGACTCGCGCGGCGGTGTAAACACTGCGAGACCAGCTGCGCGCGGCCCATCCCCCCCGCCGGGGTCCGTAACCTCTTCGCGCAGCCCTGCCCGGCGCCCCGCGCTCTCCGCGGGCGGGCGCGCCGCCCGCCTTCCCCTTTCTCCAAGTCCCGCTCCCCGACCGCTGCCCGGGGGCACTCAGCCTCCTTCCCCAGCTCCCGGCCGGTGTCACCGCCACAGCCTCTGGAAAACCCTCCGCAAACCCCGGAGCCAACAACACAGGCGCGGGGCGGGGGCGCGGAGGGAGGCGGTGGCACTCGGGACGGCGAGCCTTTCTCGCCGCACCCTCCGCGCTCCCTCGCACCAGCCTCGGCGGCCCGCGCGCTCTTACCTGTTCTCCGCGTCGCCCGGGAAGACCGCCGCGTCGCCTTCCCTCCCGGCAGGGCCGCGGACTAGCCGCCGCCGCCGCCGCCGTTGGCCGGGCGTCCGGAGGGAGCCGGGGCCTCCCCGGCTGCCCGAGCCGCTCCACTGGGAGAGGAGGAGACAAAACAGCGGCGCGCCGCCCCGCGCAGAGCCCCCCGCCCGCGCCGCCCCGCCGAGCCCCCCCAACCGCCGAGGCGACGGCGGCGACACTGAGCCCGGCGCGGGGAGCAATGGTGGCCCCCGCCCTCGCCCCGCTCCCGGCCCCCTCCCTCCCTCCACCCCCCGCCTCGGCTCCTCCCCCTCGGCCTCCAGCCGCCGCCAACAGGACAGTCGAGTCCGCCTCCCCCACCCCGCCCGCTCAGAGCGCTCCTCCCCTCCCCACGCGGCGAGGGGGGGCGGCACCGCCAGTCACCGCCGCGCCTGTCAAACCCGGGCCGGCTATTTATACCCCGCGGGGACCCGCCGCCCTCGGCCCCCACCAGCCGGCCCACCAGGCCTCGATGGCTCTCTCGAATCTCGCCCGCCCTGTAGCCCCCAACTTCTCCCAAGCACGCCTTCTCAGGTAAAGACTCTCGCCACTTCTCCCGCTCCCTGCTCGGGGCTCCCCCATCCTGCTCCCGACTCCGGCCCCGGCCCGGGACTGGCGCGGGGGCTCCCAAGCGCGGGCAGGCGTGTAGGGGCGCGCGTGCACCTGCAGCGGCCGCCGGCCCGGAGCGCACGCACACACCCTCGCCACTCTCTGAGGTCCCACGCGGGCGCCGGCTGTCACCCCATCCCCAGCTCCGGACTCCCGCCCTTCTCCTCAAGGGATTGCTCTGCACTCAGGCAGCCTGACAGTCAGTGGGGGCCGGAGGTCGTTGAAACTCCTAGCCCGGGTCCCTCCCGTCTGGACTCCAAAGCCTGGGCTAAGTAGAAGGTGGGGCCGCGGGCGGTCCGGAGCGCGCCCCCGGCCCCGCCCCGGCCCGTGACGTTCGTGGAGCCCCGCCCCGGCCGCCTAGCGCCCCTCCGGGCCGCCGGCTCCTCCTCCTCCTCCTCCTCCTGCTCCTCCTGCTCGCTTGCAAACGCCCGGCCTAGTACCCCCGCGGACCCCGCCCCATTCCCAGAAATTACCACCCGCCCAACGGCCGGGCCGCGCGGCGGTTGGTGCCCGCTTTAACTGACGGGCGGGCGGCGGGGCTCAGCGCGCAGCTGCGGAGCGCGGCGGGCGGTCCCTTGGCTCAGCCCCGAAAGCTGCGGGCGCCCGCCCCGGGCCATTGTCGCTGCTCGCTCGGTCGGCGACGGACGGAGAAGTACCCTAAGTCCGAGGATCGTCGGCGCGAGAATGAGGGAGTGGGTGAGCGCGGGAGGATTTTGGTGCCTGCGAATTCGAAAATGAAAACCCAGCTGTAGCCGCATGCTTCTGGTTTCCCCACTTTCACACAAAGGGGAACCTCTGAGCAGGGCACTCACGCGCCTTCAAGTGCACAAAAGCCAATGACACGGTGCCCGGGATTGTCCTGCATTTGGAGCGCCTCATTAATGATCTTTCTTACGCCCAGTTCTGCACACAAACGCCTCAATCTCTTCCCCCACCACTACAGTTGGCCGGCGCCGCATTGGCTTGTATTTGTTTAACAAAGAACAGTGACTGTCCCGGTGCGCGTGGGGACCGACTCTGGTCCCCTCTCGGGCTCCTGCAGCCGCCCTCCGGTGGACCTGGCGCAGTACTGATTCGCCAGGTTCGTTTCCCGGCTCCAGACTCACTCCTTTTGCGGCTCCACAGCCAGTCCTGAGCGTAGAAGAAACCCAGAGGAATACAAGTGGTATCTGTTCTTGAAAGTGACGTGGGAACCATGGAGATAACCCTAGAGTAGGGCTCAAACGTCAAAGGCCCTACTGATTGAAGTCCCTGAAGAGCCGAAGAATTTAATGATCTCTTTCTTTTTTTAAGCTAATAATGCCTGTTTATTTACCAGGGAGCGGAGGCGGGGGCGGGGGAGGGGGGGAAGAGGGGCATTCTTTCTCTCCTATCCTAAAAAGCAACTCTGGGTACTTCTTAAGAGATTTTTACTTTTAAACGTAGGGGAAATCTGGATAGCAAATAGGGTTAGTCAGAGAGATCCCCTGAACTCAGATGAAGTTTTATGGATTCCTGAGTTGTATGTAAAACATAGCGATTCTTGCCACTCTTTTGAACTAAAAGATTTATAAAGCCTTATAACATTGAAACCTTTTATGCACATTAAACAGAACACTACAAACAGCACCCTTTCTAGGGCAGTATTCCTAATCCCCTATTTCCTGCTAAGAAACAAACAAACAAAAAACCTATCATTTAAGGGAACCATTGTCCACTTTGATATTTGTAAGGACTTAATAATCAGCACTACTGCATCTCCATGACCCTAGCATGGCATATTAAGGAGCATGCAACAACAACGCCTGATTTCTATAGTTAGGAACAGATCTCACCTGCTGGGGCAAATCATTCCTGTTTGCAGCTAACATGAGAAGAAATGTATCTCCTCTACCGTCAGTTGGAAGTAAGCTGGAAAGTCCCAGGAAGAAACAGTGGTAAATAACATTAGTGTTCCCGATTTTTCACTGCTCCATGCGCACCCTTTGAAATGTGGTTTTGTAGCTCCTCTCATTAGAAGACAGACTGTTTCTGCACTCCACAGACGTTGGGCTTAGACCGTTCCACTTGCTTTTGGCCAAAGGAATATGGGTGATAGTGTGACAGTTCTGAGCCTGACCTTAGGAGGTATTGCATGTTGCTGCTTGCCTCTCTCACATGTGCCTTTCACAATATGAAGAACATGCCTGGGAAGTCTGCTAGTACAAGAAGAATGAGAGACATGGTGGGGGGGGGTCTAGAACCACCCCCAGCTTGAAGCCAGTGACCTGCAAAAAAAAAAAAAAAAAAAAAAAAAAGATTGTTATTTTAAGCACTGTGTTTTGGGGTGTTTTGCTACCCGGAATTAGTGTTGCTCTCACTGACCGGTACAATAGGAAATGGAGCAATCTGCTGCTTTTTTTTTTTAATTTATTTTTGGCTGCGTTGGGTCTTCGTTGCTGCGCGCGGGCTTTCTCTAGTTGCGGCGAGCAGGGGGCTACTCTTTGTTGCGGTGCGTGGGCTTCTCATTGCGGTGGCTTCTCCTGTTGCGGAGCATGGGCTCCAGGTGCGGGCTCAGTACTTGTGGCTCGCGGGCTCTAGAGCGCAGGCTCAGTACTTGTGGCTCACGGGCTCTAGAGCGCAGGCTCAGTACTTGTGGCGCACGGGCTTAGTTGCTCTGCAGCATGTGGGATCTTCCCGGACCAGGGCTCGAACCCATGTCCCCTGCCTTAGCAGGCGGATTCTTAACCACGGCGCCACCAGGGAAGTCCCACAATCTGCTCTCTTGACCTTGAAGGTGCCAAATTTGATGTCTCTTTGACAGTGGGTCTTGGAAAGACACATCCCTTGTGGAAGCCAGTGAAGAAAGAAACCCAGAAAGTTTGTAGCAAAGCATTCTAAAGAATTCAGTAGGAAAGGGCTGATGTGGCCAGTAGTCCTAGAATAATCACAGAATAGGAGAGCTCTATGTGGTAACTAGATTGCTGTTGCTTCTGTTTTTTATATTACACAGTTCATTTTTTAATTATACAAGTGATTCATTGATACATTCTCATCATCAATTTTCAGATAATACAAAATAGACTTTTAAAAAAGCTAAGTCTCCTTTCCTTCTCTGCTTTCCTTTCCATGCCTCACCCTCCACACATACCCAGCCATCCCATACCGCCACTGTTCCACGGGTAACCATAAATGATAGTTTAGCATTTAAGCTTCCAGACTTTTTTCTGTGCATTTATGTACATATACATGCATATATATAGAGACCAAATATTAGTAAGATTATATAATACATGTACTAAGTACAGTAATTTTGTACTTTTCTCTGTTTATTTCCCTTTTGTTTTCTCTAATTATCTAAGAAAGTCTCTTTTTAAGATCTTTCTAGGACTACTCAGCCTGTCTTCAGTATGATAGGCTAACCAAGGGAAGAGGTTGTCCCCACTTTTATATCAGAACGTTAAGTGGAAGAAGGACTCCTTAGCACCTGCCTTACGGGGAGGAGTGATACTCAACACGAGGAATGAAGGAGAAGACTAAATTTTCTGAGTGGTAGCCAATAAATCATTTGTCCCTCCCAAACTGGAAATTCTCTTTCTGGGCAAATCCTTGAGCACTTTGAGTTATAGCTGATTAAATAAGGCTGTATTCCCTTAAAACATTTCAAAGCGGGTAACCCAAGAGAACAAAGAAATGCCATGCTGTCTTTTCTGACCAGCCTCGGGAGTCATGCACCATGACTCATGCCCTGTTCTACTGGTCATACAAACCATTCGTAACTCAGCGTGGGAGGGCACTGCACAAAGACACGGACACCTGAGGAGGAGGATCAGTAGGGCCGCGTCGGAAGCCGTGTGTCACACGAGCTGCTGCAGCTGTGAATTTTGAGTGACTGACACAGGCTTTAAACTTGTTGGATTCCCTGGGCTTCCCTGGTGGCACAGTGGTTGAGAGTCCGCCTGCCGATGCAGGGGACACGGGTTCGTGCCCCGGTCCGGGAAGATCCCACATGCCGCGGAGCGGCTGGGCCCGTGAGCCATGGCCGCTGAGCGTGCGCGTCCGGAGCCTGTGCTCCGCAACGGGAGAAGCCACAACAGTGAGAGGCCCGCGTAAAAAAAAAAAAAAAAACTTGTTGGATTCCCTCATTGCAGGTGGGCAAATCCCAGATTACCAACAACCATGTAGACTTTATAAGGACAGCCAGAAAAATCTCTTCTTTTGTCTCTCTTTAAAGAATAAGCGGTTCTGGGCAACTATCCAGTTCTATTACGGTGTTAACCTACCTTATTTGTGAGCCACTGTATCCACACCTCTCACGGCCCCTTTCTGGGCGTCTCCAAAGATAATTATTCATAACTCTCCCATATTCTGGGTCTGCAAAAGAACCCAGTCCCCAAACTCATGTTTTGTTTTAGGTACCATCTTGCCTTTTACGAATCAGAATCTCTTAAACACTGTATATTAAACAAATTATAAGAGGCCTGCCTGAGAGAATGATGAAAACCAAAATAATTTTGGAGGAACGTGTGAAGTTTCCAGAATCCAATGAAACAATTCTTGAGAATGACATTTGTACCGTCAAATGCAATCAGGTAAAACAAGCAGAAAGTATAAAGATTTTAATATAGAAGGGAAGCCAAATCATCATGAGTTGCAGGTGTAATTTTACCATGTAATGTTTTCTAGTAAAATAAGTACTTAATGTCATTTCATAATTTAAGTTCTTGATATATTTTAAAAGCAGTCGTCTCTTTAGAATAGTGCTTTAGTTGGAAGCATTGTATTAATTCCATCCACAAATAAATTACTTTTTTAAAAAATATAATAGTGTTTATTTATTTTTACTTGTTGACAGTTTGCTTTATTTATTTATTTATGGCTGTGTTGGGTCTTCGTTTCCGTGCGAGGGCTTTCTCTAGTTGTGGCAAGCGGGGGCCACTCTTCATCGCGGTGCGCGGGCCTCTCACTATCGCGGCCTCTCTCGTTGCGAAGCACAGGCTCCAGACGCGCAGGCTCAGTAATTGTGGCTCACGGGCCCAGTTGCTCCGCGGCATGTGGGATCTTCCCAGACCAGGGCTCGAACCCGTGTCCCCTGCATTGGCAGGCAGATTATCAACCACTGCGCCACCAGGGAAGACCACTGCGCCACCAGGGAAGCCCACAAATAAGTTACTTTTAAAGAACATTTGGGGACTGCCCTGGCGGTCCAGTGGTTAGAACGCCGTACTTCGAATGCTGGGGGCACAGTTTCCATCCCTGGTTGGGGAACTAGAATCCCACATGCCACACGGTGCAGCCAAAAATATTTTTTTAAAAAAAGAACATTTTATTGCTTTTTAAAAATATTTGAAGTGTTTAAGATGGATTACACTTTATTCTAGTTAGGATTTCTAATAGGTTCCATGTCAAAAGCAATTTTTGTAAGCAGATTTTGCCTCCTTATCTTTGTTATAAAATTAAAAGTCCAGGGGGCTTCCCTGGTGGCGCAGTGGTTGAGAATCTGCCTGCTAATGCAGGGGACACGGGTTCGAGCCCTGGTCTGGGAAGATCCCACATGACGCGGAGCAACTGGGCCCGTGAGCCACAACTACTGAGCCTGCGTGTCTGGAGCCTGTGCTCCGCAACAAGAGAGGCCGTGATAGTGAGAGGCCCGCGCACCGCGATGAAGAATGGCCCCCGCTTGCCACAACTAGAGAAAGCCCTCGCACAGAAATGAAGACCCAACACAGCAAAAATAAATACATAAATTAATAAACTCCTACCCCCAACATCTAAAAAAAAAAAAATTAAAAGTCCAAATGAAATGTACATGAAGACATTTTATTAGTGATTTAAGATTACATTACTCTTTAAATTTTCTGAATGAAATTGGTTTCTTAATAAAATTCAGGATAAATGCTATAGTAGTTAATTAAAACACAAAGGTAAATATCTTCCATGGAGAAAGATCCGAAATAAATTTCCATATCTGCAGGCTGACTAGTTTTCAAGGCCATTTAGCTGCTTCTTCCATGCTGCTAAGGCAAAATGAGTTAATTGAAATTTTCCTTTCCGTTCATTTCCCTAAAGATTAGAAAAGCACACCAAAAGCCTTGCTTTTCCCATTATTTATTTGCCTTCCTCTCTGGGGATTTTTCCTACTGGTCAGCTAATCAGAGTGGGCAGCATTATTTTAGCAGTAGTAAACAATAACAGCAATAATGACTATAATATTGGCCCCTATCAGTATACCACTGGATACTTTGTGTTCATTTATCTTATGAATTCTGGGACTTCCCTGGTGGTGCAGTGGTTAAGACCCCGAGCTCCCAATGCAGGGGTCCGGGTTCGATCCCTGGTCAGGGACCTAGGTCCCACATGCATGCCGCACCTAAGAGTTCACGTGCCACAACTAAGGAGCCCACCTGCCACAACTAAGGAGCCCGCAAGCCGCAACTAAGACCCGGCACAACCAAATAAATAAATGTTAAAAAAAAATCTTGGGCTTCCCTGGTGGCACAGTGGTTGAGAGTCCACCTGCCGATGCAGGGGACACAGGTTCGTGCCCCAGTCCGGGAAGATCCCACATGCCGCGTAGTGGTTGGGTCCGTGAGCCATGGCCGCTGGGCCTGCGCGTCCAGAGCCTGTGCTCCGCAACGGGAGAGGCCACAACAGTGAGGCCCGCGTACCGCAAAAAAAAAAAAAATCTTATGAATTCTGTATAATTATCCCATCCTACAGTTCATGCTGAAGTTATGAGAGATTAAGCCACTTGTTCAAAGTTACACAGTAGACAGTGGAGTTGGAGATTGAATTCTCCAGAGCCTGTGCTCTTGACCACGTACATCTAAAATGCAGCCTTGTTGCAACTGTTCATGTCCAAACATCACGGATGAAAAGTATTGCCCTCTGATTCAGCCTTGACACCAGCTTCATGTCCCATTCCCCCCCAGATTCATCGGGTACTGCTGCCACCTTGCAGCCCTATTCCCCTCTGTTTGGCATCCCTGTTCTGCCTGTGACAGAAGGCACTGCTGCAGATGGTTGAGTGTTTCTGGCCGCACTCCCTATCTGCCTCTCCAGACACTCCCTTTTCCTCTGGTTGCCGGCATGTTCCCTCTACTCCACCCTGTAGCTCCTGTATCCTGTTCTTCCTGTCTGCCGCATTGTGTCTGAGTAGGCTCTCCATATCTGCTGATGACGCTGACTGCTAAGCAAAAAGAAAGAGGGAAATTTAAGGCCAGGACAAGAAGCCAATCAATATGGAGGATAAAAGGTCACAGGAGAACCATAATTAAAATGTGAATCCCAGACAGGAAAGAATGGAATAGATGGGAAGAGGAATTGAGAGTTTTAAAATACTGTGAACCTATAGGAAAGACTGGAAACTCCCATAACGTAAAGGAGAGAGGGAAATAAAAATAGTTCTGTGGTTCAAATTAATATTCAAGAGTCTATGAATAAGTACAGTAATTGCTAATATCTGTACTTACATGAGATCAGAGTCCTAAATACCAACAAAATGCTTGGGAAATCTGGCATCATCTTAATAGGTAGTGTTGATCAAACATGTATTTCCTTTTAATCTTTTTTTTTTAATCATAACAACCCAGTCAGGAAGGTATTATCATCATTTTGCAGATTATGAAACTGAGGCAACTGAAAGGGTAGAACAACTTTTCCAAGACCACCAGCAAGTGAGTAGTGGAGCCAGGCAGGAAACCTAAGCGGGCTGGCTCCAGACTCCCTGCTCTCAACACTCCGCAGCCTGCCCAGATAAACTCTCCCTCACATGAAACCCCCAGTCTGGGCCTTGCAGTAGGGACTGCTATCCGCCTTTCAAGGAGGAAAGCTGGCTTTCACAAATAGTACCTTCTCCACAGCATCTCCAAGGCCGAGGGCGAGGTCGGGCTGGCTTCTCCCTATTCTGTGCTCTCCCGTGATTCGAGGTCGGCAAAGGAGCACAGTTCACAATTCAACAAGCCCGAAAGTGGCTTATATTCTACTAGAGAATCCCAGAGCCCACTTACAAAGG
This sequence comes from Delphinus delphis, assembly GCF_949987515.2. Taxonomy (NCBI): domain Eukaryota; kingdom Metazoa; phylum Chordata; class Mammalia; order Artiodactyla; family Delphinidae; genus Delphinus; species Delphinus delphis. The sequence goes on from NC_082687.1 coordinate 134,436,664, forward strand.
CTGCACTTCTATTTGGTTGCCTGAGTGGAGAAAGAAAATTAAAACATACTGTACTATTTTTAATTAATCAACTGCGTGACATGCCTCTAAAATAATTTTCTTAGGTTCATTGGCCACATACTCCCTCTTTTCTTCATGTGATGATTTTGCAATATTATTTTTATGGAGAGAATACAAAGAATTAATTTTCTCCTCTAGCTTAGAATATTAAAATTTGGTTGTTTTTTTGTTTTGTTTTATTGTGGGGTTTTTTTTGCGGTGTGCGGGCCTCTCACTGCTGTGGCCTCTCCCGTTGCGGAGCACAGGCTCCGGACGCGCAGGCTCCGGACGCGCAGGCTCAGCAGTCATGGCTCACGGGCCCAGCCACTCCGTGGCATGTGGGATCTTCCCAGACCGGGGCATGAACCCGCGTCCCCTGCATCGGCAGGCGGACTCTCAACCATTGCGCCACCACGGAAGCCCCTCCATGAAGTTTTTCCTGAGTCAATGATGCTATATTTGTCCTCGGTTTATCATCACTGTATACAGCAGCCTTACATCTTACACAGGAGTTAGGCTCCAAAGTCAGCGAGCAAGGACAAAAAATGTTATCGTGCAAAAGATCTCTCGAAATTTCCTAAGAAGGTGCCAATTTAGAGAGCAATTACTGCTCTCCCTAGGTCAAGGGCACTCTCCTTCAGCACTAGAAAGCTAAAGTCAGCCGTGGCTTGGCGAAATGTCCAAGCTGTGAAAGACACAGGAACTGAGCAGGACAGTTCCTTTTTTTTTTTTTTTTTTGGCGGTGCCACGAGGCTTGTGGGATCTTAGTTCCCCAAGCCAGGCCCGCAGCAGTGAAAGCACTGAGTCTTAACCCCTGGGCCGCCAGGCAGTTCCCAGGACAGCTCTTCATCTCCCATAACACAGTCCCTCCAAAGCGTGTGGCAGCTGAGAAGCGTGTGACTCCCCATTTAAATCCTTCCCTTAGTCTCAGTGCATATGGTTGACTTCCTGTAAATTAAATGCACAGGTGATAGGATTCTGATTTCTGGTCCCACCACTTACTAGATATGTAACCATGGCCAAGTTATTTAATCACTTATTTTCTCTACCCCTCGGTTTACATCTGCAAAAAGGAACAGTAATAAGGCCCCATTAATAAGCTTGTTGTAAGGGTTAAATTGTTGATAGTTAACCTGTAAAATAATACTATTTACCTTCTAGGCTTTCCATGAAAATTAGATGCGCTTACACATATATAAAGCACTTAGAAAAGTGTCTTGGCATATGTTAGTGCTCAATAAATATTACCTACTTTTAAAAGTTTTAAAAAAATCTTATTGAGGTACAATTGACTTACAATGTTGTGTTTAATTTCTGCTGTACAACAAAGTGACTCAGTTTACATACATATATATTCTTTTTCATATTCTTTTCCATTATGGTTTGTCACAGGATATTGACTATAGTTCCCTGCGCTCTACAGTAGGACCTTGTTGTTTATCCATCCTCTATATACTAGTTTGCACCTGCTAATCCCAATCTCCCAGTCCTTCCTTCCCCCACTCTCCTGCCCTTTGGCAACCACAAGTCTGTTCTCTATAAATATTACCTGTTATTATTACTTATCTCTCTGTCTTACTTTCTTCTGCTGCTTGTAAAAGATTAGATGAGAAGCACTTAGTATCGCAGAGCAAGTACTCTGTAAGGGTTAGGTATTATCATTATCGTTATTATCATTTCACTACTGTGTCCTCCGTATTGTGAGTTTCTTGGGGGCAGGGACATTATCTTTCACAGCTTTGTGTCCTTGCAGTGACTCAAAATAGTGCCCGGTGCATATGTCACTCAAAAGATAGTCGAAAATCAGATAATGTTTCCCCCCTCCAAATTCTTGTTACATGGATTTAATTTTTACAAGTTCATAAAGAAATAAACGCAGTGTGTATCCATGAATACCTGAATGGCTCTCCTACCCTCTGAAACCGTCTTTACCATCTTGGGCAGCACAACGCTTCATCGCAAGAACTCCCCCAGGGGGCGCTGAAGAACTTCCTGAATAAGGACTTATTCACGTACCAGAGTTGGAATGTGAATTACTGGGGGGCAAATGTTGACTTTGGCTTCTCTGAGTTTTACTGAGGACATTTGTGCCATAAAAACTGATCTTTAAAGCTAGTAATTCATGATCTGTGGTTTGAAACCACCTTGGAAATGATTCCAGGACACCAAGAAATATATAATCCTAGATTTGTAACTGATTACAATTTTTTTTCTATCTTAGGTCTCCTGTCTTTTAACTAAAGATAATAATACCAACTGACCTCAAAACCTTGGTGACGAATAATAAACTTGATGCTTAGGAAGTTAACGTGACGAGAGGACTAGAGTCTATTAGTTAAAAGACTCCATTGTCAATATGTGTTTATGTGTAGCTGATTCACTTTGCTGTACAGCAGAAACTAACACAACGTTGTAAATCAACTACATTCCAGTAAAAATTAATTTAAAAATAAAAGACTCCATGATCAGAGATAATTCTTTCCATACGTGTACTTATTAGGAAGGTTTTTCCCTTTTTACAGCTCACATCTTTCAAAGGGACCACGTGGAGAGAGAGAAAGGGAGACTCTCAGATGGCAGCATCACCGAAATAACCTTTCCGGTGAATGAGATAGATGACAGAGGTGTCAGCCAGATAGAGCTCTGTGGACCCAGGTAGGTGTCAAATACTCCTCTGTCTTAGTTTAACAAATGGGAAAACATTATTCTCCTAGCAACTGGTGTGATCTTTTCTCTTAGGAATGAGACCCACCTCTGTTGGGAAAATTCCATGGCGAGCCTGCTTGGAAGCTGAGACCCAAGTGTGAGGAAGCACTGCCCAGCCTAGAACAAGGAGAGGGATTTGTTGACTGCAGTGGAGAGGGCTTTGGGGAGGCTGAGCTGTTGAGATGACAGAAAGCTGGCTGTGCCCTGTGAGATGCATCCGTCCAGCGACCTCACAAACCCTTAGCAAAGTTATTAACCTCACGCAGTACTTGGCAGATAAGGAATTCAGTGGAAACAGTGAAGACAGTGCTCCTAACGTCCATCTTGGCCTAGGGCAGCGACACAGGGAGCCCTGAGGAAGCAAGCTTCCAGAGATTCACAGAAATCTCAAAGCCGGATCCGGACTCTGACAGTCCATCAATTTACATGGGTGCCAGCACAAAGTTTTCCTAAGTCTCTGAAGGGTGGCAAGGCCCCAATCCCATCTGGTTTACATTAGTAGTAATAGTAAGATAAAGGTAGCTTATTTACAACATTATGCATCTTTGAGTAAAATGGAGGGAAAATAAGAGAAAAACATTTTTAAGTACTTTTAAGTCAAATAGTAGAGCACTTTGCCTACAAAGCCAGGCAGACCACTTTTACTATGAGAGCAGAAATAAATGATAAGAAGGGAACTTCCTTGCCGTGTTAACAATTTTGAGCAAAGTGTGGGAAAATACTTTAAAGCAGAGATTGTTTTGTTTTATTCTATCCAGAAATCAAAGGTCCTCAAACAGAGATTTGAATTTTATCCTTTCTTATCTGAAGATTTAGTTTTTTAGAATAAAGTTAGCTTTTTTCTTATTAGAAAAATAACACATGGCTGTTTTTAAAGTTTTAAAACACAAGAGGATAAATCCACACCTTTTAAAATTATTTTTTTAAAAACCCGAACTCCTGGGACTTCCCTGGTGGCGCAGTGGTTAAGAATCCACCTGCCAACGCAGGGGACACGGGTTTGATCCCTGGTCGGGGAAGATCCCACATGCTGCGGAGCAACTTAGCCCATGCGCCACAACTACTGAGCTTGCGCTCTAGAGCCCGTGAGCCACAACTACTGAGCCCACGTGCCACAACTACTGAAGCCCGTGCACCTAGATCCCGTACTCCATAACAAAGACAAGCCACCGCATTGAGAAACCCGCGCACCACAATGAAGAGCCCCTGCTCGCCGCAACTAGAGAAAGCCCGTGAGCAACAACAAAGACCCAACGATGAAGACCCAACGCAGCCATAAATAAATAAATTTTATTTAAAAACCCAAAACAAAAACTAACAAACAAACAAAAAACCCAAACTCCCTCATGGTTTTCAGGGAAGTTATTTGTTTATTATTTAGTTGTTTGTTTGTTTTGGGCTGTGTTGGGTCTTCATTGCTGCGTGCGGGCTTTCTCTAGTCGCGGCGAGCGGGGACTACTCTTCGTTGCGGTGCGCAGGCTTCTCACTGTGGTGGCTTCTCTTGTTGCGGATCACGGGCTCTAGGTGCACGGGCTTCAGTAGCTGTGGCACATGGGCTTAGTTGCTCCGCGGCATGTGGGATCTTCCTAGACCAGGGCTCGAACCCGTGTCCCCTGCATTGGCAGGCGGATTCTTGACCACTGCACCACCAGGGAAGTCCACGCCTTTTTAAAATTATAAAGTTAATTGATCTCCAGCCTCCATGAAATGCAAAGATCATTCTCAGTATGGTAGGAATAGCGTATGCTGAGGGTGAGTTAGAGGTGAAGGTTATAGAACTGTCATTGTAGCTTCGGTAAAGAAGGTAAAAGAAGAAAGAACTTTTCACTTTACACATTGAATTAGCTGGACCCCTGGTGACACACGACAGAAGCTGATTTGAGCCAGCTTAGCCAAATATGGCAATAAGTTTATTGGCTCACATGTCGAACTGTAGGACAGGGAAGGACAACTGTATCAAGACCTCTTACTTTCAGCATGCTCCCTCTGCGTCTTTCTTCTCTGCTTCTCTTGCCAGTTTCACTTTATTCTCTCAAGCCAGCTGCTGCATGAGAGATACCGTGGCCTTCAGGCTCACATCTGCACCGTGTGCACGGGCCTCATAGATGAGAGAGTGGACGAATTCTTACCAATACCACGAGTGCTATTTCCAGAAGAATAGAAAAATTTTGGAAGAAAAAACTTTTTCAGTATATCCTTTGCTGCCTTCCCTACCACATACACTAAAACACATACTCTTCTTCCCATACGTACAATTCCAAAAATGTCCTTGTGTAGCCACTATGTAGCCACGCATATCCTTGTCCCAGCTCCAGGATCTTTATGTTATGTCAATTCACCATCAGGATGGACGAGGGGGCCTCGTTTCCTTATAACTTACAAATAAACAATAAACCTAGATCTCCTCAATGCACCTAAATATACCATGGGTGGGGGAAAAAATAAGATAAACATTCTTTCGAAAGGAAGGAATGTTCAAAAGAGGGAAAACTGAGAAAGCAACACTCAGAGCACAGACCGCTTCTTCCTGGACAGGGATAGCAAGTCTGTAGACTTAAAGCATTGAACTTTGGAGGGTGCTTTGTAGAGGGTATGACTAAGGCTCTCTGTGTCTACAAATATCCTAGTTGAATGGGCAGAATTGTAAGTTTATAGATAGGGTACAACTGCTGCTGTTTCCACGTGGTAAATTTCTGAGCCCAAAATTTTCCCAGGGCTGCTTGGACATTATTGAACTCAGTGGCATTTAAATTGAATGGAGAGTAGGAAAAGAAAGATGCAATATATACATATATCAAATCATTATGTAGTACACCTTAAGATTATACAATGTTATATGTCAATTATATTTCAATAAAACTGGAAAAAATAAAATTAAAAATAAATTTTAAAAAAGAAAAGAAAGGAGGGCTTCCCTGCTGGCGCAGTGGTTGAGAGTCTGCCTGCTGATACAGGGGACACGGGTTTGTGCCCCGGTCCGGGAAGGTCCCACCTGCCTCAGAGCGGCTGGGCCCGTGAGCCATGGTCGCTGAGCCTATGCGTCCAGAGCCTGTGCATCTGAGTAGAGGGTAAAGAAACTCCTAAAGGGAGAGTAGGATACCCTTCTCTTTACCGAGGGAAATCTTTAGCCAAAATTTTAAAAATCTTTATTTCTATGAAGTAACAAATATAAAAACTCATTGGTAAATATAAATATTGACAAAGAGAGCAAATCCATGAAATGGCCAGTGTCTAAAGATCATCTTAGAAAAAAAGGAGACGTGGTAACTTGGCAGCAAAGCCAAGCAGATGAACAGCCGTGCAGGAAATGATCTGGTTCTAGACTGACTTTTCTGGTATTTAGGTGTAAGTTCAGTAGGTTATTTCAAGCCAGCTGAGATAATGGGAGAACGTATTTAACCCAGCGACCCCGGCTGCGGAGTAACCAGGGCAGAAGAATCTGATGCGACCTGACTTCTAGGTGTGCCCAAAGGACTGGGGTGGGAGCGGGGGGCGGGGGCAACCACCAAAGTGTCCTCAGCAGACAAGCATGTTCAATCATTTCTTGTTTTGCTTCACCATTCTGAGTTCAAAGAATCCATAAAAACCGTAGTCATCTGTACAGAGCAACATGAGGTAGCAAAACTTACAGAGAGAGGGCTCAAAAATACAAACGTTTTAGGAAAGTTAAGTTCATACAACTCAGACAATATAAAAGTTAAGTTTTTCCAGTAAGGGTTAATACCACATTATTCATATACAATTCACTCCGTTCTGAATGTAAAATTGTAGATGAAATGAAAAATAGAATTAAAACACTGTGTTCACTGGATCGTTTGAGTTATACTATTGTGAATATTCTAGTTTCATTTGTATTTAATTACTTAAGAAGAATAGAGGAAGCCCTATTAGTGAGAGAAATGTTGATCTTTATGGAGAAATGTAAGACCCATAATAGCATCATCAGTATAATTAAAATACTATTTCAATATTTACAAAACTAATATAAATTTTTTCCTTAATGTCTGTTTTTAGTCTAGAAAGCAGCTATTGTTCCTCAGATACCAGTCTCTTAGACTTTTCCCTTAGTGGTTTGTTTTTCTCATTTACTTTATTTTATTTTTTTTTAACATCTTTATTGGGGTATAATTGTTTTACAATGGTGTGTTAGTTTCTTCTTTCCCTTAGTGGTTTTGAGTTTGGTGTCTACGAGATTCTTAGATAGTGGGGAAATGACTCCCCAAATTTGTGTTTCAAAAGTAGTTTAATAATTTTGTTGAAAATGAAAAAAAATATTACTTTCACACTGAAACTTTACTTTCTTGTTCTTATATGCACAGGAGGGGGAAAATTATGTAAACATTCTTTTTTAAAAAAATATCTGTTTATTTGCCTGCACGGTGCGGCACACCAGGGATCGAACCCCACGCCCTGTATGGAAAGTGCGAAGTCTTAACCCCTGGACCACCAGGGAAGCTCCCTATGTAAATGTTCTGAGTGAAAAACATATTTGGTATTCTAGTAACTGTGCAACAGATTATTTTAAAAGTTGAGGTAGACTGTACGTTTAAAACTAGTTAAATTTTACACTATGTTTATTTTACCACAAAAAAAAATTGAAAAACATTAAGGTAGAATTAGACTTATAGATAGGCAGTGCGTGTTTTTTTTAATATAAAATTATATATTTATTTACTTTTGGCTGCGTTGGGTCTTCGTTGCTGTGCTCGGGCTTTCTCTAGTTGCAGCGAGCAGGGGCTACTCTTTGTTGCGGTGCGCGGGCTTCTCACCGCGGTGGCTTCTCTTGCTGTGGAGCACGGGCTCTAGGTGTGCGGGCTTCAGTAGTTGCAGCACACAGGCTCAGCAGTCGTGGCTCCAGGGCTCTAGAGCACAGGCTCAGTAGTTGTGCCGCACAGGCTTAGTTGCTGCGCTGCATGTGGTATCTTCCTGGACCAGGGATCAAACCTGTGTCCCAGATTCTTAACCACTGCACCCCCAGGGAAGTCCTGGCAGTGCATCTTTTAGACACATTATTAAATTTGCCACTTCACTGATTGGTTGCTTATTTTTTCATGACCAAAAAATAATATGTTCCGGATCTGCACTATTCAGTACAGTAGCCTCTAGCCACACGCAGCTCGTGAGCACTTTCACTGTGGCTCGTCCACACTGACATATGCCGTAAGTGCAAAATACTCTGGGTTTCAAAGACTTACACCAAAACAGTAAAAGAGCTCAGTAATAGGTTTGTTTACTGATGACCTATTGACTTGATAATATTTTGGATATAATGAATTAAATAAAATATACTAAGACAATTAATTTCACCTGCTTCTTTTTCCTTTTTTTTTAATGTGGCTACTAAAACATTGAAAATTACACTCATAACTGGCACTATATTATCGATGGTCAGTACTGCTCTGGACAGACTTTCTTACAGCAGGAAGAGGTTAGTTAACCCTTTTCTGCACATCCTGGGGAGAGGGGGGTAAAGGACAATGTGGGCAATTTTCCCAGGAAAGGAAAACCTCCAACCTAAGAATCAAGAAATTATACTTATGATGGGATACTGGGATATTTATCTTGAACTGTATGACTCCAATATCTGTTCCAAAGCCATCATTTTATGAAGTTTTCCTTTTTAGGTTTAACCAGAAAAGCTAAATCCTCTGACACTTCTCCCAATAATTTACCCAAAATACTTGAAAAGGAATGTTCCAACGTGGACAAAAACAGTATAGTATTTTTCCTTCTAGGATAGAATTTTACAAAATTTACAGAAACACTTCCATGTTAAAAAAATTTTTTAAATAGAGCTAATTTGGCAGTAAGACCAAAACTATGTGTTTCATCAGAGTCTAGCCTTTGTCTTATACACACAGTGAATACACAGACAGGATCTCTTCAATAACTTGTTCCCTTTGTTCACAGGTAGCATTTAGGTTCAGCACGCTATCTACCTCTTTCAGTCCTCTCAAGCCACCCTCTTCTCTTCTGAGTACCACGCACAAGACCTCAAGCCCCAAGCCTTGCACCAAATCCCTGTTGCTTTCTAGCATGAAAGAGAAATCACGTGAAGATTCACTTCCTTCCTGACTTGCAGCTGCAATTGGGCTTGATTATGAATCCCCATCAATCAGTTGTCCTTCCATCCTTCCGCTTCGGTTTTGTCCCTCTCCCTCCTCCACGCGCGCCCCTCCTTCCCTCTCCGGCTCTCTCGCATTTCTCGTGAGCGTGGTGTTGGATGCTCTCTGACCTAGTGCCCTCTTCTGTTTAAAACTTTCAGTGCGCATCTGAACAATTTACCAAGTTCTCAAAGAAAACCAGCTCTGGAAGAGCTTGACATTATTGGGAGCAAATCTAGTAGGTGTGTGTGCAGGTCGAAAATTTTGTAAACGGAAGCTTCTGAGAAATGCGGGGTCAACAAACAAATTCTAAAGGACTTTGTGAAAATTAGATTTGTCTCACTTTCCTTTCCCCAAACGATGTCTAATACCTTTTAAATTCCTAATATTTCTGATTTAGAGAACATCAACACTCTTTTAAAAGTCAACAAAACCAAGTTCGCTTGCTTTCTCAGTAGACAGGGTATATCCATGTCGCTACGCTAATGTTGACATTTTTTTAAGTTGTTTTAACAGAAGGGAATGTTTGTTTAAATATGTACCCTGTCCTTGATGACAGTTCCATTGCTTTCTTCTTTAGCTGCTGAAGGGGCAGAGAGGGACCAAGGATAACTTTCTGCATTCTAATCTGATTATAACTGGGTAGGAAGGGAGAAAATGCCAGTTAAGAAGCATTTGGGTGGACCTGGAGATTATCCTAAGCGAAGTAAGTCAGACAAAGAAAAATATCATATGATATCACTCATCTGTGGGATCTAATTGGAAAAAAAAAATGACACCAACGAACTTATTTATATAAAACAGAAACAGACTTACAGATACCACGAACAAACTTGTTACCAAAGGGGAAACGTCGGGGCGGGCAGTGGGGGAGGGATAAATCAGAAGCGTGGGAGGAACATACACACGCTACTATATATAAGATAGACAGCCAGCAAGGACCTACTGTAGCACACAGGGAAGTCTGCTCGATATTCTCTGATAACCTATATCTGAGAAAAGAATCTGAAAAAGAATGAATATATATACGTATATGTATAACTGAGTCACTTCACTGTACACCTGAAACTAACACAACACTGTAAATCAACTATACTCCAATAAAATTTTTTAGAAAAAGAAAAAAAAGCAGCATTTGGGACAGAGACACTCGTAGAATGGAGAATGAGGGTAACATCAAGGCCACACTGTGAACGGCCACTCAGGGTTCTTTCCCAGGCTGACCCTCAACTTCAGCCCTGTTCCCTGTGACCCAGACCCAAATGGACAAAGCCCAGTCCCAGACTCCCAGATCTGACCTTCTGTACTGTGAGAAGTGAGGGTAAATTCGCCATCACTTTACAAAAGTTTGTTTGTAAAGTGTCCTTGACCTTGACCCCAATTAAATTATATTGCGACCAGTGGAACACAGGTGTCTTAGTTATTTCTCACGTTCCCCAAACTGATAAGTTCCAGAGGTATGATTCTCATGGTGAAGAGGGAAATTTGCTTCCTCATGAAATTGTGATTTTTACCAAAATATCAACTTTAAGGACGCCAAAATGAAAGTGAACCGGTACCTACTATGTTCATTACTTTCATAGCATAGAGCTCTGTCCTGGGAGTTTGGGGGTCTAGGTTTCCATACTCAGATTTGCTAACTGGATTTGTGACTTATGACAAGTCACATATACTCTCTAAGCCTTAGTTTTCTCATCTGTGAAATGAAAATTATAATATCTACCTTATCTTCCCCGAAGTTTGTTGTTATGAGGATTGAATGAGATAACATATAAAAATGGTTGTAACCTAGAAAGCCAAAGGTGTTACTAACCAATGTAAAATTAAACCATCCCTTCTGGATTTGAAAATGAAACCATTTGGGAACCCAATTTCACGTTTGACATAGTAAAAAGGTTCTGTTTGTTATAAAAGTTTAGCAGCAGTGTAACCACTCTAACTGTCCCCAAGGGCTTAGAGACAGACACCTTATAAACCATCATGATCGAGACATATAAGGAGAAAAGTTTCAGCTGCAGTGAAATCAAACGGTCCCCGGATCTGAACGGTCTATGTAAGATTTTGTTCTAATAATGTTTAAATTTTTAAATTGTGGTCATCAATACATAATAGAAAATCTACCATCTTAACTATTTTTAAGTGCACAGTTCAGTAGTGTTAAGTATTGATACATTCACATTGTGGTGCACAGACCTCCAGAACTTTTTCAACTAGCCAAACTGAAACTCTGTACCCATTCAACAACTTCCCCTCCCCACCAGCCCCTGACAACCAACCTCCTGCTTTGTGTTTCTGTGCGCGTGACTACTTTATGTCCCTCACGTAAGTGAAATCCTACAGTACTTGTCTTTTTGTGACTGGCTCATCTCACTTGGTGTAACGTCCTCGTGGTTCATCCACGTTGTAGCCTGTGACAAGGTTTCCTTCCTTTTTAAGGCTGAATCGTATTCCACTCTATGTGTATACCACATTTGGTTTATCCTTTTCACCAGCCGATGGACATTCAGTTTGCTTCCACCTCGTCTATGTAAGATGTTTGTTGTAACAGTAGGGTGCTCCGAATTGGTTCGCTTGTTTAAGATCGAAGGAACCCACACATGGACCACCTTCAACGAACGAGAAGACTTGGTGTAAGCATGTGTGGGAACTTGTGGGGACAAGAAAGGAGGGTCCCTCTAGATACAGCCTCGCCCAGCTGCTTCTGCTTCGGGAGACTGGGTCAGAGGATCTACAGGAACCAGGACTCGTGTCCACAGCAGCGACCTTCGCTAAAATGACTCACCTTCTTTTGGGGATATCTAGCATTTATAGTTACCCAAAGAGAGATTTTATTTGAGCCAGTTTGTCACCACTTACGGTGGAGTATGATCCTGGGGCAGCGTGCTGGCCACGTGGCCGCAGAGGCAGGTCACCTCCTCATGGCTTTGGTCACTTCCTCCAGCTTGTTCTCCAGCCCTGGATGTTGTCTGCTGTGACTAGGAGAGCACGCTTAGCTTCTCCCGAAGCTCACACCACAGGCAGAAGAGCTCAGAGATAAGGCAACCGTTTAGTCTCTGACTTGGGGATGGAGCTGCCAGCGTTTGAGTCTATGCCTCATAGAGCACATACATACACCCAAACTTGAGTTCCGTGTCTCCTCCATTCTTTCCCTTAGCACCTTTCATTCATTCATTTCTTCATTTCTTCATTCATTCATTCACTCATTTAATTGTACTGTCATTCAACAAAAATGCATCAAGTCCTTGGTGTCTAGTGCCTTCATCTGCCCCTCCCACCCCGCCTCTCAGAGGCCCTGAGGGTATCCTGTGCAGGCAGTATTCATGCTCTGGACCTCTGCAGGCTTCTTCTCCACATCCAAAATTGGAGGCTCAATGCTTCAATCCTTCAGATCTCTGCTGTCTTAACTAATTAATTAACATGTTAATTAAAGTGACAAAATGTGTGTTAACTGGTGTTAATGTATTTCAGGTAAATTACTCACTCTTAAAATAAAGCCCTTCTGGGCTTCCCTGGTGGCGCGGTGGTTGAGAGTCCGCCTGCCGATGCAGGGGACGCGGGTTCGTGCCCCGGTCCGGGAGGATCCCACATGCCGTGGGGCGGCTGGGCCCGTGAGCCATGGCCACTGAGCCTGCGCGTCCGGAGCCTGTGCTCCGCAACGGGAGAGGCCACAACAGTGAGAGGCCCGCGTACCGCAAAAAAATAAATAAATAAAATAAAGCCCTTCTGAGGACAGCACTTTCACCCAAAGGAACAGGACTTGCTCCGTAATTTGTGGGTCTCGGGGCAAAACGAAAATGCAGGGCACCTTGTTCAAAATTAAGAGTTTCAAGACAGGAACAGCAGACCATCAGACCAAATACAGGGCCCTTTTAACTGTGAGGACCCTGCAGCCGCACGGGTTGCACTCCCATGAGGCCAGCTCAGCAAAGCAGTGATGCCAGGTTGGAATGTGAAGCACCACGGCAGGCCGTTAGGGAAGATGGTCTGGACGGGTGATTCTCTTGCTATCTTCCAAATTATGCCACGCAGGCCAGTCTCTGTTGAAACCACTTGTAAAGCTATATTTACTGGAGTAGAGAAAAGAGAAAAGCTCTCTGAAGGTCACTAGGATGTCGGAAGAAAAAAGAGTCAAACGATGACAGAGTAATAGGTTAAATAATGTGCCCAAGGTCATATATTCAGTAGTGTTTGAGCCAAGACTACAGAACCCTTGTTCACTCCTTTCTACCTTCTGCCTGCCTCTGGCACTACAGTGTTTACAAGGCTTGGAAACACAGGGAAAACAGCAGATTCATGTTAGTTTGTTCACATTGACATTTCGACCCATTGCTTTAAATGTACCTGAAAAGGTGTCTGAAGGTTGAAAACAACGCACTGAGCATATTTTTTGAAACTGTAACTAGCATACCGTTTAAGAATAAATGTATCTTCATGAATGCAGTTCCACAACATTGTCAATGTACTTAATGCCACTGACTTGTACCCCTAACAATGGTTAAAATGGTAAATTTTGTTATGTGTATCTAGCACAATAAAAAATAAAATAAATTTATCCTAGACTTCCCAACTTTTCAGACACCCAGTATGTGTACTAACATTGAAAGGCACCCAGTATAATTACTGAGTGAAGAATTATCCCATACTGGGGATAGGATGTATCATTTATATATAAAAATACTGAAATGGAGAGTAGAAAGGAGCCTGCAGGGGTTTTGCAGTGAGCATATATGTACTTTTTTGTGTGTGTGTGCTACGCGGGCTTCTCACTGCTGTGGCCTCTCCCGCTGCGGAGCACAGGCTCCGACGCGCTGGCCCAGCGGCCATGGCTCACGGGCCCAGCCGCTCCACGGCATGTGGGATCTTCCCGGACCGGGGCACGAACCCGCGTCCCCTGCATCGGCAGGCGGACTCTCAACCACCGCGCCACCAGGGAAGCCCGATATGTATATACTTTTAAAATCATTTTTGTGAAACTATTTCTATGGGGGAAGGAAAAAGGAGGAAACAAATATATCAGAAACAGGCCTGACAGTCTGGAGAGGGAGAGAGAGCCTGAAGTTGCAGGTGTTGGGCTGCCTGACAGGTCACTGTTGAGCACAATGAGATGTGTTTCTTTGTTATGAGCACAGACCCATCCCCTGGGTTCAGAGGCATGCTCTGAAAATAACTTGGGGGACTTCCGTGGTGGTGCAGTAGTTAAGACTCCGTGCTCCCAATGCAGGGGGACTGGGTTCGATCCCCAGGAACTAGATCCCACATGCATGCCACAACTAAAGAGCCGTCCTGCCACAACTAAGGAGCCCACATGCTGCAACAAAGACCTGACACAACCAAATAAATAAATAAATATTAAATAAATAAATATTAAAAAATAAATTAATTAAAACAATAAAAATAACCTGGACCCCTGGGTATAGAATGGACCTGACCGGTTACCTGGTCTAATTTCCCACCTGGATATACAACTTTCTACATCTCCTTTATCTCACCCCTTACTCAACCCCCGCCCATCCTGTTACCATAGACCAATGACTGCTAGAAAGTTTTCTTGTATTTAATATGAAAGCTACCTCCTTATAACCAATAATGATTTATTCTAGTTCTTCTCTCAAGGGCATAATAGAAAACAAAATCAATTCCATCTTCCATATGCTAGCCCTCTATTTGCCAGCTGCCATGTCCAACCTTCCTCTTCTCTTTCTGGAACCCAGGAAGCATCCTCATTCAACCGCCATGTGCTCCTACACTGTTTTAGTTGTTTTCCTATGGACTCAGTTTATCTGTTTTTAATTGTGGCACTCTTTTTAGATGTGGTAATACTCTAGGTGTGGACTAAACAAAGTATGATAAACCGTACTTCTATTGTGCAACCTAAGATTATATTAACTTTTTAGCAGTCATATCATCCTGTTGGCTCTCAGTGAGTTTATCATCACCTGAAAGTTGAGGGTTGCTATCCAAGTAGTTTGTTTCCCTTCAGAAAAATTACAGTTTTGACTCTAAATGCAACCTATTTTTTCAGCTTGATGTTTCAGTCTATCAAACTCATATCTGCAAGAATGTAATGAACTTTGTAGGCTTCTTTCTTATTCCAAAAATTATTAATACGTATTCACTGTGATTTTTTTGGAAAACCCATATGTATAAACAAAAAGAAGAAACTAAAAATTGCTGGTTAATTTATCATCCTGACCTTATTATGCTTAATATTTTGGTATAAAAATAAATATTTATATAAGTAAATCCACCTCCACTTCTTTCTATGCATAACAATATTTCTTCCTAATAATTGGATTGTAGTCAGTATTTTATAACCTTGTTTTTTCACCTAATAATATGTTTATGACTCCTTTTCATGTTAAATATCTTTCCACAGCACATTAAAAGACTGAGTTTCATCATTTATTTGTTCAATCTACTTTTATTTATTCAATCACATGAACCTGGATATTTGTTTCTAATTTTATTTATTTATTTATTTATTTTTTGCGGTACGTGGGCCTCTCACTGCTGTGGTCTCTCCCGTTGCGGAGCACAGGCTCCGGACGCGCAGGCTCAGCGGCCATGGCTCACGGGCCCAGCCGCTCTGCGGCACGTGGGATCCTCCCGGACCGGGGCACGAACCCGTGTCCCCTGCATCGGCAGGCAGACTCTCAACCACTGCGCCACCAGGGAAGCCCTCTAACTTTTTTCATATTATAAATAGGACTGCATAGACTCTCCTTGAACTTACATTTTTGTGTATATTCATGATGATTTCTTTAGAGATTATTCCTAGAAGTAGAATTGTGTAAAAGATTAAGCATTTTTTTTTAAGTTTTGGTACCTGTATTAGTTTGCTCAGGCTACCATAACAAAATACCACAGACTGGGTGGCTTAAGCAACAGAACATTCTGGAGGTCAGAGGTCCATCACCAAGGTGGCAGCAAATGTGGTTTCTGATGAGAGCTCTTCTTGGCTTTTAGATAGCTGCCTTCTCCCTGTGTCTTCACATGGCCTTTCCAGTTCTGTTGTCTCTTCCTCTTCTTGTAAAGACACCAGCTTTATTGGATTGGACCCCACCCTTATGACCTCATTTAACCTTAATTACCTCCTTATAGGCCCGTCTCCAAATACAGACACACTTGGGGGGTGGGGGGAAGGTGAGGGCTTCAACAGGAGACACGATTTACTCCATAGCAATGTTTCTGTCTTTCACAAAGATTGTACAAATTTATACTCCCACTTGCAGTGCTTGAGAGTACCTACCCGGCACTCCCACCAGGAGTTTAACGTTTACAAATCTATATTCTATTTTGAAAATGGACTTTGCAAACCTCCAGAGTTGGATAAATGTTCATAACTGTACAAACAGGAGGCTCAACGAAGGCACTTAGGTCAGGACACACGTTTTGATATCAAAAATGCTTTTTAGACTCTCAGATGCATTTCCTATGACACCTACAAACCTTGGTCCATCTTGGGCCAAGAGGCACCAGATCTCAAAACTCAACAAATCTCACATGTGAATCTGCATATGCTTTGCTAAATCCTTGACGGAAGCAGTGCCTTAGTGCCAGGTTTAGAAAAGATGGGAACGAATTGCTGAGAAGGAGCTGGAACGTTTTCTGGTAGACGACTTAGGTGCAATATTGAAAGAATGTGAAGGGAGGGGTCATCTTGAGTCATGGGATTGAGAAGAATTCTTTGATATTGAGTTCCATAGCCTTAGGGTACTTATTTGATCACAGCTGCTTTTCCAATCTAGTGGCAGTGAGCCTTAAGGAGCCCTTTTTTCACTGGACCAGGGAAATGATGACCCCTTTCTCTGTGTGTATCTCCTAGCCAGACAGGAATAGGCCATATATTCCCAACTTTCAGACAAGAAGAATACATGACACATTTTTGTGTATGTTGAAGTCCTATTATAGACTGCAGACTCAACTGCTTACAAGAGAGGAGAAAGTGCAGCTGTGCTCTAGTCTCTGCTTTCTCTTCATTTCTGGGTACAGTGATTTCAGACGTCTTTGCCAACAGAGCCCAGGTGGAAATGGCAGAGCAAAAAGTACTTGGAATTTATTGGATCATTTACATTTAAGAAAAGCTTTACTGTTTTTATTTTTTATGCCCATTTTAACAAATTCAAATGCAGAAAAGTGTAAAGCACAAAGTGAAATAATCTAGTCACTTATTACTGAGAAAGCCATTGTCATAATCATAGATGTATAAAAATGATTTTTTTTTTTTTTTGCGGTACGCGGGCCTCTCGCTGTTGTGGCCTCTCCCGTTGCGGC